>NW_024423319.1:33062953-33065809 GCF_017311325.1 Ursus maritimus | reverse complement strand
CCTGTTATTTCAGCTTGAGGGAGAGGCTTCAGGTTTCTCACACATGTAGAGACTAAAGAGGTGCTTCTAGCAAATGGAAACAGGAAGACCCTATCCTTGTGTACCTCCTTGACCTTGCTGCAGCTTGAGAACATCCCAGAAAAGAACTTGTACATTTGTCTGGAACCTTGGTTTTTGCAACTGTTGTACAAGGGACACCTCCAGATCTCCTAGTCTGGAGGCCAGCAAGGATTGCAACTGTGGCCCCACAGGACTGTGCATTTGCATACTTTAAAAAAGCTGCTGCCTGAGGGTCTGGCTTCCATTCGGCCTGAAACGACATGCTAAATGAAATTCCTCCCCTTGTAACACTGGCGGGTCTTGACATGCCCTCAACAGCAGGGACATATCAAGAGTTAATCAGGCAATTTAGGCAACCACAAAGGTTCAAGTGACTTCCAAGAGCTAGGGCAAGGCAGAACAATAAGATTAATCACTTACACAATGTCACCCTTTCAGCACAGGATTTTCACCTAATATGTAGAAACAAACACAGAACATCAAGCAAAATGAGGAAACAGAGACATAAGGTCCAAATGAAAGAACAAGACAAAACCTCAGAAAAAGACCTTAATGAAATGGAGATAAATAAGCTACCTGATATAGAGTTCAAAGAGTCATAAAGATGCTCACTGAACTTGGGAGAAGAATGGGTGAACACGGTGGGAACTTCAACAGATAGAAAATATAAGAAAGTAACAAACAAAAGTCACAGAGCGAAGAATACAATAGAAAAATACACTAGAAGGGTTTAACAGCTTACAGGATGAAACAGAAGATGAATCAATGAGCTGGAAGACAAAGCAATGGAACTTATTCAGAGCAGGGGAAAAAAAGGAATTTTAAAAAGTGAAGATAATTTAAGGGACCTATGAGACACAGCAAGTGGAGTAACACTCACATTATAGGGGCCCCAGAAGGAGAAGAGAGAGAAAGGGGCAGAACATTTATTTGAAGAAATAATGGCTGAAAACTTCCTTAACCTAGAGAAGGAAACAGACATCCAGGTACAGAAAGCCCAGAGTTCCAAATAAGATGAGCCCAAAGAGGTCCACACCAAGACACATTAATTAAAATGTCAAAAATCAAAGGTAAAGAGAGAATCTTAAAAGCAGTAAGAGAAAAACAATTTATTACATACAAGGGAACCCCCATAAGGCTATCAGCAGATTTTTCAGCAGAAACTTTGCAAGCCAGAAGGAAGTGTCATGACATATTCAAAGTACTAGATGAGGGGCGCCTGGGTGGCTCAGTCAGTTAAGTGTCTGCCTTCGGCTCGGGTCATGATCCCAGGGTCCTGGGATTGAGCCCCATGTGGGGCTACCTGCTCAGTGGGGAGCCTGCTTCTCCCTCTCCCTCTGCTGCTCCCCCTGCTTGTGCTTTCTCTCACTCTCTCTTCCACTCTCTGTCAAATAAATAAATAAATAAATAAATAAATAAATAAATAAATAAATAAAATCTCAAAAAAATAAAAAAATAACAACAACAAAAACTAAAGAGCTAGATGGAAAAAAGTTCCAAGCAAGAATACTCTACCCAGCAAGGTTATTATTCAGAATTGAAGGAGAGATAAAAAGTTCCAGACAAATAAAACCTAAACAAGTTCATCACTACCAAACTGGTCTTACAGGAAATGTTAAGGGACCTCTTTAAGCTGAAAAAAAAATGGCACTAATTAAGAAAATAAATGAAAACAAAAATCTTGCTGGAAGAGGTAAATCTATAGTAAAGGTAGTGGATTAATCACTTATAAAGCTATTATGAAAGCTAAAAAGCAAAAGTAAAATTAACTAAAAGTTCAATAATTTGTTAAGGGATACATTTTTAAAAGATGTGAAATATGACATCAAAAACAAACCTGGGGGAACTAAAAATGTAGATTTTGGGAATGTGTTCAAATTAAAATTGATATTAGCTTAAAATAGACTGCTATATACATAGGATGATATATGTGCATCTCATGTTAACTACAAAGCAAAAACTTAGAGTAGATACACAAAAGAAAATGAGAAAGGAATCTAAACATAACACTAGAGAAAATCATCAAACTCCAAGGGAAGAGAGAAGGAGAAGAAAGGAACAAAGAGCTATATAAAAAAGCCAGAAAGCAATTTTAACAAAATGTCATTAAGTACATACTTATCAACAATTACTTTAAATGTAAATGGACCAAATTCTCCAACCAAAAGACATACAGTGGCTGAATGGATTTAGAAAAAGGACCCATTTATTTATACTCTCCCTACAGGAGACTCACTTCAGAAGTAAGAACATAGACAGACAGAAAGTGAAGGAATGGAAAAAGATATTCCATGTAAATAGAAACAAAAAGAAAGCTGCTGTAGGTATTGTCATATCAGACAAAATAGACTTTAAACAAAGACTGTAATAGAAGACAGAGGAACAGGACATAATGATAAAGGTGTCAATCTAACAAAAAGATACAGCATTTATAAATATATATGCACCCACCATAGGAACACCAAAATGTAGAAAGTAAATATTAACAGACCTAAAAGGAGAGATTGGCAGAAATACTATAATAATAGTAGGGGACATTAGCACTCCACTTACATCAATGGGTAGATCATCCAGACAGAATATCAATAAGGAAACTTTGGATTTGAGCTATACCTTATAAGATGGACTTAAATGTACACAGAACAGTCCGTCCAGCAGCAGTACAATACACATTCTGCTCAAGTGCACATAGAACATTCTCCAGGATAGATCTCAAGTTAGGCCACAAACAAGTCTTAATAAATTCAAGAAGATTGAAATCATATCAAGCATCTTTTCTGATTACAATTGTATGAA
>NW_024423319.1:33044139-33062943 GCF_017311325.1 Ursus maritimus | reverse complement strand
AGGAAACAGAGACATAAGGTCCAAATGAAAGAACAAGACAAAACCTCAGAAAAAGACCTTAATGAAATGGAGATAAATAAGCTACCTGATATAGAGTTCAAAGAGTCATAAAGATGCTCACTGAACTTGGGAGAAGAATGGGTGAACACGGTGGGAACTTCAACAGATAGAAAATATAAGAAAGTAACAAACAAAAGTCACAGAGCGAAGAATACAATAGAAAAATACACTAGAAGGGTTTAACAGCTTACAGGATGAAACAGAAGATGAATCAATGAGCTGGAAGACAAAGCAATGGAACTTATTCAGAGCAGGGGAAAAAAAGGAATTTTAAAAAGTGAAGATAATTTAAGGGACCTATGAGACACAGCAAGTGGAGTAACACTCACATTATAGGGGCCCCAGAAGGAGAAGAGAGAGAAAGGGGCAGAACATTTATTTGAAGAAATAATGGCTGAAAACTTCCTTAACCTAGAGAAGGAAACAGACATCCAGGTACAGAAAGCCCAGAGTTCCAAATAAGATGAGCCCAAAGAGGTCCACACCAAGACACATTAATTAAAATGTCAAAAATCAAAGGTAAAGAGAGAATCTTAAAAGCAGTAAGAGAAAAACAATTTATTACATACAAGGGAACCCCCATAAGGCTATCAGCAGATTTTTCAGCAGAAACTTTGCAAGCCAGAAGGAAGTGTCATGACATATTCAAAGTACTAGATGAGGGGCGCCTGGGTGGCTCAGTCAGTTAAGTGTCTGCCTTCGGCTCGGGTCATGATCCCAGGGTCCTGGGATTGAGCCCCATGTGGGGCTACCTGCTCAGTGGGGAGCCTGCTTCTCCCTCTCCCTCTGCTGCTCCCCCTGCTTGTGCTTTCTCTCACTCTCTCTTCCACTCTCTGTCAAATAAATAAATAAATAAATAAATAAATAAATAAATAAAATCTCAAAAAAATAAAAAAATAACAACAACAAAAACTAAAGAGCTAGATGGAAAAAAGTTCCAAGCAAGAATACTCTACCCAGCAAGGTTATTATTCAGAATTGAAGGAGAGATAAAAAGTTCCAGACAAATAAAACCTAAACAAGTTCATCACTACCAAACTGGTCTTACAGGAAATGTTAAGGGACCTCTTTAAGCTGAAAAAAAAATGGCACTAATTAAGAAAATAAATGAAAACAAAAATCTTGCTGGAAGAGGTAAATCTATAGTAAAGGTAGTGGATTAATCACTTATAAAGCTATTATGAAAGCTAAAAAGCAAAAGTAAAATTAACTAAAAGTTCAATAATTTGTTAAGGGATACATTTTTAAAAGATGTGAAATATGACATCAAAAACAAACCTGGGGGAACTAAAAATGTAGATTTTGGGAATGTGTTCAAATTAAAATTGATATTAGCTTAAAATAGACTGCTATATACATAGGATGATATATGTGCATCTCATGTTAACTACAAAGCAAAAACTTAGAGTAGATACACAAAAGAAAATGAGAAAGGAATCTAAACATAACACTAGAGAAAATCATCAAACTCCAAGGGAAGAGAGAAGGAGAAGAAAGGAACAAAGAGCTATATAAAAAAGCCAGAAAGCAATTTTAACAAAATGTCATTAAGTACATACTTATCAACAATTACTTTAAATGTAAATGGACCAAATTCTCCAACCAAAAGACATACAGTGGCTGAATGGATTTAGAAAAAGGACCCATTTATTTATACTCTCCCTACAGGAGACTCACTTCAGAAGTAAGAACATAGACAGACAGAAAGTGAAGGAATGGAAAAAGATATTCCATGTAAATAGAAACAAAAAGAAAGCTGCTGTAGGTATTGTCATATCAGACAAAATAGACTTTAAACAAAGACTGTAATAGAAGACAGAGGAACAGGACATAATGATAAAGGTGTCAATCTAACAAAAAGATACAGCATTTATAAATATATATGCACCCACCATAGGAACACCAAAATGTAGAAAGTAAATATTAACAGACCTAAAAGGAGAGATTGGCAGAAATACTATAATAATAGTAGGGGACATTAGCACTCCACTTACATCAATGGGTAGATCATCCAGACAGAATATCAATAAGGAAACTTTGGATTTGAGCTATACCTTATAAGATGGACTTAAATGTACACAGAACAGTCCGTCCAGCAGCAGTACAATACACATTCTGCTCAAGTGCACATAGAACATTCTCCAGGATAGATCTCAAGTTAGGCCACAAACAAGTCTTAATAAATTCAAGAAGATTGAAATCATATCAAGCATCTTTTCTGATTACAATTGTATGAAAATAGAAATAAAATACAAGAAGAAAACAAGAAAAACTATAAATATGTGGAGACTAAACAAAATGTTACTGAACAGCTACTGGGTCATAGAAAAAATTAAAGGAGAAATAAAGAAAGTACCTAGAGACAAATGAAAGCAGAAATATAACATACCAAAATCTATGGGATGCACCAAAGAGGTTAGTAGATGAAAGTTCATAGCAATATAGCCCAATCTCAAGAAACAAGAGAAATCTCAATTTAAATGAAGCCCAAGGTTAGTAGGAGTACAAAAATAATATCAGAGCAGAAATAAACAAAATAGAAATTAACAAACAATAGAAAAGATCAATGAAACTAGGAGCTGGTTCTTTGAAAACATAAACAAAATTAGCAAATCTTTAGCTAGTTTCACCAACAAAAAAGAGAGGGGGCTGAAATAAATAAAATCAGAAATGTTTTAATTTTCTTTGGGTAAATACTCAACAATGGAATTACTGAATTGTATGGTATTTTTATTTCTAATTTTTTGAGGAACCTCCATACTGTTTTCAATAGTGGCTGCACCACTAGTTTACATTTCTACCAACAGTGCATGAGAGTTCTTTTTCTCTGCATCCTCTCTAAGCCTTGTTATTTCTCGTCTTTTCGATACTAACCATTCTGACTGGTGTGAGGTGATATCTCATTGTGGTTTTGAAATGAAAGAAGTTACAACTGATACCACAGAAATATGAAGGATAAGACTAATATGAACAATTATATATCAACAAATTGGACAACCTAGAAGAAATGGATAAATTCCTAGAAACTTAGAATCTTCTAAGACTGAGTCATAAAAAAAATATAACCAGTAAGGAGATCGAATCTGTAATCAAAAACTTCCCAACAAAGAAGAGTCTGGGACCAGATGGCTTCACTGGTGATTTCTATCAAACATTCAAAGAAGAATTAATACATATCCTTCTCAATATCTCCCAAAAAACTGAATAGGAGGAAATGCATCCAAGCTCATTTTATGAGGCCAGCATTACCTTGATACAAAAGCCAGACAAGGATACCACAAAAAAGAAAGAAAGGAAAAGAAAAGAAAAGAAAGGAAAAGAAAAGAAATGAAATGAAAAGAAAAGATTACAGGCCAATATCCCTAAGGAACATGGATGCAAAAATCCTTAGCAAAATATTAGCAAACTGGATTCAACAATACATTAAAAGAATCATATACATGATCAAGTGAGATTTATTACAGGGATGCATGGATGGTTCAGCATCTGCAAATCAATCAGTGTGATATAGCCCATTAACAAAATAAAGAATAAAAATCATATGATCATCTCAGTAGATGCAGAAAAGCATTTGACAAAATTCAACACCCATTTATGATAAAAAAAAAACAAACCCAAAATTCTCAGGGCACTTGGGTGGCTCAGATGGTTAATTGTCTGCCTTTGGCTCATTTTATGATCTCTGGGTCCTGAGATTGAACCCCCCATTGGGTTCCTCGCTCAGTGGGGAGTCTGCTTCTCCCTCTGCCTCTGCCCGCCCCTCTGCTCGTGGTCGCTCTTGTTCTTTCTCTCTCTCTCAAATGAATAAATAAAATCTTAAAAAAAACTCTCAACAAAATGGGTACATAGAAACCTTTCCTCCAAGAGCAGGAACATGACAAGGATATCCACTCTTGCCACTTTTGTTCAACATAGCACTGGAAGTCCTAGCCACTGCAATTAGGCAAGAAAAAGAAATAAAAAGCATCTAAATAAGAAAGGAAGAAGTAAAACTGTCACTATTCACAGATCACATGATACTATATATAGAAAACCCTAAAGACTCCACCAAAATCTGTTAGAAGTAAAGCAAATTTAGTAAGGTTGTAAGGTACAAATTAATACACAAAAATCGGTTGCATTTTTATACACTAATAACAGACTATCAGAAAGAGAAATTAGGATAACAATCCCATTTACAATAATGTCAAAAAGAATATAAGACCCAGGAATAAATTTAACCAAGGAGGTGGAAAGCCTGTACACTAGAAATCTATAAGATATCAAAGAAAGAAATTGAAGAAGACACAAATAAATCAAAACATGTCCCAACCTCATGGATTGGAAGACTTAATATTGTTAAAATGTCCATACTACCCAAAGCAATCTACAGATTCAATTCGATCCCTATCAAAATTCCAATGACGTGCTTCACAGAACTGGAACAAATAATTCCAGAATTCATATGGAACTACAAAAGACCCCAAATAGCCAAAAAGACTTGAGTAAGAATAAGAAAGTCAGGGGTGTCACACTCCCTGCTTTCAAACTATGTAACAGGCTATAGTAATCAAAACAGTATGGTAGTGGCATAAAAACAGACACATAGATTAATAGAACAGAGTAAATAGCCCAGAAATAAACCCATGCATACATGGACAATTATTTTATGACAAAAGAGGCAAGAATATACAATGAGAAAAGGATGGTCTTTTCAGCAAATGGTGTTGGGGAAACTGGACAGCTGCACACAAAAGAATGAAACAGAAAAACTATCTTCCACCATATTAAAAATTAACTCAAACTGGATTAAAGACTTGAATGTAAGACCTGAAATCCATAAAACCAGAAGAAACCATAAGCAGTAAGCTCATTGACATAGGTCTTATTGATGTTTTTTTTGGATCTCAAGTCAAGGAAAACAAAAGCAAACATAAACACCCAGAAGTACATCAAACTAAAAAGTTTCTACACAGTGAAGGAAATCTTCAACAAATGAATGGGAGGAGATATTCCAATAACAAACAAACTCCCTAACAATCCAATTAAGAAATGGGCAGAAGATCTGCATAGACAATTTTCCAAAGAAAATGGCTAACAGACACATGAAAAGATGCTCGACATCACTAACTGTCAGGGAAATGCAAATGAAAACCACAATGAGATATCACCTCACACCAGTCAGAATGACTATCAAAAAGACAAGAAATAACAGGCGCTGGGTGGCTCAGTTGGTTAGGCATCTGCCTTCAACTCAGGTCATGATTCCAGGGTCCTGGGATCAAGCCCTGCATCGGGCTCCTTGCTCAGCAGGGAGCCTGCTTCTCCATCTGCCTGCCACTCCCCTGGGAGAGAAAGCTTGTGCTCTCTCTCTCTCTCTGATTAAAAAAAAAAAAGACAAGAAATAACAAGTGTTGTCAAGGATGTCAAGAAATGGGAACATTTTTACACTGTTGATGGGAATGTAAATTGGTGCAGCCACTATAGAAAACAGTCTGGAGTTCCCTCAAAAAATTAAAAAAGGAAATACCACATGACTAGCAATTTCACTACTGGATATCTATCTGAAGAAAACAAAAACACTAATTTGAAAAGATATATGCACCTCTATGTTCGTTGCAGCATAATTTACAATAGCCAAGATATGGAAACAATCTAAGTTTCCATTGATGGATAAATGGATAAAGAAGATGTGGCTTATATGTATGTATGTATACATGTATGTATATATGTATGTGTGTATACATACACACACACAATGGAATATTTCCTAGCCTTAAAAATAATGAAATCTTACTATTTGCAACAACATGGATGGACCTTGAGGGTATTATGCTAAGTGAAATAAGTCAAAGACAAATAATGCATGATTTCACTTATATGTGTAATCTAAAAAACAAAACAATCGAGCAAAACAAAACAAAACCCAAACTTGTAAATACGGAGAACAGATTGGGGGTTGCCAGAGGGGAAGGGAGTTGGAGAGATGAGATGGGTAAATGGGATCAAAAAGTACAAACTTCCAGTTATGAAATAAATAAGTCATAGGAATAGAACATACTGCATGGGGAATACAGTTAATAATATTATTATATTAACTTTTTATGGTAACAGATGGTAATGAGACTTATTGCGGTGATCACTTCACAATGTATACAAATGTTGAGTCACTATGTTGTACACCTGAAACTAATACAATATTGTATGTCAGTTTTACCACATTAAAAAAATAACTTGTGAACATAATTTTCAGTACAATGTCTCGATTGTATACATTAACACATTCTGAAATATATAGTTTACATTGAAACAGAATATTGAGACATTAAAGAAAACTCTAGTTAGTAGGTGAGAAACTAAAAGGGAAAATAAGGGTGAGACATAAAACAGAACCAGGAATGAGTTTAATAAAAATAATGCATACCTCAGAGTCCTTGCTGGCTATGAGTGGACCACAGCTTTGACTCTAAGCTTTCTAAACATTTTTTCAAAGAAGAAAAATCTAAATTTGGTCAGCTGCATCGGTGTTTCTCAACACTGGCTCTGCATTAGAATCACCTGCGGTGACCTAAAATGTTGATTCTCAGGCCCAAATGAGGCAGAATATATCAAAATTGGGGGGGGGGGGTTCAAATATTAGTATTTAAAGAAATCTTCGCAGTTATTTCTAATGCATAGTGGGAATTGAAAGCCATTGAGATATTGGGTGCACAGTGCCCACCATCACCTACTCAACAAAACAAATGAACAAAACAAATGAACAAAATCTGTTTCCTGAAAAAAATGCCACTATTCCTGGTTGTGAGACCAGGGAGAGATATCTGTTTCATCTACTCTTAAAAGAACACTAAGTAATGAAAAAGAAAACATAAAAAAAAGAGAAAAAGAAAAAAAACCCCAGAAAGCCCAATGTCTTTACAAAAATACATATAAACTTTCATAAATATGTTTTTCTCCGCTCAGCTTTTAATAGAGGCTGGGTGGTAGCTATTTCAAATTACCAATTAAATAGATCTTTAAATGACAATTTAGTGTTGGCATTGTGTTGTGAAATTTGGCTGCCAAAAAGACATGTGCCCAAGACGGCCATCATCAGGACCTTGCCTTAATTGCTATGTTTTTCTCCCTTGGGTGGTGATGGATTTGCTCTGGGCCACCCACATTCAGATCCTGCTATGACTAATGATACATACTTGAAAGACAGCTCACCTTGGGCTATGCTTTGGGTCTGCGATTCAAAGGAAAACGGACTATACATAATAGCTAAAAGCATGGGTTTTGAAATCAGGCAAACCAGGGCTCAAATCCTGACTCCTCACTTAGTACCCAGTGACCTTGGGTGAGTTATTTAACTTCTCTGATCCTTATTTTCCTTATTTCTAAAGTCCTGATAATAATAGTACCTACCCCATAGGTTGTTGTAAGGACCAAATGGATTAATGTGTATCACTTTTCTGTCATATAACATGTGCTCAATTAATAACCACTTAAGAAAATTGTTTATTGGTTAAGCAAAAATCAAATCTTTTATTAGCCCACTTTAACTGGTTGAGCTAACCACACGGCTAGGTGGACATTCTGGCCAAAGTTCTTCTAGGGTCTTAGAGTGGAAACTTTTCTTTCTTCCTTTTTTAAAAAATATTTTATTTATTTATTTATTTGAGAAAGAGAGAGAGAGAGAAGCAGACCTCCCACTGAGCAGCGAGCCTCATGCAGGGTGATCCCAGGACCCCGAGACCATGACCTGAGGTGAAGAGAGACACTTAACCCACTGAGCCACCCAGACGCCCCGAGTGGAAACTTTTCTGAAGGTATCTACCCCAATGTTATGTCTTTAAGTCAGCAAATCTCATCAAGTATCCCATTTTAAGTAGGTTTTACTTTTTACGGTAATGGCCAAGTTTTTTCTCAGTTCACTCATGAACATCTCCTATTTTATTTCAATCTTTTCCTGGCTTCTGATCCTTGGCATTTTCCCGAGTTCTCAGTGCTTTGGACTTACCAGCCTTTCATGCCTCTGACTCAGGCTCAGAGCTCTTGAAGAACTCTGACTCATCTTCACTCTGTGGTTCTTTCTACTCCTGGATATCTCAAAATACCCGGTCTGACTCCAGCCTTTTGTAACTGAAACTCTAGTACCATTCCGCTAAGCAGGCCCACTAAGGATGGTTCGCACTATCTTCTTTCAAGGGAGGGTCAAACCCGAAACAAGGACAGTAGCTGGAATATGTGAAAATATCGATCTTAAACGTATCGCAAAGTGGAAAATTGCCCCATCTTATTGCTTTAGTGGGTATGTTTTCCAATAGCGTGTTATGTAGCTAGTTCAGACGTGAGTTCATCTGAACTGAACTTTATTTTTTTATTTTTATTTTTTTAAAGATTTTATTTATTTGACAGAGATAGAGACAGCCAGCGAGAGACTGAACTTTTTTTATTTTTATTTTTTTAAAGATTTTATTTATTTGACAGAGATAGAGACAGCCAGCGAGAGAGGGAACACAGCAGGGGGAGTGGGAGAGGAAGAAGCAGGCTCATAGCGGAAGAGCCTGATGTGGGACTCGATCCCGGATCGCCAGGATCACGCCCTGAGCCGAAGGCAGACGCTTTAACGACTGCGCTACCCAGGCGCCCCCTGAACTGAACTTTAAAGAAATCAGTGCTGCTAAGTCATCTGTTGATTTAAAATAAAGATTTTATAAGAGCCTTATATTTGCCTAAGGAGTGAAACACATTTTTTTCTAGCCAATTACTGGAAAAGATTGCATTTTAATAGCCAGGGTTATCTGGCTATTTGAATTTGAAACCATGATAAAGTATTACCAAGTATAAATAAGTAAGGTGAGACAATTTCTTCCCACTCTGGCTTTTGTCCCAAAATGTTTGTCACACTGCCATTTCAAAATGGCTTAGGGGTTGCCATTCATTAAGCTTTTTCCTTTATATTAGCTCCTGTTTGTGGCCCTTTGCATACTCTGCTTGAAATCTTCACAATTTTATCGGATAGTATTGCCTCCCATTTTGATACAGAGGAAACTATGGCTCAGAGAGGCCGTGTACATTTCCCACGGTTACACCTACGGGAAGAGGCTCAAGTGTCCGTGAGTACCCAGTACTGGGCTCATAATCACACACCGCACTGCCTCTCAGTGCTCCAGTATCTCTCACACCAAATGAGGGACTTCATACTGACAAACGGGAGTCACAACTCCCGTCTCAAGGGAGGGCATATGTACTTCTGGTTGTGATGAGTTTTTGACGAAACCTAATTAAAATAATGTGGGCGTCTTGGGGCCTCATTTTAGAGTTACCACTGCTATGGAAACTAAACTGGGCTTCCTAGACATGAAGGGACTAGCTTAAGACTTTCTACACTAATTCTCAAATTAGCCTAAGAGAGGCCAACTCGTAATACGGCTGGCAGGAATGAGGGGGTCTTGGGGAGCTGTTTTAGCAAATGTGAAAATGCCTAGTTACTGCCGGAATGTTCTTCCATTTGGTTGCATCTATACCCAGGTGTAGTCTTGGTTTAAGGAATGTTAGGCATGTATCAAAACAATAACTCAGTCCATAAATCCTAGAATTCAGCAAATCAACGATCACCCCATATGTGCGAAACTGCTACAGGGACAAGGGAATGAGAAAAGTGTTGGACTTGTGTCCCGAGTAAGCCACATCTTCCAGAATTCTTAGTCAGGCTTCGGTGCATTTTCTAGGAACATATCCACCATGAGCTGTCATGGTGCTTATGCCAAATCAGATTAGAAAAACGAAGAGTGATTTGCTATCATTATACATTAGAACTTTATGATAGAAAAAATTCCTGATGGGCAGAGAAAAGATTGCTGAAATCTTGCCAAGAACAGGTTTTCATTTTTAATCCAGGGAAAGGAAAGCACTGCTTCTAAGAAGCTAAACCTCCACATTCAAGAGATGTCTTTAAAAGGTTTTTAAAAATATGTATAAAACCCAATGTAAAATGTCATGAGTTTTAAGAGGGCAAATAAAAAAATTCTCATCTAATGTTCCTAGTAAAGACATTTTATTACAATGTCAGAAATTTAATTTCACTAGGGATTTCATTTCTGGAAAGAAAATTGCAGACCAAACAAAATTAGGCTGTGCCAAGTACTACCGTGATTCCATAGGTTTAATAAAAAAACAAAAGACGAGCAATGCTGAGTGTCCACCATCTTATTCTCAAGTGACTTTTTCCTTGGTTTCCAGAAATGTATGTTACTCTCATCTAATGAAGCTGGATGGGTATTTTTTTTTTATTAGCTCCAGAGGTAGAATTTGGTGATTCATCGGTTGCATATAACACCCAGTGCTCTTTCCATCAAGTGCCCTCCTTCATGCCCATCACCCAGTTACCCCGTCCCCTCACCCACCCTCCCTCCGGCAATCCTCTGGTTGGGTTTTTTAAAGAAGAGGTAACACACTGGTGTTAGAAGCAATTGTGAGACATTGACTCTAATCGCTTATTACTAAATATGGTTTAATCTGTGAAGTTTGGGAGTGATTTCTTTCTCTTTGGAATTAATTTTTGGCAAAGATCACTACAATTAGGTTAAAAAATCTGCGTCCGTTCCACAGAAAGCCCTGGGAATAGAAAACCCTGGATTATGGGAAGTTTTTCTGTGGTTTGAGCTTGACAACTCCCACTATTTCCACCTTCTATCGTTTCTCTCTTTTCCTCCTTCTCATTGGAGAAGTGGCTTCAGAATCCATCTCACTAAAGCTCCCTGTGGATGTTATTCTTGATTCAACCAAAGCTTATATTACTGATATGGGTAAGCAGCTAGAGATCCTTCGCCCAGAAAAGAAGAAATAAAGCCAGAGGCTGCCAAGGTGTGGAGTGGAATGGGGCATGTGAACCTATCTTTTTTTTTTTTTTGAAGTGTAATTGACATAGAACATTGTATTAGTCTCAGGTGCACAACATAATGATCCCATATTCGTATGTTGCAAAATCATCACCATTATAAGTCTAGTTAACATCCATGACCATACATAGTTACAATTGTTTCTTTTTTGTCCTTGTGATGAAGACTTTGAAGATCTACTCTCTTAGCAACTTTCAAATATTCAATATGGTATTAGTAACTATAGCCACCATGCTCTACATTACATCCTTGTGACTTACTTATTTCATAACTGGACACTTGTACCTTTTCGATCCACTTCACCCACTTCACTCCCTCCTTCCCCTTCTGGCAACCACCAGTCTGTTCTCCATATCTATGAGCTTGCTTTTTGTTTGTTTTGTTTTTTACGGGCCACATTTAAAGGGGATAATATGGGAAATGATTTTCTTAAGAACTAAATTACAGCAGGTTCAACACTGATCCATTAATAACATCCTTTCCCTCCCTTATATTTTTTGGTTGTTGTGCTAGAAACACATAACATAAAACTTACCATCTGAACCATTTTTTAACTGTACACCAGTGTTAACTATATATGCATTGTTGGGCAAACAGATCCTTAGAACTTTTCATCTTGCAAAATGGAAACTATATTCATTGAAGAGCAACTAACTACCAATTCCCCCTAACCCTGGCCCCTGGAAATCACCATTCTACCTGCAGTTTCTAAGAGAGTTACTATTTTAGATACCTTGTATCAAATGGAATCATGTGGTATTTGTCTTTTTGTGATTGGCTCATTTCATTTAGCATAATGTCCTTCAAGTTCATCCATGTTAGAGCATATGACAGGATTTCCTTCTTTTTAAAGGCTGAATAATGTTCCATAGTATATACATACCACATTTTCTTTATTCATTTGTCTTTGGAAGGACATTTGGGTTACTTCCACCTTTCCGCTATTGCAAATAATGCTGCAGTGAACATGGTGTGCAAAAATCTTTTCAAGGACCTGTTTTCAATTCTTTTTTATCTATATCCAGAAATGGGATCTCTGGATCATATGGTGGTTCTATTTTTAATTTTTAAATGAACATCCATACTGTTTTCCACAGCAGCTGCACCAATTTACAATCCCACCAACAGTATGTAAGAGTTCCAACTTCTCAATGTCCTTGCCAACACTTGCTATTTTCATTTTTTTTTTAAATAGTAGCTTTCCTAATGGGAGTGAGGTGATATCACATCGTGGTTTAATTTTCATTTCCCTGATGATTAATGATGGTGAGCTCTTTTCATATGCTTGTTGTCATTTGCATATTTTCTTTGGAGAAATGTCTGTTTAAGTCATTTGTCCATTTTTAAATTGGGTTTTATTGTTACTGTTACTGTTGTTGTTGAGTTGTAAGTGTTCTTTATATATTCTGCATATCAACCCCTTATCAGGTATGTAGTTTGCAAATATTTCTGTAGATTTCCTTTTTACTTTGTTACTTGTTTCTTTTGCTGTACCTCCCTCACTTGTATTTTGATATACCTTCTTGAGTAGATGAGAAAGGAATGAAGTAACAGTTAGGGAGCTGGGTATTGCCTATGAGATACAGTGTTCATCTGTGGAGTGTATTCTGGCAGAAAGAAGATTGGGATCTACTGATTTAGAGTGGTAGGACATAATAATTGCCACCATATGTCCCCCATAGACATTCTATTTTTCTATTTTGCCCCTGGTTATAAGAACTATAAGATAATTTTCACTCTTCCCTGATGGCATTCATTCATTCATGCATTCATACACTCAAGAGATATTTATTAAGTATCTTTTAATGTTATAGGCACCGTTCAAGGTGCTTGAGATTTAATAGTGGACAAAACAGACAGAAATTCTTGCCCTCATAGAACTTATGTTCTATCAGTTAGAGTAAACAAATGGTAATGAAAAGTACTGTAAAGAAAGACAAAGCAGTATGGGAGTGCTGTCTTAGAGAGTTGCTATTTAGGTAGATAGCTTGACATGGCTTCTCTGATAGACTAGCTTTGAACATAGAGTAAGAGGAGTTAGCTGAATGATTGTAGTGGTTTCGTAGCATCTAATTAGAAATCTCTACTTCTGTCACCTTTGGAGGAATAGGATTGACAATAACGACCCCAATACTCTGTCTTCTGGTTCAGGCTGGGTCTACACTGGATGGTGTTGGAGATCCCTCTTTTGGTTCCTTTTTATAGACCCCTTACAGAAATCCTGCTTCTGCTAACACATTCTTTCTTATTATAGGTAAGAATCATTGCTTTGAAGGTGGCAGATGGCTACTAATCCAGGAAGGCAGTCTTTGAGGGAGAAAATAAGTAGTTCACATACCCGTATTCACAAGCAAACAAATATCTGAGACTTAGCCCACACTCCCTTGAAGAAACATATTGCCCTTTGTGACTAAATTACATTTTCAAAGGGTTTTATATTCTTTGCCTAAGAAAGGGGAGAATTACAATATTATCTGTCCCAAGACTCTTACTGGAAATAGCACTATGAAGTGACTTCCTCAAAATTTCTGTGAGTTTTTTTTTTTTTTTTTTTTTTTTACACTCTGGCTTATTCCCTGCTACATTTCCCATGGATTCTATTGTCGATGTTTGGACTTTCTGTATTGCTTAATGTGTTCCTTTGCTTTTTCCTGATGCTAGTTTCCTGCTCGTCTAGTGACAATTTATTTCTGGATCCATTCTTGTCTGTGGCATGTTGCAACTGACTACTTATTCCTTGATTTTTAAAATTTTCATCTGTTTCTATTTCCTCTTAAACCTTTCTCAGCTCAAGGTTTCCTTAGATCCCATTCTTTCATTGACTTACCTGATGATGCCGTGGATTTTGTAGGAAAATATAATTGTCTGCCTTGTGCTGTAGGAAAGGAAAACTTTTCCCTTCTTCCCTTCATTAAATTGACATAAAACAGATTAACAGGAGAAAAACAAAACTAATTTTGTACGTATGGGAGCTCCAAGATATGAGACTCAAAAGAGTGACCAACGCAACCACCTTTTATACTTTATAGACAAAGAAACAAGAAGTTTGTGAAAAGTTGAGAAGATAGATCCGTTTTGGCTTGTAGCAAATTAGTGAGAAACTAGCCAGGTTTGTTTACACAGCCGTCTTGGCCTTGAATTCCTTATCTCTGGTGATAAGGATGCCATCTACCCTCCTGGTATAAGGAGGATAACTTCACATGGGAAATTTATTTCCTGCTTTCAGGGAACAAAGGAAGGTCAGAATATCTTTGTTGCACTGGCTGTTTCTCAAGTAACTTTAATTCAAAATAATCAATATGCAAAGGGGTATATTTTGGGGTGGCATATTCCAGTCTCCCTCAGTCCTGCTCTTGAAACTTCCCAGAGAAGTTTCACTATCTAGAAGTTGAGTCGGTAGGTTGCTCCTTATTATTGAGCCAGTCTCTTATTCCTGACAATAGGTCAATTAATTTAAATTTATTTAGGAGGCAGTGATGCGGGTGGGCTCCCAAAGTTAGGCCTATATTGTAGAAACAATCAGCTGTTCAGTAAGAGGCATTTCTATGGAAACAGAAGAAAAGCAATGGTTAATGATTGGGGCAGACTCTAATTCTAGTTTCTGCGTTCTGAAGGCAGCCATTCGAGGAGATTTCTATATGTCCAGCTAGAAGCATTTTTAGGTGGACTGAGGGCAGGAAGTGACAATCTGACAGGTTTTCCTGGTTTGTAGTGTGAATGTCTCAGCTGATCTTCCTGAGTGGCTTCATTGCAACAGACATGCAGACCTTCCATATATAAGCTGTTGCAGAGATTGCTCTGAAGTTCATATCAAGTTGTCCCACTTTAGCTTTGCGGCTTCTGAAAAGGGGCAGTTTTAGTTCTCAGTGATTCCAAATCAGAACAGTGGGAGAACATTGGAAACATTCGTTTGGGAGTTATAGCCAAACGCTGGAGAAACTAGAACCCAGGATCCAGTTATTTTATGGTAGGCAACAAAATCAAATCACTCCCCATGTCCATCAACGATAACTGCAATGAGACTAATTTGTTGGCAAATTCAGCACAGGTTTAATAAACTTGGTTTGATTATTTACATAAATGCAACATGAATAGTAATTGACCATGTAGGCTCTTTTAAATCTGTTTTGTGGGAACTTTTCATAAGGAATCTCAAATTGAACTCTTAAAGCCTCTTGAGGCTAGAAGCCAAGCCAAGGACTCACCATCATACTTCAACTTCAATTCCTATAAATATGGGTTAATTCCTCTCTTCTTGAGACCCCTAAAATATCCTGAGGTTCCTGTGCCTGCCAGGAAATGACCTTCCTTACTCACCTGGGAACCCTATAAGCAAAGTACTAGGCTGATTTTTCCAAGGGGCTTTATTGCCCCCATAAAGTCAGCATTAGTTCCTTAAAGCTGTCTGGTCATATCTGAGTAGGCATATCTCTCTCAAATACGACATTCCAGTCAAAGCCTTAGTTATATAACCAATGTTTCCAGTTGTGCTCATTATGAGAACAGATTCTCACTAAATTTATGCAAATAACTATATTGCCATAAAAATAAGAATACCCACGAAGAGTTTTCAAATTCTGGAGGCATGTGGTAGGGAAAAAAAGTAATTGTTTCAATGCTGCTTACAAAGGTATAACTTACCAAATTGTAAATTTTAGATTGCTGAAGAGAAAAGGAAAAACAGCTTTCCTTAAATCTGGAAGAATGAAACATTTAAAAAAAAAAGCAATGTTTCAAACAAAAAGTCATAAAAATTATAATCCTCCTTCTCAGTTCATTTAGTCTTATGTAATTAATATTTGTTCTAATTAAATCTAGTTTTTCCACTAGTTCTGGAAATTCTTACCCAGTTCAGTTTACTGATCTTAAAGTTATCAGAAACCTGTATTCTGGAGTACTTCTCAAAGTGCTTTCCATTAATCTTTCTGAAGATGAAGTAGTTTTATAGGAACACTTTTGTGAAAGTATTGAAATAAAACAAAAACTGTCTGTAAGTGATATGAGAGTTAAAAATGGCATGGTGAAAGATCTAAGTACAGTTCATTACAATGCGATTGACAAAGAAATTTAGTTATTTCTGTGACACACATTTCAAGATAATAACTACAATTATAAATGATAATGTTATACCAGGACATCCAATTTCTAGGAATTTCATAGATTTCTGGAACATTTATGACATATACCTATATAAATACCACATAAAGTAGGCTTAGTATTACTTCTTACTTGACAATGTTTCCCATGTAATTTAACATATCGAATATGCCTTATTAGTTTAACATCTCCCTTTTTATAAGGAGAAATCTTTTGAGATCGTCCAAGGACCCTCTGCAAAATCCCAAAGTTAGAATTTGATTTTTACGAAGTTTGTAAAAAATATCAAAAAGGTTTTAAAAACACTTTATTAAACAGGATCAGAGGTCACTATAAAACAATAAATATTTATTTAACCCAAGTAACAAAGACTTTGCAGGCAAATACAGAAAATTACATAATTGTAAAAGACTTTATCTCTTTTAATAAAAAAACATCAGTTTTCCTTAGTAATCAAAGACAACACAAAGCACAGGAAATTGTTTTGATAAAACACAGAAACTTTGTTTAAAAGGTAAAGAAAAGTCTTACACAATATCTTACAGGAACAGATCAATAGTCTAAGAAAACTTTGTCCTTTTAGCAGATGAGGAAAATTAAGTTCCAGTTTTACATGAGTACACTGTTGATATTAAAGCTTATTTTTAAAATTCTTATATAACAGTTCAATTTTAGCCAGCTTGATTACACAAGGGAAAATTCCCAATCTCTCTCTCCCCCACCAAATTTCTGTGTCCATGGTTTGTCCTTTATCTTCTTCTTTTCCATTCTGAAATAACCAGCTTTATTTAGGACAAAATTTACTTTCTTTTCCCTTAAAAATACATCCCCATGGAGGGGACGGTGGTGGGGGGATTGGGTAACTGGGTGATAGACATAAAGGAGAGTATGTGATGTAATGAGCATTGGGTATTATATAAGACTGATGAATTACCGAACTCTACCTCTGAAATTAATAATACACCATATGTTAATTAATTGAATTTATTTATTTTTATTTTTTATTTTTTAATTTATTTGAGAGAGGAGGACAAGTGAGAGAGCACAAGCAGGGGAAGCAGCGGAGGGAGAGGGAGAAGCGGGCTCCCCACTGAGCAGCCCCACCTGAGGCACAATCCCAGGACCCTGAGATCATGACCTGAGCTGATGGCAACCACTTAACCCACTGAGCTACCCAGGTGCCCCAAATTAATTAAATTTAAATTAAAAAAACCCCATCTCCATACCTCGTACATTTTCTTAGCCAAAAATACATCCTACTTTCCTTGTATACAGAATTGTTTTCCTTATTTCTTGTAGTTTTAATGAAATATATTAGAATTTTTATCCCCTGGAAAATGAAGTTACTAGTGAAAACTAAGTAAGCAATTGGGAACTGTTACACCAACATTGTTTAGATTGGAGAACTTATTAATGTATTTCATAATTTCCAGAAGCTTATCCTTTCTCATAGTAGTTTTTTTAAATGCGGTATCAGATATGTTTGCTGACAGATCCAAATATCTTTAGTTTCTGTGTGGTAAGAAACCAAAATTGGATAATCTTACGTTCAATAATCAATGTTTCTGTATTTTATCTTATTTGAAAATGACCTAGCTATTTAATGAATTCCTATCATTTGCCTTAACTTAACAAAACTCTAAAGGTTTATATTAACAAAGAGATTTGGGAAACTAAGTAAACATATCATAAAGCAATCACTGCTAAAAAGTTCACCTACAAACTCCATCCTACTTCCACCTATTCTAATCACTTGTTAACAGTTAAACTTAGATCACACATGAAAATTTAATGAAACATTAAAGCAGTTAGTTGTTATTTTGTTATCTTTCCTGCTGGCAAATTTTATAGCAGAGATAACATGACCTTATTTGACTCAATGCTGATAACTCGAACGATATGTCTGTATTAATTAAAACCAACAAACTTAAGCTAGATTTCATTTACTGAAAATTGTTCTAGATCACATAAACTCGAAAAACATTTGGGTTAGTTTCTGTTAGATCTGAGATTTAGAAATACTTGATTCGATAAGCACTGATTTGTCTTTAAGCTAATTAAATAGAACTCTTTACAAATTAATTTTGGTAATACCATCGGGAGGTCGAAAAATATCATATATAGTATGATATGTATGATATGAATGATATACACCAACACACCCTAAAGCTTCCATTCTAAAACTTTAGCCATGAATTGGGTACAATACAAAAGGTACTAGTTTATAAATTTGTGTCTCTGGCAGATGGAACAAGGTAAAGTTACCTGCTCATGTGGTTAAAGCTTTTTACTAGTCTTTTTGGCAAAGACTTTTAAGATTTGTCTTTGTCCTTAACAGATAACCTTATAGAGGCTTTGGACTAGATTTGGGCAAGGGAGACTTTAGAACAATTTGTGTTTTAAAAAGCCTCCTTCTCCCTTTTTTTTCCCCTTCAGTTTCAGGCGACTGTGGGCAGTGTTTTAGTTACCCCCTGGGGTGTTTACATTTTTAAAGACATGGTGAAATTTACATCTTCAAGGGACAGAGGAAAAAAAATCAAGTTTTTCCTTGGGAGGGAGTTTTGGGGTATATTTACCTATTATCAAAAGTTCAAGGCAATTACCATTTAAATTTTACCTTCAGTTTCTTAAGTGCAGAATAATTGCTCTTCTAACAGCCTGATTTTTACCATATCTGTAGATGTCTGGAGGCAAATAAGAAAGGGGCTGAGTGGACTGGGAGCTGCTCAGACAGTTCTGCTTGTGTTTCTCTAAGGATTCAAGTTGCAAATCAGGAGTTGTT
>NW_024423319.1:33041584-33044129 GCF_017311325.1 Ursus maritimus | reverse complement strand
TTTTTAAAATTCTTATATAACAGTTCAATTTTAGCCAGCTTGATTACACAAGGGAAAATTCCCAATCTCTCTCTCCCCCACCAAATTTCTGTGTCCATGGTTTGTCCTTTATCTTCTTCTTTTCCATTCTGAAATAACCAGCTTTATTTAGGACAAAATTTACTTTCTTTTCCCTTAAAAATACATCCCCATGGAGGGGACGGTGGTGGGGGGATTGGGTAACTGGGTGATAGACATAAAGGAGAGTATGTGATGTAATGAGCATTGGGTATTATATAAGACTGATGAATTACCGAACTCTACCTCTGAAATTAATAATACACCATATGTTAATTAATTGAATTTATTTATTTTTATTTTTTATTTTTTAATTTATTTGAGAGAGGAGGACAAGTGAGAGAGCACAAGCAGGGGAAGCAGCGGAGGGAGAGGGAGAAGCGGGCTCCCCACTGAGCAGCCCCACCTGAGGCACAATCCCAGGACCCTGAGATCATGACCTGAGCTGATGGCAACCACTTAACCCACTGAGCTACCCAGGTGCCCCAAATTAATTAAATTTAAATTAAAAAAACCCCATCTCCATACCTCGTACATTTTCTTAGCCAAAAATACATCCTACTTTCCTTGTATACAGAATTGTTTTCCTTATTTCTTGTAGTTTTAATGAAATATATTAGAATTTTTATCCCCTGGAAAATGAAGTTACTAGTGAAAACTAAGTAAGCAATTGGGAACTGTTACACCAACATTGTTTAGATTGGAGAACTTATTAATGTATTTCATAATTTCCAGAAGCTTATCCTTTCTCATAGTAGTTTTTTTAAATGCGGTATCAGATATGTTTGCTGACAGATCCAAATATCTTTAGTTTCTGTGTGGTAAGAAACCAAAATTGGATAATCTTACGTTCAATAATCAATGTTTCTGTATTTTATCTTATTTGAAAATGACCTAGCTATTTAATGAATTCCTATCATTTGCCTTAACTTAACAAAACTCTAAAGGTTTATATTAACAAAGAGATTTGGGAAACTAAGTAAACATATCATAAAGCAATCACTGCTAAAAAGTTCACCTACAAACTCCATCCTACTTCCACCTATTCTAATCACTTGTTAACAGTTAAACTTAGATCACACATGAAAATTTAATGAAACATTAAAGCAGTTAGTTGTTATTTTGTTATCTTTCCTGCTGGCAAATTTTATAGCAGAGATAACATGACCTTATTTGACTCAATGCTGATAACTCGAACGATATGTCTGTATTAATTAAAACCAACAAACTTAAGCTAGATTTCATTTACTGAAAATTGTTCTAGATCACATAAACTCGAAAAACATTTGGGTTAGTTTCTGTTAGATCTGAGATTTAGAAATACTTGATTCGATAAGCACTGATTTGTCTTTCTCTTTACAAATTAATTTTGGTAATACTCATCGAGGTCGAAAAATCATATATAGTATGATATGTATGATATGAATGATATACACCAACACACCCTAAAGCTTCCATTCTAAAACTTTAGCCATGAATTGGGTACAATACAAAAGGTACTAGTTTATAAATTTGTGTCTCTGGCAGATGGAACAAGGTAAAGTTACCTGCTCATGTGGTTAAAGCTTTTTACTAGTCTTTTTGGCAAAGACTTTTAAGATTTGTCTTTGTCCTTAACAGATAACCTTATAGAGGCTTTGGACTAGATTTGGGCAAGGGAGACTTTAGAACAATTTGTGTTTTAAAAAGCCTCCTTCTCCCTTTTTTTTCCCCTTCAGTTTCAGGCGACTGTGGGCAGTGTTTTAGTTACCCCCTGGGGTGTTTACATTTTTAAAGACATGGTGAAATTTACATCTTCAAGGGACAGAGGAAAAAAAATCAAGTTTTTCCTTGGGAGGGAGTTTTGGGGTATATTTACCTATTATCAAAAGTTCAAGGCAATTACCATTTAAATTTTACCTTCAGTTTCTTAAGTGCAGAATAATTGCTCTTCTAACAGCCTGATTTTTACCATATCTGTAGATGTCTGGAGGCAAATAAGAAAGGGGCTGAGTGGACTGGGAGCTGCTCAGACAGTTCTGCTTGTGTTTCTCTAAGGATTCAAGTTGCAAATCAGGAGTTGTTGATTTGAACTCTTTTCCCCCTCTTGCATTCTTCAAAGAATTGGGTAGCTGTTTCCATTATAACGCTTAGCACCTTACTAGGCTGCCCAACCACATTATTTTGAATTTGCCTTCTCTGTCAGGGAGAAAATGTGCTACTGGGGTAGAAATTAAAAGATTTCTATGTTCTGGAGCTTTGGGGTTTAGTACAGTATGCCTTTGAACAGTCTGTAGAAAGCATTCAATAAAGGCCTTCAGATGCTCTCCCCTTCTTTTTGAGTGCACAATTCAACCTTAGACTAACTCACCTGAGGGAAGAGAGCCTCTCTTATGCTTCTATCAGCCCCAGAACTTGGGCTTCCAGCTGATTCATTTCGTGATTATTTGTAGGAGGGCCTGGGGGAAATAATGGTCATCTGTGTCTTTTGTGTTGTGGGGCGGGGGGG
>NW_024423319.1:32960434-33041574 GCF_017311325.1 Ursus maritimus | reverse complement strand
GGGGGGCTGTTTCTCGAGGGAGTTATCTGGCTTCTCTGTTACCAGCAGCCAACTCAAGTCTTTGTAAGTTGGTTTGTGAATGGCCACTCATCTTTCTAATTTCTCTCGAAATTTGGTAGGATCTTCTGACGGTGGAGGTCAAAAGGTTTTATGATTTAAAAGATCTGTGGCTGTCCAGGGACCATGAGTTCTTTGTGATGGGGGGTCCAGGACGCGTCCGTAAAGGACATTGCTTTGGAAGACCTGTAGTTGACAGAGCCAAGTGAGCCTTACTGGCAGTCTAGGTGTTTCTGCTAAATTTAACTCCTGGCTTTTCAGCATTTTACACGAGTCACTTATATACCCTGGCCCTGGAGATGAGGCTGGAGTAAATCTTGTAGGAGTACATTGAAGTAAATCTCCGCAAATCTTGTAGGGCAAGGGAAGCTAAGACAGGCAGCTGGGTGTGTAAGGGATTTTCTGGGGGAAGGTGGAGGAGTTGGGGAGCTATGGGAATTTACTGAGGAGATGGGGTAGGATTTGAAACAGGGGAATTTATGTTCAATGTGGGCTTGTTGTTGTTCGAAGTCTACTTTCTATTCTTTCCTATTATTAAGAGAGAACCTAAGGCCGAAGAACCTAAGAGGAAGGAGGGGAAAAGTATTTCTCCTTTACAGTTTGGTGCCCAGTGTGGGGCTCCCCACTGGCTGGATATCACGCACGTGGGGACTGCTGCAGCCGGGAGATCCTGGGACCTCTAACAAGTGCTGGCAGAAGGTAAAAATTCTTACCACATCTGTCTCTCAGATCTCCCCCTGCAGCGTCTGTTGGAAGCAAGAGTGGTGAGACCACTTTCTCCTTTTTCTAAATTTAGATTAGCCGGGGAAAATATTTGTGTGAACTCGTTCCTTGGGTAGAGTGACTCTGGTAAGGATTGGTTACGAGTACTCTTATTTCTTATTGATCCCTTTCCTCCCAGAGATGGTCATGGTGTTCCTCTGTCTCTGCCCTTCGTGTCACTTGCCATAAGGAGGAATACCATAGGGTAGGACAGGAAGCATAGGCCCCATAAGCCTGCCATTCAAGCTGGCCTCAAAGACTAGGGAGCTCAGGGTTCTTTGGCGGGCCCAATAATTACATCGTCATAAGACAGGTGAACAGGAGAAAAACACACTGAATTTTGTATTTATGGGAGTCCATAAAAGTACCGGATTCAAAGAAGTGACCGAAGCAGCCAGATTTCCTACGTTTTAGAAGAGAAACAATCAAATTGTGAAGAACTAACAAGTCAAAGAAGTTTGGGCTTGGGGTAATAAATTAGTGAAAAACTAACAAGGTTTATTCACCTAGCCTTCTGGGCCTTGAATTCCCTGTCTCTGGCGATAAAGATACTGTCTTATCCTTATCAGCAGATAAGTATAGGGTATAGGAAAGTAGAGGGAAAATACCTTCTCATGGGAGATTTATTACCTGCTTTCAGGAGAAAAAAGAAGAACCAGAGTGTCCTTCCTGCATTGGCTGTTTCTCAAGTAACTTTAATTCAAAATAATATGCCAAAGTGCTGTATTTTGGGGTGGCAACCTTCTGCTCTCCCTCAGCGATTTCTTCAGAAACTAGCTAGTTGCTGTAGACCTATAAATCACAAATCTCTATTTATTTTCTTTTTCTTTGCGTATCCCACTGCAATAATAGGTCCCATAGCATACTTCCTGCTGTGTCAAGAAATACTTCCTCCTATTGGTCATAAAACCACCTTGTTTAAGTTGCAAGGAGTGTTCCCTAGATGTAGAGTTAATATGTGTCTACTGACGTCAGGTTCACAGTTTTTATCCTTGTTTACATTAACTTTATACCGCCACCACTCAAATCCTTTTCTGTTGCCACAGACACCACTGATGTCTTAGGTCACAAGGGGTCACAAGGGGACATTTTTTTTCTATGTCCCCAAATGATTCCACCTAATTTAGCTTCCAAATCCCCAGCCGTGTTTTCAAAGATCGCCACAATAGAATCCCCATCTATTCTCTAAGCTCATGTTCTCTTACTCACTGGCATTTGTACCTTTTTCCCCCCCTGAGCCAAACAAGATTATTTGCTCTTCTTCATTCATGCTCCATTTATTTCTGAACCGCAAGCCTCGGTCATTCCCTCTTCCTGGAATACCTGCCATCCATTAAGTTTTGATTGTTGGAAAACTACTGATCTTCAAAGCTTTGTTCAAAGCGCTAGAGGAGCTGCAGATCTGAATCCCTTGCAAACATTCTCCCTTATTCTTTACCAGAAAGCCTGTGCTCCAACCCAGAGGGTTTGCTCATCTTCTCACAACCATCCAACACGTGTATCTGCTGCTGCGACTTTGCTCATGATGGCTCCTGTGCTGGAATTTTGTGGCGGGGACTGAAGAAAGCCCACCAACTCTAACAAATCAAAGAAAAGAGAGGTGTTCGGGCCTTCAGGAGAAACTTGTAGTCGGGAGTGTTAGGAGAGCATTCCAAATAACTTTGAACTAAGGATACGATTTTGATAGGCAGGTATGGGTAGATTCCTTTTCGAGAGGAGACTACATGGAGCCTAGCACATTGCCTTGTATAGTAGGTACTTAGTAAGTATTTGTTGAATGAGGGCATGAATGAGTGAATGAATGTATACATGAAGAGTGACAAGATCAGTGTCGGCCTATATCTTTATCAGTGCGATTGAGTTGGTTACATCAGTTCTCTTTCTCTTAGAGATTTGGAACAACACAAGAGTACTAGGTGCCTGAAGGGTGAAGAGGCCCTGAAAATAGAGGTATGTGAGTGGAAGGCAAAAGTTTCCCACCTCACAATTTTTCTAAAACCTGGTCCAAGAGAGATAATGACCTGAGCATCTGTGATGGTGGTTCAAGTCTGAGCAGCACAATTTTAGGCTTATAGGCCTCACCCCGTCTTTACTCCCTAAGGAAGGCCTCACTCTAAGAGGACTCCACCCATTTGCACCTAGTTCTGGGAATCACTTTGAAACTTCAAATACAAGCTCAGGTTGGAATGGGACTCTCGGTTTTGAGCTGAGGTTAAGTTTATTGAGATGACTGGATACAGTCATCATAATGAAACCATAAAGTTCTCTTGGGAGGCCTGAGTGAAGCAGTTCCAAAATGGGCAAGTAGAAAAATAAAACTACAGTGAGATATCACTTCACACCTGTTAGAATGGCTTTCCTCAAGAAGACAAGAGGTAACAAGCGTTGATGAGGATGTGGAGATAAGAGAACCCTTGTATATGGTTGGTGGGAATGGAAACTGAAGCTGCTACGGAAAACAATATGGAGGTGCCTCCAAAAATTCGGATGGACCTCGAGGGTATTATGCTAAGTGAAATAAGTCAGACAGAAAAAGACAAATACTGTATGTTTTCACTTATATGTGGACTTTAAGAAAGCTGAACTCATAGAAATAGAAAGCAGAATGGTGGTTGCCAGGGGCTGGGGCGGGGTGGGGAAATGGAGAGATATTGGTCAAAGGGTACAAACTCTCTGTTATAAGATGAATAAGTTCTGTGGATCTCCTGTACAGCGTGGTGACTACAGTTAATAGTAACACATCATATACTTCAAGGTTGTTATGTTATAAATGTTATCTCCAACAAAAATGGTAATTACGTAAGAGGACAGAGGTGTTAACTAACCTTACTGTGGTAATCCTTTCCCAATAACTGTGCGTATCAAATCATCACATTGTACACCTTAAATTACATTGTGATACATCTTTAATATCTCAATAAAGTTGGAAAATTTATTTTAATTTTTTTTTAATTTAAGAAAAGGGAAATGTAATTGGCCAATAAACATGAAAATATGCTCCACCATACTGCTAATAATAATAAAAAAAACACGCAGGGGCACCTGGGCGGCTCATTCGATTAAGCATCGGCCTTCGGCTCAGGTCATGATCTCAGGATCCTGGGATCGAGCCCTGGCCTCGGGCTGCCTGCCTAGCGGGGAGTCTGCTTCTCCCTCTCCCTCTGCCCCTCACCCCTGCTCATGCTCTCTCTCTCTCTCTCATATAAATAAATAAATAAATAAATAAATAAATAAAATCTTTCTAAAAACCACACAAACTAAAACCTTAGTAAGAAACTGTTTATAATTCATCAGAATTGCAAAGTCAATAAAATATCTGATAATGTCAAAGGCTGGTAAGAATGTGAGGAACAGGGAGTACCTGCAGAAGCATAAACGGGCATAGCCTATTTGGAGAGTAATTAGGGAGCAACGCCTAATGAAACTCAAATTGCTTGCAACTGACTGCCAGCAAGTATAGGCATTGTACTGTATCAAGGCGTCTACCCAAGATAGGCTCTCATCCATGCATTCAAGGAAGCATGTACAATAATGGTCATTGTGTCATTCATTCGACATGTATTTATTGAGTGCCTGCTATATGCCTGGCACCGTTCTGTGTGCTGGGGTTCTATCATTGAACAAAGCAGACCAAAATCCCCATTCTAATGGTATTTACATTCTCGTGGAGGGAAGCACTGCAGGCCATATAGAAGAATCAAAGTTGCCTAAATGACCAAAAATAACATATTTTTTCCCAGCAATAGGATATCATAAGACAGTTACTACACAATAGAGCTAGATGTTTCTCATTGCTTTGTGTGAGAAAACCAGGTAGCAGAATATGTCATGTATACCACTTACGTAAATGTCCAAAACAAGAACATGATAGATGTATGCATATAAATGGATTATAATAAAAAAGCAAAGGAGGGATGCCCACTGAACTCATGTTGTTGGTGGCCCCTAGAGAGTGTATATGTGTGGATAGGAGGAGTGAAATAGGATTTGGGATGGGAACAAAGAGCACTTCAATGTCATCTGCAATGTTTGATTTATTTTATAAAAAAAACATAAGGCCAAAATGACAAAAATGTTCGTAATTTCCTATTATACGTAGTAGGATTCCTGTTTTTTTGTTAATTTTTCCCCCTGCACTTATCT
Source organism: Ursus maritimus (assembly GCF_017311325.1). Classification (NCBI taxonomy): domain Eukaryota; kingdom Metazoa; phylum Chordata; class Mammalia; order Carnivora; family Ursidae; genus Ursus; species Ursus maritimus. The sequence continues at coordinate 33,036,612 of NW_024423319.1, read as the reverse complement.
ATTCTATCAAATTCTCAAGAGAAAAGGAAAAGGTAAATAACTAAAATAAGTCAATGGATAATAAATGCTAGGTGAATGATATGCAATTTCCTCCCTCCCTCCCTTTTCCCTTCTTCCCTTCATTCTTCCCTTCCTTCTTCCCTTCCTTCCTTCCTTCCTTCCTTCCTTCCTTCCTTCCTTCCTTCCTTCCTCTTAGTAACACCAACACAGCATACCAGGCCCATTGTTTTTCATGGTGACCTTGACACCTGTCCATATTTCAGGTCAATTGTTCAGAGTAACTGCAATGTGAGTGCCTATCGTCACAAATAAAATTACATTCAGACCTACCAATTCATAGCTACAGATGGGAATTACATCATCACTTCTGCTTATCTCAGCTTTTCATCCCCAATGATGTGCATGCAGTCATGATCAGAGACAATGCTCAGTTTGTAGCAAGGAATCAAGTTGAGAGGCTTTATATTATGAACTTACAGGAAATATGAAACTGTCAATAAGACGTATATGTGTATACTGTTGGTTATTTGGTAGTGCCTACAATGTTAAATACTTTTATTTTAATTCGAATGTGTAGAGGTTATACACTTTTGTACATGAATTGCACAAAAGTGTATTACCTCATCGCTAATTCAACACAGAATGAGGGAGAGACAGGGAGAGGAAGAGGACAGGTGAAGGTTTTTCAATGAATCAAGCGCCAAGCATTTCAGTTTTCTTTTTTTTTAAGTTTTTATTTATTTATTTGACAGAGAGAGAGACAGCCAGTGAGAGACGGAACACAAGCAGGGGGAGTGGGAGAGGAAGAAGCAGGCGCCCAGCGGAGGAGTCTGATGTGGGGCTCGATCCCAGAACGCCGGGATCACACCCTGAGCCGAAGGCAGACGCTTAATGACTGAGCCACCCAGGCGCCCCAAACATTTCAGTTTTCATTTAATAAGCACCAGATACAGACAGCGTATGTGTCCATGTTACAGGCTCGTGGAACCTAGTTTAGGGTTGACAGACTGAGTTACAGATAATTGGGTGTTGTTCCTTATCAGTGCAGTGTGCCAGAGGTGAGGGAAATATCACAGATTAATGACTTACCAGAGAGCTCGCAAGAACTACTGCTGGTGGTGATGATAGTGGGTAAATACTTTGATTGGGAGACAGTCTTTCAAATGATAAAAGGAAAACATCTCCATCTTACCTACGTGATCAACAGGGGTCCATTCAACCAGGAAGCAAACTGGTATTGTAGATGGATTCTAAATAAATGTGTGTGTGTGCGTGCGTGTGTGTATGAGAGAGAGTGTGTGTATGTGTGTGTGAGAGTGTGTGAGAGAGAATGTGTGTGTATGAAAGTGTGTGTGTGTGAGAGTATGTGTGTGTGAGAGAGTTTGTGTGAGAGAGTGTGTGTGAGTGTGTAAGAGTGTGTGAGAGTGTGTGTGTGTGTGAGAGAGAGAGAGGGTGTGTGTGTGTGTGCGTGTGTGTGTGTGTGTGTGTGAGGGGGTGCTTTTAAAGTCCCTCATCTCATTAAAGCTACACAGCCAACCAATAAATCTCTTTTAGTATAAGCCCAAAAGCATATAAGGAAAGTATGGTTCGGTGCATAAGTCCGGGGGATGCTTCTACAAGCCTCATGAGAAAAATGTGTCTCCAACTTGCCGCCGCACCTTGGCCTTCTGAACCACTGTTGTAAAATGAAGACCCCAGGACCCAGCTTTGCCACCCTGTGGCTCAGATACTAGGATACTGACCAGTTCCAAAGCCGAGTCTAGAAGGAGGATGTGGAAGCAACAGAGGGCTTGAGACTAAGCAGTAGCTGACATGGTGTGAGAGCCACGGAGCTTTCCACAAGCCGATGCAGGCCACGACAAATGGGCCACCCATCTCTGTCAGTGCTTTCGCATTTGCTAATAATGGGATGACGTCAACCTGACGCTGGTCGGTCACCGGGCTATGCACCCTCACGTGCTGTCGGTCCTTTAAATGCAGAGATGTCACACTGCTGTGTATTCGAATTGCCCTGAGCGGGGGTAGTCATTCGAACGGAGAGCTCCATTTCTGCCCTAGAGAGATCACCTCCGTAGAATGGCATTTAGTTTGTCTGGAGACCTTTGGAACAGCTGAGATCTAGTTATCTTACCTCTAAAATGTGGACCAAGCCTATTAGGCTTCTTCGTGTCTCCGGAGGTCCACAGGGGTCTCCCTGTTACAGCATCGGGTCGATTTGTTTCTGTTCTGTTTTGACCCATGGAATCAGCCAAGGCGATGAAAAACATCTTCATGAACTTAACCAGTCTGGTGTGGGTGGCTGGGGGATAAGAAAGTCCTACTCCAAATAACCTATAAGCATTAGAAAGCTACAGATATCTTTTAAACCATAGCCTCTGACCCCGACTGTGAGAAAGGAACAATCTGATTTATTAACAGCCCACCTGACTGCACTGAAAAGCGTTGCCACCATCACTTGAGGCCTGTCGGTGATGAGCTGTAGAAATCAAAAGTAACAGAAAGGTCCTTGCCCTCTTAGAAGCAATAAGCCAAACACAGCACTGGCATATGGGGATAGGGTAGCCACGTATGGACAGACAGAAAAACTTTAATAGTTATCCACATTCAGTAAACTAGGTACACAGCACGAAATAAAACAGTTAAAAGTATAGAAAACATGTTACTTTTTCTATTAACATGGCCAACTCACCTGATCCCCAGGAATAGAATTCAACTGGTGATCGACTCGTATAACTCACCCTGCTCCCTTCTCAATTAGGGGCGAGGTAGCTTTCTGAGGTGGGCACAGAAGCACTGAAAGATGAGTCAAGGTTCTGAGATGTAGTGGACAACTTTCGCTAAGAGATGCCAAGCTCTGCCAGATGAATTTTCCTAGTGCCACTGGACTCCTGAAAATGGAGGCCTGCTGGCTGTCTCAAATCACCTGGTCATTACATTCAGCCTTGCAATAACGCAATCCTACAATTTACAAGGTTGACTGTTGGACCCTGTTTGTTGGTTTATGGCCGAGATTTTTACGGTAATATCACTGTCTTTACTGCTGCTGCTCCTAATATTACTACTCCAGCATTAGCAAGAGCTATTCCATCATGAGCGCTTCGCCGTGCTTTACGTAAACATCTCTACCCCTATAGCCGCCTGTGAGACAGGCACAATCATTATCTCCATCCAACTGGTACAGAGGCTCAGAGAGCTTAGGTAGTTTTCCCCAAATCACCCAGTGGTAGAGCTGGGATTGGGCTGGGGTTTTTGACGTCAAAACCCCAATGCTTAACAACTACTTTACCACAATGTCTACTTCCTTTTCTTGTCCACTTTCTTGTCTTCGAATCCATAAGAAATCTAAATAAAAACACAAATGTAGCTAGGGTGGCTTTCTTGTCCCGGTTCGACTTTGTCCTCTCCGAACCAAAGGGAGTTCGAACGCTAGCCAATAAGACTGCATTGCTTATTAGAAAAAGAAGAAGAAATACATTGCTGCGTTTCCTTATGGGAAAGGAAGAGGATTGTCTACACCAAGGTCCTGTTTACTTTTTTAATTAACAAAGTATGATGAGACACTTTCGGATGTGTTTCAAGACCCAGAATGGAAATTTACACCATTATATTCTTGTAATGGAAATGTGTTCTCTATTTAACAACTTCAAAATGAAACACATTATTAATGCAATATGGACCAGAAGTGGGGCCAAGCACTCAACTGAAAGAAAAAAAACAAAATGAAAACAATGACCCAGATGACCAAATTAGACTAAAATTAGTTAAAGCATAAACTGGCAACACCAAGAAAAACTTCTAACCTCCTTTCCCAATCAAATTAAATACACATATGTTGCTGGTTAAAGATTCAACTTTCTAAATTTTAAGAAAACTATCATTTGCTTGCGTATGGGTGATCGACCCTGGAGTCATGCTCAAGTGGAATGTAATGCGGTCATATAGAATTTGGGCAATTAATAGTTCCAGAATTCTACAAATACACCTACTATACAAGTATTTCCATTTTGTCTCCAAAACCTACCATCTGTTTTGTACAAAATGAACAATCAAATACTGCTCATTGGATTGCTTTCCCAGAGTAAGAGTCAGAAAGAAGTTGTGTTTTGGTAGACTTCAAAGTCTGAGCGTTGACTTCATCATACTTTGGTTACAGCCGCTAATCCCTGCACGATTCTGCTCTCGTATGTATGCATTACATATGTATGTATGTATTATGTATGTATGTATTTACTCCATTTTCCCCTCCGTTTTCCACTTCTGTTATCCTTCCCTGGCCCCAGACAACCATTCTAATGCATTTGATATGTATCACTTTATTTGTTTTTGTAAAATGCCAAACCTCACTTTCTGTGCATGTATTTTTAAATTTATATAAATGGCTGTCTTCTGTAGACCTCATTTGGTTTCTTATTTCTTACATAACTGGAGTCGCAAATAAATTACAAATATATGTGTGTGTGTGTGTGTGTGTGTGTGTGTGTGCCCAAAGCCTAAAAATCACCAAATAAGACTTTTCTTCTGCATACTTTTCCTGATTAATTTTACCTGTTCTTTTGGGGAGTGGGCACATCAACTGCGAATTATGGAAAGTGAAGCGCGGCCAGACCCAAACACGGATTTTATTTTGAAAACTGTGGTGCCACCTTTCTTGGAGGTACGTGGATCTTGAAATAGACCCTCTTTATTTCTTCAAAATAGGATATGTGTGGACCAACCGATGCTCACACTTCAGGATCTCCCTGCTCCTTCTCTAGTCTTAATAAACATCGGGGCAAAGTACAGGCTGCTTGTAATTGTGGGGTCCGTGCTCTGAACATCCATGTACGCAGGGCTGTCTGATTGCCCAAACGTGTCTCAGCCTGGAGAAATGAGCGGCACCGAGTCAATTACTAATGGCTAATTCACAAATGAAGTATCATTGGTGAGGCCGAACTGATGAAGATCGATATATACTTTGGATGTGCCGGGAAACCTGAATTCTAGTCCCAGCTCAACTACAAACTCACTGTAGGACTCCGGGCAAGTCCTCTCTGGGCCTTCCTCTCTACAGTGCGGAGAGTTGGACCAGGTAAACTCCAAGGTCCCCGGCTGGGCTGTCATTCTGGGTTAATATGATTTGCAGCTGGGGCTCAAGGAGTACTCTATTTCTCCTCCTCCCTATCTATCCCCAGTTACACCAGGAAAAACTGGTAAAAACAATAGATGCAGCTCCCTTTTCTTTTTTCCAGGAGAGCTGGAAGATGAGAAACCCAGGGGCAGGAACAGGTAACAATAAGTACCTTTGAGAAGCAGCGCTGGAAACCTAGAGGCAGCCGTGGATGGAGGGAAGACTTGCCTTAGAGAAAGCTATTGTGGATTGTTCACAGAACTAAGAAACAAAAGTGTGTACTGTTCGGCAATAAAAATGGTCCCTGGAACAGAAACTTGAATCCACTAGGCAGAGGTAATTATTTTTCAAAATATTATGTTTGAACAGCCCTTTCTGTGGAAAAACCTTGAAAATACTATCTCTGTGTCTGTGCTTATGGCAAACATATTCCCTTGAATGAACGTGCCTGACGTCTGTTGCACACATATCCAGAAAATACTCGAATGGCCCAAGTCAGATGCAGTGACATATTTCAAGACTGTTATTCAATGTGTAGCTGAATTTTCTCTGTGGATATTGCAACATCCTCAGTCTCATTCTCAAATGCCTTTTGGGACTAAAGGGGGTTGGGAGATCATTGATCCAAGTCCAAGACTGGCTCTGGGTCAGGAAATGAACTTGAAATGCGTCATCATCCGGGCTGGAGAAGGCCTGCTGCACAGCAGAATTTAGCATCGCCCCAGTACAACCTTAGCAGGACCCTTTCCAAGAACATAAACTTTGCCTTTTCCAATGACATCTCCAGACCCCTGTATCCCTCCAGCGCTTCGCTAGCTCCCACCCCACTGCCCAGTGTTCTGAATTCCTATTAACATCTTATGTCGTATACAGTCTCCCGCTTGGTGTCTTGTTGATATCTGGTGCCAAGCCATGTGCTGTTGGAAGGTGGGTCTCGGATCAGGTCAAGTTCTGACTGTGGCAATGGCTACACACATGTCCTTGGGAAAGATACAATCCGAGATCCTGATTTGGTGGGAGAGATCCCCGTGGCCCAAAGAGGTTAAACAATGCACTCATGCTTATACAGGTAATCAGCAGCAGGAAGGATTAGGGAGGAAGTCCTTCCTCTGACCCCTACCTGGGTGTTCTTTGCACCTGAGAGAGAGAGAGAGAGAGAGAGAGAGTGTGTGTGTGTGTGTGCGTGTGTGTGTGTGTGTGATTCTTTTCTTGACAGTGTTCAACTACAAGTTGCCAAGAAACAGTTAACAAAAGGCACCCTGGTATAATGTGATGTTAAGAGCAGTCTCTGAAATAAGACAGATCAGGGCTTGAATCCTGGGTAGAGTATTGTAAGGTATGTGACCTTCAGCAAGTAAATGAAGCTCTTTGTTCTGCAATGTGTTTTGTCTAAGAGTAATACCGGCAGTTTTCTTTTGACCAGCGTGTTAGCATGGACTCTTTTTTTTGATCCTTTTAACCTGTTTGTGTTTTTGTATGAAGGTGCATGTCTTGTAAGCAGCATGTAGCTGGATCTCGCTTTTTAAATCCAATCTGAGGATGTCTGCCTTTAAATCGGAGTGTTAGATTATTTGCAATTAATGTGCTTATTGATAGACTCGGATTTGAGCTTGTCATCTTCTTTGTTCTCTATTTGTCCCGTCTGTTCTTTGTTCCCTTTTTCCTCCTTTTCTGCCTTTTTCTTTTGATTGAGTATTTCTTTGTGGTTCATTTTTATCTCCTTTTTTGGTGGCTTATTAACTCTTTGTTTTGTTATTTTAGCGGTCGTTTTAGATTTATGGCTTATATCTTTGATTTACCACAGTCTGCCTTCCAGAATATTATACTATTTTACATATATCCATAAAGATCTTACAACAGTCTACCTCCCTTTGTCCTATTCTGACCTTTTTCTACTGGTGCCGTGCTTTTACTTTTCGGTATGTTTTAAACCCTTCAGTACATTGTTGTTAGTTTTGTTTAAACAGCCAATAATCTGGAACAGATCTTTCTTCCTGTGTAGCTGCCACTTCCGGTCGCTTCATTCTTTTGCATAGATTCAAATTTCCATCTGGTATGCTTTTCCTTCTGCATAAAGGAAGCCCCTTAACACTTCTCAGAGCGAGGGGCTCCTGGTGATGAATCATTTCAGCTTTCGAATGCCTGAGTGTGTCTTCATTTGTCTTCCTCTTTCAGATATTTTTGCCAGGTGTAGGATTCTCGGGGCATAGATTTTTTTTTCTTTCAATACTTTGCAGATATTTGCCACACAATTTCTTTTTTGTTTTGTTTCCCACGAGAATTCGGCTGTCATCTTTACCTTTGTTACTCTGTATATAACAGGCTCTTTTTACTGGTTGCTTTTAAGATTTTCTCTTCATCATCGCTCTTAAGCGACTTGATCATAATGTGTCTTGATGTCTTCTTCATGTGTCCTGTGCTTGGAGTTCAGTGAATTTCTTGTACCTCTGAATTTGTACTTTTCATCAAATTTGGAATGTTTTCAGCCAATTTTTCTTTCTTGAAGTATTAGTTTTTCTGCCACTCATGTCTCTCCCCTCTTTTTGTGATTCCAAACATGTATATTAGGCCAATTAAGCTGTCCCGTAGCCTGTTCCTTTATTTTTTTTCTTGTTTTTATTCTTTGTGTTTCCTTTTGGATAGTTTTTATTGTTATGCCTTTAATTCCCTCATCTTTCTTCTGCAATGTACCTTCTTGCTAATCCCATCCAGCGCCCTTTTCATTTCACACATTGGAGTGTTTAATCTCCCGACGTTTGACGTGGGTCTTTTAAAAATATCATCTGCGTCTCTGCTTAACTTTTTGAGCGTATCCAATTCAGTTATAAAAATGTTTTAATGTCCTTCTCTGCTAATTCTAACATTTGTGTCACTTCTGGGTCAGTTTCGATGGATTCTTTTCCTCATTATGGCTCACGTTTCCTGCCTCTTGGCGTGGTTGTTAATCTTTGATTCGATGCCAGACATCGTGATTTCACCTTGATGGCTGCTAGATAGTTGGTGTTTCTATAAATATTCCCAAACCTTGTTCTATGATGCAGTTAACTCACTTGGAAATATTTTTTATCCTTTTGGGTCTCGCTTAATGATTTGTTAGGTGGTTCTGGATCAGTGTTCAGACCAGGGCTACTTCTTTCCCACTACTGAGGAATGACCCTTCCGTGTACTCTGCCCGGTACTCATGAATTATGAGTTTTTCCAGTCTGGATGGTGGGGATAGGTACTATTTCCAGCCCTGTGTGAGCAGCAGTTTCTTCTGATTTTTTTCAGATGGCTCTTTCCCAGCCTTGGTTATTTTCTTCACACACGTATATCAGTAACTACTCTGCCGCATATGAGAGGGAATGCTCTGCAGATCTCCAGGCTTCTCTGTGCAGCTCTGTCCTTTCTGGTCGTCTGGCCAATGACCTCTGGTTGCATTACTCTCCCCGGACTTAGAGCTGCATCTGTTTAAACCGAGGGAGTCCACTGTCTTTGCCTCAGTTCCCCCCTCTCTACGCCATAGCTCAAGACGTATCTTAAGATAGTAAGTTGGAACCATCATAGGGCTCCCCTTATTTGTTTCCCATCTCTGTTGTCACCGTCCTTCCTTGACTAATATCCAGTGTCCTAGAAACTCTGTCTTCAGGTATTTGTCTGTTTTTGTTTTTGTGGTTGTTTTAAGTGGGAAGGTCAATCCCATGTTTGTTATTCTCCCTTGGCTGGAAATTGAAGTCCCACATGAATTTCTCCGAACTTCAGTTTCTCTTCTGTAAAATGGGAAGAACAGTGGTTCCTGTGGCACTGAGTATTTGTGAAGATTAAGTGAGATAATACGTGTGAAACTTTCTCATAGCAGCTGGTCGATCAAGGTATATTATCTTCCCTTCTCCTTTCTCCCATGCTAGCTTACTTCTCTCCCTGATTGGTACCAGGGGATTGGGCCTTCTCATGGCTCTTAAAGCCTGTAGGGGCTGTTTGAGCCAGGTCTGTGAAGAGTGTAAACTGTTAGTCCTTTTGAATGTATTCCAAATACTTGTTTGGATCAAGAAAAAGAAGAGAATCGCTCCTGATCTATCTTAAGAAAACAGATTGACAATGAGTATTTTCATCTTTCTCCCAATGCTGGTGGTAAGTAAAAACAATTGAGCTCTATCCCAACTTCCAAGGGACAGGAATTTGTTGCTAGATATTTCTCTTCAAAAGCTTCAGGAGAGAGAGAGAGAGACAGAGAAACACACAGAGAGACAGCGACAGAGAGGCAGAGAAAGAAAAGACAATATTCATCATTCTAACACGGATAGGCCTTTAAAGGGTAATATGTTATTTCAAATTTGGTATTCACTGTGTTTAAGGACAACTAGTATTTACTTTAATAGCTTAGTTAAGTCTATGGATAATTTATACAGTTCTCTATGCCTTCTCCAGGAAGCAACATACGTTCGAGGGAGGAAGTCCCACACCCTCTTAGGAAACTGGATAGAAAGATTGAAAGAGTCTCACATGGAAAAGGAGGGTAGACGCCCAAAGATGGCACAAGCCAAGAAGTGAGTCACGGCGAGCAAGCAGAGTCCAAATATACTACAGAGTATAACTTGACCTTTAAAGAAGGAAAAATCACTCCAAAGATTGAGTCAATTTATAATTTGTATCTTCCCCGTGCACAATCTAGAGTACTGCCTTGATTGCCCTGATGGACAGCAGGCCATTCATGCGATTGTTTATTCAATTAGTCAGTATTTATTCAGCATTTAATATGGGCATAGCACAGGGCCATAGGCAGTGATGAATAAAATATGGTATCTCTCCTTCTGCAACTTTGATCGTCAAACTGCTGCCAAAGGTAAAGTGACCCTAACTATTGTCCTTAACTTTAATCGAACCACTGCTAATCCACTGTGGGAAGGGGGAGGGGGACAAATTAACCTTTTAAAATTATGGTTCAGGGGCACCTGGGTGGCTCAGTCAGTGAAGCGTCTGCCTTCGGCTCAGGTCATGATCTCGGGGTCCTGGGATCGAGCCCCGCATTGGGCTCCCTGCTCAGCAGGGGGGAGGGAGTTCTGCTTCCCCCCCGCCCCTCCCCCACTCATGCTCTCTCTCTTTCTCAGATAAATAAATAAAATCTTTAAAGAAAATAAAATTACGGTTCATCTTAGTCCTGACCCTATAGCTTTAATTCAGTCATACCCACTCGCACAGCATATGCTCCCAAATCAAGAAAGTTAAGGCCCATTTTCAGCACCCACGTAGGAACTACCTATCATGCATCTCTCTGGATTTACCTGCCATTCCATTCCTGTGGACCATTACTGATTCATGTCTTTGTTTCCCATTTTTGATGCTGTTCCTGACCTTTGGACCTGCCAACTGCAACTAATTGCCGTGTAGCACGCTTGATCGTCTAAGGACTTTTCCCTTCCCTCTCTGAATCTTTTATTTCGGGGTCCTTCAGGTAGGGCGACCTGATCTAGCTCTGGGACTCACGACTCACATTCTGGCGAGGCTCTTCCTGGTTCCTGGGAAATGGAAATAGGGCATTTCAGAATTTAGACATCAGGCACTAAAGAGTCTACTCAGGAAGTACTTCAAAATTTATTTGTTCCTTTGACACGTATATATTAAGCAGCTGATTTGTGCCAGGAACTCTGCTCTGATAAAGCTATAGCCTGGCGGGAGAAAGCCACATTAATTTTAAAAAAGCACAAACAAATGTAACCTGACAATGATGACAAGAGCCATGAAAAGAAATAGGTCAATGCTTGATGGAGGAAGATTGGCTGCTGGTGGTGGAAGATGGCTACTTTAAATAGGGTATTTAGGAAATTGCTCTCTAAAGAATTGTCACTTAGGGGCGCCTGGGTGACGCAGTCGGTTAAGCGTCCGACTCTTGGTTTTGGCTCAGGTCGTGATCTCAGGGTCATGAGATTGAGCCCCACATAGGGCTCCGTGCTCTGTACTCAGTGGGAAGTCCACTTTAGATTCTCTCTCCTTCCCCTCGGCCCCCACCCTTGCCCTCATGCTCACACGCTCTCGTTCTTTCTCATAAATAAATAAATCTTTTAAAAAAATAAAGAATTGTCACTTAAACAGATCTGTGGGATAGGTAAGAGCCAGTCATGCAAAGATTTATGTGGAGAAAGAGCCTTCTAAAATCCTAGAGGAGAGCGCAGGCAGCAATCTCTGTGACCTCGGCCACAGCACCTTCTTACTAGACACATCTCCTGAGGCAAGGGAAACAAAAGCACAAATGAACTACCAGGACTTCATCAAGATAAAAAGCTTCTTTTTTTTTTTTTAAAGATTTTATTTATTTATTTGACACAGAGAGAGAGACAGCCAGCGAGTGAGGGAACACAAGCAGAGGGAGTGGGAGAGGGAGAAGCAGTCTCCCAGTGGAGGAGCCCGACGTGGGGCTCGATCCCAGGACTCTGGGATCACGCCCTGAGCTGAAGGCAGACGCTTAACGACTGAGCCACCCAGGCGCCCCAAGATAAAAAGCTTCTGCACAGTGAAGGAAACCATCCACAAAACTAAGAGGCAATGTACAGGATGGGAGAAGATATGTGCAAATGACATATCCGATAAAGTGTTAGTATCCAAAATCTATAATGAACTTATCAAACTCCATACCCCCAAAACAATAATCCAGTTAAGAAATGGGCAGAAGACATGAATAGACATTTCTCCAAAGAAGACATCCAGATGGCTAACAGACACATGAGAAGGTTCTCAACATCACTCATCATCAGAGAAATACAAATAAAAAATATAATGAGATACCACCTCACACCTCTCAGAATCGCTAAAATGAACAACGCAGGAAACAACAGATGTTGGTGAGCTTGCGGAGAAAGGGGAACTGTCTTACACTGTTGGTGGGAATGCAAACTGGTGCAGCCACTCTGGAAAACAGTATGGAGGTGCCTCAAAAAGTTAAAAATAGAATTACCCTACAACCCAGCGATTGCACTACTAGGTATTGACCCCAAAGGATACAAAAATACTGATTCAAAGGGGACACATGCACCCCGATGTTTACTGCAGCACTATCAACAATAGCCAAATTATGGAAAGAGCCCAAATGTCCATCCACTGTCGAATGGACAAAGAAGAGGTGGGGTACACACACACACACACACACACACACACACACACACAGAGACACAGGTATATTACTCAGCCATGAAAAAGAATGAAATCTTGTCATTTGCAACGATGTGGATGGAGCTAGAGAGTATTATGCTAAGCAAAATAAGTCTATCAGAGCAAGACGAATACCATATGCTTGTGCTCATATGTGGAATTTAAGAAACAAAATGGATGAACATAGGGGGAGAAAAGAAACAGAGGCAAACCAAAAAACACTCTTAACTGTAGAGAACAAACTGAGGGTTGCTGGAAGGGAGGTGGTGGGATTAAATGGGTGGAAGGGGGGATGGATTAAATGGGTGATGGGGATTAGAAGGGCACTTGTGGTGAGCACTGGGTGTTGTATGTAAGTGATGAATCACTAAATTCTACTCCTGAAACCAACATTGCAAAGTATGTTAACTAACCAGAATTTAAATAAAACCTTGAAACAAAAACAAAAACAAAAACAAAAAAAGAGCATTCTAGATAGAAGGAACAGCAAATGCAAGAAGTCCTATGGTATGTGAGAGGAGCAGAGTAGAGGTCATGGGGTCTGGAGAATTGTGAACAAGAGAGCAGTGACATGAGATACGATCGGAGTCACGGGCAGGAACTCGATCTTTGGTTTGATTTCATGACTGTAGGATAGTGGAAGCTTCCATGTTCTGTGTTGCTGGGATTTGACTCCCTAGCAGGAGCCTCAGATCAACGTCAGGAGGTTCTAGGACTCTTCCACGGATGAATTTATGTGTCTCTTTTAATGAGTCACTTCTCTTTCTTCTCCCCTGAGTTTTCTCATTGGAAAATGAGAGGATTGGATTAGACTTCCTTTAAGGTCCCTCTAAACTTTAATGTTCTATGATCCATAAAAATAACTTTCAAAGTTCTGACTAAAAGCTCTGATTTATGGGTTAGGTTCAGCTGAACTGCTTCAAACCTTGTGACTTATTTCTGGAAATATAAATCTTAGCAGATCTATTCTTATGTAGATTTTATATTCTAATGAGTTTTCTCAAAGTTAATTTCAACATATTTTAATTATCTCTGAAATAAAGGATAAGACATAATATTTTTATCCTTAATTACATTCAAAATGTGGCTTAGGAAAGATTATCTTTTTTAAAATTGTGGCACTGTGTATATGAATTATTGAAGATGTTTGAGTAACAGTATTTTATAAATAACAGCTTTATTGAGAAATAAGTCACATATCATAGAATTCACTTATTTTAAATATACCATCCAATGGATTTTAGTATATTCCAGAGTTTGAGACCAGCACCACAATAAAATTTAGAGCATTTTCATTACCACCACCCCAGAAACCTCATACCCATTTGAGTAAATCACGATTTTTTAAAGCCTACAGACATCTTTAGTTTTTGGAAAGTGTCATGAACTAACATTCAAAAAGGTGATCTATTCTCTTGGATCTCTGCGACAGCTAATTTTAGAAGATTTGGTTTGTCTCATTCCACTGTGAGCTATGGTATGCAAGTTTAGAATGTAACACTAGCAGCACAAAAAAGAAGAGATTTATCTTGGAAATGGTCAACTTTTTAGCCATCTGCATATGCTGGCTACTTAGATGTGTCTTGGTGTTGTTTTGGTAGATGGCAAAAATCTACCTATCCCATGATTTGACGTTACTTGCTGAAGCCTGTTCCGTTTGTTTGCAGACATTTAGGGAAATTGATAGCCTTAGTTCTATAACATCAATAAAACATGGACCAAATAATTAGGCTTCTCTTACTTCTTACAGGGCTTTTTGTATTATAGTGAGGTCTTATTTTGCTATTGGCCTCTGATCTACCCACAGTGACAGCGTGGCCACCTTGGGTGAGGAGAAAACTTAATTCTAAATTTTGAAAGGTTAGGTCTCCTGCTGTCAGCATTTTATCCATATTGCACATTATGGTTTTCCTTGGTATCCAGTGTTCTTAAATATTTTTGGAACTCTTCCAAGAACATTTATGATAAAGGAAATTAAAAGAGCACAGCTAGAATAGTCTAAAAAGCATGACAATGTTAAGGGTTTGAGCTCCAGCCAGTGGTCCGTCAGCTAATTACACTTTTGTCTGCCTAAGCACCCAAATCGGATTTTTCTCCCCTTTGGGCTCAGTTGCTCCTATTGGTAAAACTACGAATAAGTAAACTGGATGGACAGAGAATTGTACACTACTTCGGGTATTTTTACGAGTCTCAATTAAAAATTTTTTTAAATTAAAATTTTATTTGAGTGTAGTTGATACACAATGTTACATTAGTTTCAGGCGTACAACGTGGTGATCAATAAATCTATACACTGTGCTCTGCTCAACACAAGTGTAGCTGCCATCAGTCACCACGCAACACGAGTACAGTGTCATTGTCTATATTCCCTATGCTGTACCTTCCATTCCCATGTCTTATTCATTCCACAGCTGGAAGCCTGTATCCCCCACTTCCCTGCACCCATTTTGCCCATCCCCCACCCCCTCCCTTCTGGCAACCATCAGTTTGTTCTCTGTGTTTACAGGTCTGATTCTGTGTTTTTTTTTTTTGTTTGTTTGTGTGTGTGTATATATATATATATAAATCTTCTTCTATCTATCCATGAACACTTCGGTTACTTCCATATCTTGGCTCTTGTAAATAATACTGCAATAAACATAGGGGTGCATATATCTTTTCAAATTAGTGTTTTTGTTTTGGGGATGTAGATACCCAGTAGCAGAATTATTGGATCATAAGGTAGTTCTATTTTTAGTTTTTTGAGGAACCTCTGTACCATTTTCCACAGTGGCTGCACCAATGTACATTCCCACCGACAGCACACAAGGATTCATTTTTCTCCTCACCTCACCAAGGTTTGTTAGTTCTTCTCTTTTTGATTTTAGCCATTCTGACAGGTGTAAGGTGATTATCGTGGTGGTTTTGATTTGCATTTTACTTGGGGTATTTTAAAAGGCCCCCAAATTACACCTATCAGCCTTTTTGTCAGTTCAAATTTGGTCATAAAAATGGTTATTGGGGGGTGCCTGGGTGGCTCAGTTAGTTAAGTGTCTGCCTTCGGCTCAGGTCCTGATCCCAGGGTCCTGGGATTGAGCCCAGTGTCCGGCTCTCTGCTTGATGGGGAGTCTGCTTCTCTCTCTCCCTCTGCTGCTCCCCCTGCTTGTGCACGCTCTCTCTCTCTCTGTCAAATAAATAAATAAAATCTTTAAAAATAAAAAAAATAAAAAACCTAAAAAAAAAAAGAATGGGCATTGAAAGTTTTCGTGGATGTTTTCTCTCAAGCACATCCCAACAGCAAGCTTACTCCAGGGTTTAAAAAAAAAAGGTACTTCTCAGAGAGGCAGCAACTTGAAGGTGCTTTTACTCTGCAGTGTTATGTGACATAAAAGGCTTCCTCGAATATTTAATAGGACTCCTAGGAGAGATGCCAGTCCCTATGCCAGACGAACTGGGGAATCCGTAACTGAATTTTTATAAGTACCCAGGTAACTCAAGTACACGTTATAGTTGAAGAAGCACCGGAGCAGGTGGTCTCTAAAGGTGGAACTTCAGTGTAGCAGTCTGCAGTGGGGACTGTAATTCTGCAAGATCCAAGGTGATGCCAGTGTTGCTGGTCCACAGCCCATGCTTGAGTCATAATGAGCTGGTTTTTTATTTTCTGTGATTTTGTAACAAGAATAGATTATGAAAACCTAAGTGCATACATGTTCACCTAAGTTCTTCCCTGGTTTGACTTACAATGCATCTAACATGAACATGTGCTAGCTAGCCTATCTTCAGTGTTACCTAGAAGAATCTGTGTGTCCATGACAGAAATCAATTACTTTGTAGGGTACTTTATGCTTTTTGAACCACAGTTCAATACATGATCTCCTTTGATCCCAGAATACCTGCCCTTATTGTCTCTGCAGTGGCCATCTGGGGTTGGTCTGGGCCTTGAAGTTGTGGCAGTAGGAGGGCAGATTTATTTGTTCTTAGACCCCAACCCAAAACGCTAAAGCTGGAATGTTGAGTTAGTGACCAGTAGGCTGGATTTATTTCTCCAGCACCAGAGGTTTCCCAGGGTACTCTGGGGGGAAAAGAGTGCTTAAAACGAGGACTGGCCTCTTAAGAGGTAAATGGGACTATAAGAAAAATCCATGTGTTGTGGAGATTTAGTCTTAGGATATTAAGGTTTAAAATTTCTGCCCTTTTGCTCTATCTCAGTGGAGACAGAAGAGGGAGAGGGACGTTGATTTAGTAACCACTGAAGCTTGAAACACATTAGAAGAATTCTCCCAGGTGGTTTGGGGTAGTATGATTAGTTATTACTTACAGTTCCTATCTGCTTTTCACTTCTTAACTATAGTTCCGTAATCAAAATGCAAATAGTAATTTAGTGTAAAACCTTCGCCCCTACCTTGAGAGGCTTCAAGATGGTGGCATAGAAAGATCCTCAACTCACCTCCTCTTATGAACACAACGAATCGACAGCTGCATATGGAGCAGTTCTCTCTAAAAATGACCTAAAAGCTAGTTGAACAGTGCCTCCACCACAAAGGATAAGAGGACCACATTGAGCTGGGTAGGAGAAGTGGAGTGTGGTCTAACAAGAAAAAAGTCATCCAAATAAGAAAGAAAGAAGTAAAATTGTCGCCACTTCAGACGATATGATACTACATATACAAAAACCTAAAGACGTCACCAAAAAACTTTAAGAACGAATGAAAGAATGAATGAAAGAATGATTGAATGAATTTAAAGATTTTATTCACCTATTTGACAGAGAGAGAGAGAGCACAAGGAGGCAGAGTGGCAGGCAGAGGGAGAGGGAGAAGCAGGCTCCCTGCTGAGCAGAGCGCCTGACATGGGACTCGATCCCACCCTGGGATCATGACCCAAGCCGAAGGCAGACACTCCACCAACTGAGCCACCCAGGTGCCCCAATGAATGAATTTAGTAAAGTTTCAGGATACAAAATCAATATACAGAAATCTGTTGCAATTCAGTACACTGATAATAAACTATCAGAAAGAGAAATTAAGGTAACAATCCCCTTTTTGATGGTATCACAGAGAATAAAATATCTAGGAATTAATGTAACCAAAGAGATGAAAGACCTGTACACTGAAAACTGTAAAACACTAATAAAAAATTGAAGAAGACACAAATAAATGGAAAGATATTCCATGCTCATAGATTAGAAGGATTAATGTTGTTCAAATGTCCATACTACCCAAAGCAATCTACATATTAAATGCAATCCCTATGAAAATACCAATGACATTTTTCACAGAACTAGAACTAATAATTCCAAAATACGTATCAAGCCACAAAATGTCCCAAGTAGCCAAAGCAATCTTGAGAAGGAAAAATAAACATGGAGATATCACGCTCCCTGATTTCAGTCTGGACTACAAAGCTATAGTAATGAAAACGGTATGGTGTGGGCATAGAAACAGACACATAGATCGATGGAAGAGAGCCCAGAAATAAAGCCTTGGATATATGGTCAATTAATTTATGAAAAAGCTAAGAATACACAATGGGGAAAGGATGGCGTCTTCAATAAATGGTGCTGGACCATAAAAACAATGATATATTGCCATTTGCAACAACATGGATGGACCTAGAGAGTATTATGCTAAACAAAATAAATCAGTCAAAGAAAGACAAATACCTTATGATCTCATATGTGGAATTTAAGAAGCAAAACAAATGAGCAAAAGGGCAAAAAGAGAGAGAGAGGCAAACCACGAAACTGGCTCTTAGCTATAGAGAACAAACTGTTAGTGGGGGCGGGGAGTGCATGAAATACGTAATGGGGATTAAGGAGTGCCCTTGTTGTGAGGAGCACGAGGTGTTGTATGGAAGTGTTGAATCATTAAATGGTGCACATGAAACTAATATTACACTGCATTTTAACTAACTGGAATTTAAATAAAAACTTACAAAAAATAAAATTAGATTAAAATAAATGGTGCTGGAAAACCGGGCAGCCATATGCAAAGGAATGAAACTAGACTACTATCTCACACTGTATACAATAGTCAACTCAAAATAAATGAAAAAAAGAAAACATAGGCAGTAAGTACTTTACGTTGGTCTTAGAGATTTTTTTTTTAGCTCTGACTCCAGACAGGAAAACAAAAACAAAAATAAGCAAATGGGACTACATCAAACTAAAAAGCTTCTGCACAGTAAAGGAAATCCTCAACGAAACAAAAAGGCAACCTACTGAATGGGAGAAGATGTTTGCAAATCATATATCCAATAAGGGGTTAATATCCAAAATACATAAAAAACTCATACAATGCAACAACAACAAAAAACCAACCTAATTTAAAAAAAAGGCAGAGGATCTGAATACATATTTTTCCAAAGAAGACATACAGATGGCCAACAGACACATGAAAAAGTGTTCAAAAAAAATGTTCAACATCATTAATTATCAAGGAAACGCAAATCAAAACCACAATGAGGTATTACCCTACACCTGGTAAAATGGTTATTATCAACACAACAAGAAATAATGAGTGCCGGGGCAGTTGTGGAGAAAAAGGAGCCCTTTAACACTGCTGGTGGAAATGGAATTTGGTGCAGCTACTGTGGAAAACATTATGGAGGCTCCTCAAAAATTAAAAATTGAACTATGGTATGATCCAGATATTTATTCTGGGTATTTATCTGAATAATACAAAAACAGTAATCCAAAAAGATATTTTCACCCATATGTTCATTGCAGCATTATTTACAGTAGTCAATATATGAATACAATATGAGTGTCCATTAATGGATGAATGGATAAAGAAAATGTGATATATATGTATATATATGCAATGGAATAACACTCAGCCATAAAAAATAATGAGATCTTGCCATTTGTGACGACATGGATGGACCTTGAGAGTGTTATACTAAGGGAAATAAGTCAGATAAAGAAAGGCAAATACTGTATGATTTCACTTAAATGTGGGATTTAAATACAAAACAAATGAACCAACAAAACCAAACAAAACCAAACTCATACAGAAAAGAGATTGCTGCTTACCAGAAGGAAAATGGGTTGGGAAGGTGGGTGACATGGGTAAAGGGGCTCAATTTTATGGTGTTGGATGGTAACCAGATTTATGGTGTTGATCACTTTGTAATGTATACAAATATCTGGTCCGTTCTTCACACTAGCTCTTTGTTTTCTGATGATTTGTGTCTATTTCTTGTTTTCATTGCTATATTATAAGCTGGAAGAGGAGTGAGGATAATGTCTTAATTGTCATTATCCCACAGTCAAAGCTGACTCTTCATTGATTCCATAAATGTGTATCAGTAGAAATTCCTTTCTAAACATTTTGTTCACCGGCTGCGGAAGAGCTGCACAACTCCTTCACTAAAATATTTTCCATGAATACTTGCAAGATCAAAACTCCTCTGCTAAAGACCCAAGATTTGAGATGAATTGGGACGCACTTCTGAATTCATTGACAAGTTGTTAGACCTGTAGAGCTGAGAGTAATTCATTAGCACTTGACGTCTATAAGCTTCGATTTAGATGGAAGAAGAGTATCCTAAGGGCATTAAATGGCTATAAAGACAGATAACCAAATGTGTTTGCTGAGGAGCTGTATTAAATTTCATTTAGCTACTTTTGTTTAAACAATTTATCATGGAGGATTTCAAACACATGCAAAAGTGGAGATAATTATATTATGATCTCCCATGTACCCATTACTCAGCTTCGATAGTGATCAAACATGGGCTTAATCTTGTCTTATCAATACCTCCACCCACTGTCTCCCTCCCTTATTATTTTGAGTAGAAATCCAGACGTCATTCCATTTCATCTGCAAATATTTCAGTATGATTTTCTAAAAGATAAAAATTTTTTGAAATGTAACCATAATCATCACACTTAAAAAATTAGCATACTGAAAAATTACAAGTCCCTAGTATCATCCCACATCCAACAATCATTCAAATGTAGAATTGTATAATACATATCATATTTGTTTCTTTGAGCTGTGATCAAATAAGATCCACATAGTATGATGATTTGATATATTTTCCACATCTATCTAATCTATAGTTCTCCTTCTGATTTCTTCTTCTTTTTTTTTTTTCCTTGAAATTTTTCTATTGGAGGAACTGATTTGTTTATTCTTTGGAATGTCCCCGGTCTGGGTTCTGCTGATTTTATCCTTAAGGTGTAGATTAACATGTCCCTTTGTTCTCTGTATTTTCTGAAGTTGATAGATAGAGCTAGAAGTTTAATCAGATTGAAGGGGTTTGTTTGTTTGTTTGTTTGTTTGTTTGGTCAAGAATACTTCATAACTTTCCTGAGGATCCGCTCACTAACTGTAACATGGGCCCAATAAGAGAATTGACCTCATAGCGTCATTGAGAGGATGAAACATAACATGTCTATGGAATCATAGCACAATGTCTCTCACCTAGATGCTCAGAAAAGTTAAAAGTAGAAAGCGTGGCCCTTAGGAAAGAGGGATACGTGGTAGATGGCTGGGGGTAGCGGAGACACAACAAACATTTATCCAGCACCTGTTATGTACCAGACACTGGTCTAGATGCTAGGAGTAACTGATCTGTAAGATAAAATTTGTATGTGATCTCCATGAGCTCAGTCTCATGAAAGACAGACATAAAAACCTAGATAATAATATAGTATGGCAAATGTTGCAGGGGCTATGGAGTCCAGTGGATGGGCACCTAATCCAGACCGGGGAAAGAGAAAGGCTTTCAGGAAGAGCTGAGTTTTTGGTACATTAAGAATTAGTTGAAAGTTGGAAGAAGGGAGAATGGTGTGTTTTTGAAGGGGAATGGTGTTCCAGTCCAACTGAAGAGCAAGTTGAAAGATAACGAGACTAAGGAAAAAAGAAGAGTGAATTTGGGGAACATATAAGAGTTCACTATAACTAAAGAGAAGAGTTTCTATGGGAAAGTAGCTTGAGAGTTCTGAGGTTGGTGGGAGGCAGTCATGAAGAGTCCTGTAGGATGAGGCTAGAGAGGCAGGGAGCCGGTTGTACTTTTTAGGCAATGCTAAGGTGTTTTAGCATTGTGCTGAAAGCCATGGAGTGTTATTGAAGGATTTTAAGAAAGAAAATGGCATGATCGGATTTGGGTTCTAGAAATGTCACTTGGGCTGTGTGGAGAGTGAATTAGTGAGACCACATGATTGGAGGCCCAGAAATCCATTCAGGAGGCTTTTGAGAGAGTCTAAATCAGAAATGCTGATAATTTAATGTAGGGCAAAGAACTAAATGGGGATGGAAAAAAGACTCCGGATAGGTTCTAGAAATAAGAATTTGTTGAGAAATTGAATGCCACAGTGTGGGGTGTTATGAGAGAGGAGCGTTAACGGATTCCCAGGTTTCTGCCTTAGGGGAATGAATTGATAGGGATGCCATTCACTCAGGCAGGAAAAGATTTAAAAGAAGGAAGTAGATACAGACGTAGTGAAGAGAAGGGCCATATGCACCCCAATGTTCATAGCAGCAATGTCCACAATAGCTAAATCGTGGAAGGAGCTGAGATGCCCTTCAACAGATGACTGGATTAAGAAGATGTGGTCCATATATACAGTGGAATATTACTCAGCCATCAGAAAGAACGATTACCCAACATTTGCGGCAACATGGATGGGACTGGAGGAGATCATGCTAAGTGAGATAAGCCAAGCAGAGAAAGACGATTATCATATGGTTTCACTCATTTATGGAACATGAGAAATAGCAGGAAGATTGGTAGGAGAAGGAAGGGAAGAATGAAGGGGGGGGTAAACAGAAGGGGGAATGAACCATGAGAGACTGTGGACTCTGGGAAACAAACTGAGGGCTTCAGAGGGGAGGGAGTGGGGGATTGGGATAGGCTGGTGATGGGTATTAAGGAGGGCACATATTGCATGGTGCACTGGGTGTTATATGCAAATAATGAATCATGGAACATTGCATCAAAACCTGGGGATGCACTGTATGGTGACTAATATAACAAAATAAAAATTATTAAAAAAAAGAAGGAAGTAGGAGGAAAATATTTGAAAGAAGAAAAGGAAGATGATGGATACAGGTTTGAATGTGTTAAGAATTACCCAAGAAACATCCTAGCAAAGATATCTAGAGCTCAAGAGAGCAGTCTGGGCTGGAAATAAAGTTTGTTTTTCTTTTCCCTAAACTTATATACCAAAGTATAACAAACATACAAAAAAGTGCACAAATTATACATGTACAGCTGGGTGGATTTTTACAATGTAAACACACCTAGGTAATCACCATCCGAAGTAAAACATAAAACATTACCGGAGCCCCGAAGCCTCCCTCTTACCCTTTTCCAGTCATTACCTCCAAATTTATCAGTTTGAACTTCCATCATTTCAGATTACATTCACAAGATTTTTGAACTTTACATAAATAGAATCATAGAATATGTATTCTTTTGTGTCTAGCTTCTCTGATACAATATTATGTTTATGAGATTTATACACATGGTTATTTTGTGTAGCAGTTTATGACTTTTCATTGCTGAATAGTTTTCCATTGTATAAGTACACCACAAATTATTTATCCACTCTATCTATTGCTGCTAGATATTTGGATTATTCCTAATTTGGGGCTATCTGAATAAGCAACTATGAATATATTTCTACCTTGTGTTTGGGTGCACTTTTTTCTTAAAAAGATTTTATTTATTTATTTGACAGAGAGAGACAGCCAGCGAGAAAAGGAACACAGGCAGGGCCAGTGGGAAAGGAAGAGGCAGGCTCCCAGCAGAGCAGGGAGCCTGACGCGGGGCTCGATCCCAGGACCCTGGGATCATGCCCTGAGCCGAAGGCAGATGCTTAACGACTGAGCCACCCAGGCGCCCCTTTGGGTGCATTTTTGTACATGTTTTTATTGGGTAAATAAATAAAAGCAAAATTGATGGATCATAAGGTGTGTATTATGCTCAAGTTTAGTAAATACTGCCAATCAGTTTTCCAAGAGTTGTCCCAGTTTATACTCATTGCTTCAAAATATATAGAACAGAAATCTGGAGGAACTCTCTCATAATGGGAGATAATTTACTCAATAAACAATAAAAGAAGTAGACAAAAAAATGTAAGACTATAACAGACTTGAACATCAGTTTTATTTATTTTTTTTTGAGGGGGGAGGGCAGAGGAAAAGGGAGAGAGAGAATCTCAAGCAGACTCCCTGCTCCTTGATAATACCCCTTCTTTGATAATCTTGTGACCTGATAGTAGTTGAAGTTAATTGATCATCTTTAGTCTTTTGTTGTCATTGTAAAGCATCTTTTTTTTAAAAGATTTTATTTATTTATTCGACAGAGATAGAGACAACCAGCGAGAGAGGGAACACAAGCAGGGGGAGTGGGAGAGGAAGAAGCAGGCTCTTAGCGGAGGAGCCTGATGTGGGGCTCGATCCCATAATGCCGGGATCACGCCCTGAGCTGAAGGCAGATGCCCAACCGCTGTGCCACCCAGGCGCCCCCATTGTAAAGCATCTTAACTCTACATATATTTTTGACCACCCAAGACTCTGTGTATAATCAATATTAATTTATATTTACCAAGATATAAGTCTTTCCACTGCCCTTCACCCTTTCCAGAATTTTTGTCTTTTAGTAAGGGATTAATTCTCCACTACCTGATTGAATGCTGGGTATTATGTTTGAGAGATTGCTGGATGCTATATGTGAAAAATAGCTTCGACATGGTAAATGAAAAACTGGAGAGACTCTGGATAATGTCATCTTCCCCTAGAGTGAATTCACCCAACTCTCTAGCCTGCAGGCTGTTTAAGGATAGTTCACCTTGATCCAATCAGGGACTGAATTTGGTTGCAGAATTTCTATTTTGAGCTTCAGTCTATCCCTATTTTGCCCCAGACCTCGAGTTTAGCTCCCTATGAAGCTCATCTGAGAGCAGTTGTGTTTATTTAGGAACTCTCCTGTTTCTTGAGAAGGCAGAACAAAGAAATGGCTTGAAAATTTGGTCTCACTTTTCAGCAGCTTTCTACTTAGCATCTTACCCAGCCCATTGCCCCACACAGATGATGATTTCAGCAAATCCTCGAGATGGAAAAGGGCACAATGTGGGTCCCTTTTCTTTGCCTTTCTTCCATCTGGAATGATGGTCCTTCAAGTTTTGGTTCCCTTGACAGCCCCAAGCTCTATTTTTTTTTTCTTCTGGCCCTGCAAGTTTGCCAAAAGCTTTGTTGACTTCTCTGCCTCTTAGCTACAACCCTGTGCCTTATCAGGCTCTCACCCTATACCTAGAATAGGCCAATACCCTAAAAGGAAAAGCCTCTTGTAGAGTCTTGGTTCACTTCTCTGTGCTTTCCTTTTCTGAGGTCTTGGTCCCTCAAGTTTCAACTGTCTTGATGCCTCTCAAATGCCCTCAAATAATTTTGTGATATGTCTCTTATAGTTGTCTCCAGTGGGAGCATGATTCTGCAACAAGAGAATCTGCCATAGTAGGCCGGGGGAGTCTGGACATCATCTATTCCTAGCTTCTCAGGGTAAGGGCTCATTGCCTTTTGTTACGGCACCTCAGGTCTCGGTAGTAGCCAGCAACTTTGAGAGGGGGTCATTATAAGCAGAGGCTTTGGGTTTGGACTGTCTGGCCTTGATTCTTGGCTTCTGTATGTCCCAGTGAAGATTAACTATTTTTTTCTAAGCTCCAGTGTCCTATTCTGTAACCTGGGAGTGGTCATAGAACCTACCTCAAAGGTTGGTAAAAATGAAATAAAATAATGCACACACACATAGCACAGTGCTTCACAAATAGTGTGTGTGCTGACTGGGTAGATAGTAGCTTCTATCAGCAGTAGTATCTGTAGATTTTCTGTGAGCACAGCCATAACAAGGGTTCCGCGGGATAACAAATTTAATGGACATTACTTATATTCTTTTACAATGAATATTATTAAATAGATAAAAGCTGAGAACAAGTGAAAGAGAGTTTTAGTGGATTTATATAAGTGGACTTTCATTTGTTTTGTTGCCTTAATTTATCATGTATAAATAATCTGCAATTATTCTTTCGGTTCCAGAGCCTAATAGTACTAGGTGGGCTGTATATTACCGCTTTCATTCTCAAACTAAAGTTTTATGTTGAAAGGACATTTCATTCATTATATTTCACTAATAAAATGTTTTCTCTTCTTCACTTGGCCACAATAATTTTTTGATGCCATTACGTGACTCTAGCTATGGAGCAGAAATATTGCTTAAGCCTACATTGGTTTCCCCCTCCCCCTGGTAATTCTAGTATGTCTGGCCAGGTCAGTGGGCCTGGTGGAACATGTCCACCAAGGGGCTTATTTGAAAGGAACTCTGGGACAGAATGGACTTTATTTATTTTATTTTCTAAACCACTTTATTGACTCAAGATTGACATACAACAAGTTGTTGTTACTTAATGTATACGACTTGATGAGTTTGGAGTTAAGTATATACTAGTGAATCTATCACCGCAGTCTATGACATAAAGATATCCATCACCTCCAAAAGTTTGACTGCACTTCGACTGAGAAGAATCAGGACACACACTTGCTTGGTGAAAAGAACTGTGGGCCACGGTTTGAGAGGAGAGAGTCTCCTGAACTCAGGATGTGCCCTGTAGGGTCTTCTGGCCCGGCCCCTCTGGACTCCTGCCTAGGACGTAGCCTGAGAGGCTGCCATGGCGCTGTGTAAAATCTGAAAGGGCTGCTTTCGTTCCAGTCTCTTAGGTAGACAAGAACGCTCTGTGTCAGGTGGTGCCAGTGCTTCCTGAAGAGACAGAAGACCATGCCCATCGTTTAGGCAACAGGAGCAGCGCCCTTGCTGTGGATATCAGCACCCTCTACGGTGGACAGCTTGATGGTGATCTGGGTAAACCATGGAACCAGAAGCAGGGCCTGTCATGTGTCATCTTGAAGAATACAAAGGTCAGGAACAATGATTTTGGTGACGAGAATCTAGGAAGGACCGTCGTTTTCCAAATGCATCAACAAGATCCAAAGAGCTGCTATACATGCTAAATGTTCACCATGCGTGTAGCTCCTGGGTTGCAAATGAAGCAGAGAAGTGCATCAGATGTAATATTAAGGATTGTTTAAACACGGTGTTACAGGAACTTGGGCAGCCACATGGGAATGTTTAATCAAGTGTATAACTCCTTTGCTAATTGTCTTCAGATACGGTTATAAGCCACATAAGAATATCAAGTTTCGTTTTAAGAACACGGTTTAGTTTGGGACCCAGATGGTATTATCCTCTTGTTTAGCCACCTCTCTGATACTTTGGGCTTCTGTAAGTCACAGTTGATAACTAAGAACTTTTGCTCTTGCCCTAACTCCATTCTACCCTCGAAGAATTAATAATTAAAAATATACATCATAAGTTCTGAAGGCATTTCTCAAAAGGGGGTTCTAGGGAGGTAATTTGAACAGTATAATTACTTATATAAGAAAGTTTTCTTATTTGTTGCTAAACGGAGTTTAGGCAAATTGATTTGTTACGGCTCGTATTTTTTTCAAAGATAACATCCATTCATTAATTTACTCACTAAATGTCTATTGAATATTTACTTTATGTCAGATAGTAATCAAATAATCAGACAAATGAATTTAAAATTGCAACCGTAATAACCCCTGGAAAAAGAGCTACATAAACACTATGAAAACATATTCTTACCTGAGAGGTCAAGGAGGTCTTCCCAGGGGAAGTCATATTTAAACCAAGAATTGAGAGATGAATATAAGTTAACCAGGTGAGGGGGGCTGACACTGACTGAGGCAGAGAGCAGAGCATATGCAAAGGTCCTCTGGTGAGAGGGGCCATAGCGTATTTGAGAACCTGAAAGAAAGTCACTATGACTGAAGGGACATTCATTTTTTTCATTATCCGAAGTCTTTCTTTCTCATAAGGTAAAATAGGATAATAGGAAATTTTAGAACTCATATTTAATAGAAACCACAGGAAGAAAATCTTTCCATTTAGGAACTAGAATTCACTATGATCTTTCTCCCACATTCACTCCTTCCCTCCTACTGAATAAATTAAATTTGCATATTTCCTATTGTTCTCATCATGATCTATGATCACTTTAATCCTATTTATCCAATCCTTCATCCTGGTCGGCTGTATTCCACCTCTCTCCTCAGTTGGACCCCGTGGGGAGCCATTTCAATAGTAGTTTGCTAATCCCTATAATTTTCTGTGCTCTTGGGTTTATTCCATACTGTTTTGCTGATCTCCAAACCCAGGTAGCCACCATTTACTATGTTCTCACTCAGGAATTCCAAGTGTATTGAAGTAAGGGCTATGCTAATGTGGTTTAATGAAAATTCATGCTGCCTTCAGCGAGGTTCTTAATGCCACTTGTCTGTTCTTTAACCAATATTTTATTAGTACTCTCAGCCATTCTTTTTTTAAATAAGCTCTTTGCTCCTTTCTCTTTCTTTTTCTTCATCTGAGATTTCAATAACTGATTCCACTAATGGTATCCCATAATCCATGAAGGCTTTCTTTACCGTCTGTTATTCCTTCTTTTTGCTCCTCTGACTAGATGAATCAAATAACTTGTGTTCTAGGTCACAGATTCTTCTGCTTGGTTGAATCTATTTAAGTTTTTTTTTTTTTGAGAATTTATCTATTTGAGAGAAAGAAAGAGAGCACCCTGGAGAAAGAGCACAAGCAAGAGGAGGGGCAGAGGGAGAGGAAGAAGCAGGCTCCCCACTGAGCAAGGAGCCTGACGTGGACCTAGGACCCTGGGATCATGACCTGAACCAAAGGCAGACACTTTGAGGACTGAGCCACCTGGGCACCAAATCTGTTTAAGTTTTATTGAATTTTTTAGTTCGGTCATTGTAGTCTTCAACTCCAGGATTTCGGTTCAGTTTTTTAATGGTTTTAACTCGTTTTGTTCATGCATTGTTTTCCTAATTTTATCTAGTTGTTCATTTGTGTTTTTGTAGTTCACTGAATTTAAGAAGATTTTTCTGAATTTTTTGTAAGATCGTTTATAGATTTTCGTTTCTTTAGGGTCAGTCATTGGAAATGTATTAGTTGTGTGTGTGTGGGTGGGGGGTCATTTCTCCTTGATTATGGTCTTTGTGGACTTGCATTGGTGTCTGTGCATTTGAGGATGTGAGCACCTCTTCCAGTCTTTACAGACTGGCTTTGGCAAGCCAAGGTTTTTACCAATCAGCCGGACCAGTGGTTCTGGTGGGCAGTCTGGTAGTGTCCATGAGTCGGCTTGCTCTTGGAGTTCTTGGGCAGCCTGGTGCTGGGCCTGGATTCAGAGATTCCCCCCTGAAGCCGGAGTTCATGGGTATTGAGAGGCTGAGACCCTAAGATTCACCTAGGGTTGCAGGGTCTGACCAGTGCTGGGATGTCCTGGGAGCCAGGTTTACTGGAGCCTGCCAGGAGTTGCTGGAGGTGATGAAAGCTAGCCGCTGTTGGGGTGAGTCAGAAGTATTGGCTCACAGGAGCCCACTGAGAGCATGGTGAGACGCATGTCAGCCTGCACCGGCATGGGCCAGAAACCTGAGGCCACTGGAGTTGCCTGGGGCTGTGGGAGCCAGCTGGTGCTGGAGTGGATGAGGGCACCTAGGAACTTTCTGGGAGCCTGGAGCTGAGGAAGCTGCTTGGAGCTGCAAGGGCCAACTGCGGCCACTGAGCAACTTGGGACTGTTGGAGCTGGCTGACAGCCAGGTGTGCTGGGAGCCTGTGCGCAGGAAGCCTCTGAGAGCCTGGAGCTGTTGAAGCCACCTTGAGCCAGGGGAGGTGCCTGGGGCCACTGGAGCTGGCAGGCACTGGGGTAACCCAGGAATCTGGATTTGTGGGAGCCTGCCGAGAATCTAGGACCACAGGAACTGCCTATGGCCATGGGAAGCAACTGGGGTCTTGGAAGCTGGAAGGCACTGGGTAGAAACAGGGCCTTGTGTTCCCAGGAGCTTGCAGGGAGCTCTGCCATACAAGTTGCCTGGAGGTGCCAACCAGCCACGAGAGGTGCCTGGAACCAAGGTGAGATAGGAGCCGGCGTTCCCAGGAATCTATAGGGAGCTTTCCGTAGAAGCTGCCTGGGGCTGTGGTAGGTTCTTGGGGTCGCTGGAGCAGGCAGACACCAGGGTGAGCTTGCTGGGGGTCTGGTATCAAATGAACTGCCTGCATCCTCTGGAGCCAGCAAGAACCAGAGTTAGAGGGGGGCCTGAATTCCTGAGATCCTGCAGGGACTCTTGCTGTGCAAGTCACCTGGGGCCACGGGAGGTACCAGGGGCCACTAGATTAAGCAGGAACAGGGTGAACCTGGATCTGGCTTCACCCGAGCCCACTAGAAACCTGGTTCCAAGGACATCACTTGGGGTTGCAGGAGCCACCTGGGTCTGCTGGACCCTGCAGGTGCCATTACGAGGAGGGCCCTTAGCAGGATCCTGCAAGGAGTCATCTAGGACTTGGGAAGTCAGTATGGTGCTGGGTGAGTTGACCTTGGGCGCTCACTTTGTTCTCTTCCTGTGGAGTAGGTGGGCTCCCGTGCTGGGCTGCCCAGACTTGAGCAAGGGGTAACGGGGCTGTGGGTTCCTGGGAGCCTGCTGGGAGTTTGGTGTCACCGGAGCCACCCGGAACTGCTGGAGTCAGCAGGTGCCAGGGGAAGACAGAGGCCTATGTTCCCAGGAGCCAGCAGGGAGCTCCACTGGGGAAGCCGCCTAGGGCCATGGGAGGTGCTTGGGGCTGCGGGAGTGGGCAGGAGCTGGGGTGAACAGGTTTCTTGATTCATGTGAGCCTGTCATGGGAGCTCCCTGGGGCTGCTGGGGCCGGCAGGCGCCTGCATAACACTTCCTATGCTGCCATTTTGCTGATGTCACTCCTCTACAGCATTGCTTCTAATAGTGAAATATTCAAATCATGCAGCTAATAAGTGGCAGAGTCAGGATTTGAACCGAGATATTTTGCCACTGCTGGAATGTGCTCTTTTTTTTTTTTTTTAAGATTTTATTTATTAATTTGACAGAGAGAGACAGCCAGCGAGAGAGGGAACACAAGCAGGGGGATGTGGGAGAGGAAGAAGCAGGCTCCTAGTGGAGGAGCCTGATGTGGGGCTCGATCCCAGAACGCTGGGATCACGCCCTGAGCCGAAGGCAGACGCTTAACGACTGCGCCACCCAGGCGCCCCTGGAATGTGCTCTTTTCATTCAATGTTCACTTCTCTGTCCTGCAGGTTCGAAGACACGACTTGGAAGCTTTCATGACCACATGGAGGAAAGGATCCACAGCATTCCAGCCGCAGAGAGGGAGGCTGGGGTGTCTGGGAAGGCCGGTTTTGAATGCTGCATACCCCTCAATGACTTCTAATCTTAATTCTACTCCCACCCAATTGTAATAAAGCAACTTTGCCAATGATTTCCTAATTTCAAATTCAATAGGCTAATCTAGTTATCAATGTCTTTGCAGCATTTTACATCAGTAACCCCTTCCCTTGGCTTCCCTATCATCAGTTATTCTAGTTGTTGCTCTTTATTTGATGTTATCTATTGCGAGCTCCGAAGTGGGCATTCCCGAGGGCTTAGTCTTTGTTCCTTTATTCTTCTTTCCATATCCTTTCACAATTAACCAACGTCACTGACTTGATTGATTCTAACATCCATGTCTCTATCTTAGATCTCTCTCTTAAACTCTAGCTCCCAGTCTTTCACTATCTAGTAGACATTCCTACCTAGATATACCACAGACACCACAAACACAAACAAGAAAAAACAAGACAAACCAACCTGCTCTCCCTTCCTTCTTTTATCTGAAAGGAGTCTTTCCTTCCGTTGCCTTCCATCTTTTGATCCATTATCATCCTTAAATTTTTTCTCTCTCTTTCATTGCCTCTCCCAAATAGCCAGAATACCTCTGGCCTTTAAAGCGTTAGTGACTTCCATTAGAATGCAAGTCTGGGGAACGGCAGGGCATATCTGTCTTTTTCTCTACTTTATTCCTAGGGACTGACAGATTAATGCTAAATAAACACATGGTAATTGAATAAATGAATGTATTCAACCATCTCACCTATTCATCCATTCTCACTGTATTTATTTGTTTTTAAAGATTTATTTATTTTAGAGAAAGCAAGCGTACACATGATCGGGGGGAGGGACAGAGGGAGAGGGAGAGAGAGAATCTCAAGCAGGCTCCCCACCGAGTGTAGAGCCTGATGTGGGGCTTAATCCCATGACCCTGAGACCACGACCTGAGTCGAAATCAAGACCCGGACGCATAACCGACTGAGCCACCCAGGCCCCCTCATCCATCTCTCTTTGGACAGATGAGTAACCACTAACTGAATGGCTGAGGACATGCGTCTGCCCCCTCCTTCATTCCCAGAGCCACCATTGCTTGTTGCCCGGATCACTGGGCCAGCCTTCTATGTTACCTCTCCACCTCCAGGTCTACTCGCCAGAGGACACAGATGTGAGATGAAGGTTCTTCATGCACAGCTCTGATTTTTTCCCCTCCTGTTCAAAAACCTTTATTGTATCTGTATACGCCATGTAAGTGAACTAAAACCCTTCCGCATGCATTCCAAGACATGCACAGTTGGTCTATCTTACATCATCTATGCTCTCAGCTCCTGGTCCTCAAATCTGACTTCATATAAGGACTGTCTGGCGAGCTTATAAGAATACTGACGCTTGGGACTCATCACAAACTGATTAAATTGGAATCTCTGGGTTGGTGCAGGCATATGTATGTGTAAGAGCTCCCCAGGTGATTCTAATGTGCAACTGGGATTGAGAACTTCTCTAAGCCAATTGCACGATTTTTTTTTACTTTCTAAACTTGAGTCACATATCTTGTTTCTCCTACTAACCTTTTTTTAAGGTATAATTAACACACAATAAACTAAAGAAATGTTAAGTGTTCGGTTTTATGCATTTTGAAAATTCTAGACATCCTCTAACTACTACCCAAAACAAAAACATTTTTTATCATCCTAGAAAGTCCTTTTGTGCCCTTTTCTAATTAGTTTTCCTCCCTCCCGGAAACCACTTTTGGATTTCTAACAATATAGTTTTGCTTGTTCTTGGACTTCATATAATTACAACCATATAGTGTGTACTATGTTTTATCTGGTTTCTTTCTTTTCAAAATTGTCTATTAGATTTGTGCATGTTATTTTATATACAGTAATTGGTTCCTCTTTTATTGCTGAGTAGTATTCCACTGTATGAATATACCACATTTTGTTTATTCATTCCTTGATGAGTGGACATTGGATTGTTTTGATACATTTGCCATTTGAAGCCCTACCGATCATTCAAGGCCCAGTTCAAATCCTAACTTTGTCATGAAAACTGTCCTCATTCCCTGGTTACAAGTGATCTCTATTTTCACTGACCACCCATAGCATTTTGTTCTGCCTGCAACAGTGTGGAATATATGAGTCCGAGCTGGGTGTAAAACATGTCTTTATCACAAACTAGTTGATCGTAGGTAACTCGGCATATTTGTCTTCTATTGCTGCAGTAACAAATTGCCACTAATGTGGGGACTTACAACAACACGAATGTATTTATTGTTTTACAGTTCTGGAAGGCAGAAGTATGGCCCGAGTGTCACTGGGCTAAGATCAAGGTGCTGGTGGGGCTTCATCCTTTTCTGTAGCCTCTGGGAAAGAATCTGTTCCCTTGCCTTTCCAACTCCTAGAGGATGCCCATATTCCTTGGCTTGTGGCCCCCTCTTCCTCCGTCTGCAAAACCAGCAATGTCAAGTTGAGTCCTTCTCACATCATATCACTTTGACTTTTATTCTGACTCTGTCTTCTACTTTCAAGGACCCTCTTGATTAAAGTGGGCCCACTGAGCTAATCCAGGATAATCTCCCCATTTTAAGGCAAACTGATTAGCAACCTTAATTCCTTCTATACCCCGTAATAGTTTGCCACGTAACATAACATGTTCATAGGTACCAGAGATGAGGATGTCAGCATCTTTGGGAGGGAGGCATTATTTTGCCTGCTACACTTACTTAACTACTGTGTTTCAGCTTTTTCACCTTAAAAATGAGAAGAGGTGCACCTGGGTGGCTCAGTCAGTGAAATGTCCAACTGTTCATTCTGGTTCAGGTCATGACCTCAGGGTCCTGGGATCGAGCCCTATATCTGGCTCTGGGCTTGGTATGGAGTCTCTTTGTCCCTCTCCCTCTGCTCCTCCCTGCACTTGCTGTCTCTCTCTCTCTCTCTCAAATAAATAAATAACATCCTTTAAAAAAAGCAAATGAGAAGAATTCTACCTACTTCATAAGATTGTAGTGAGGATTAAGCTAAATGAGCTCATATATCTAAATTGCCTAGCACAGTTTCTAGGAAAACTAGGCAGTATCATTCATTCATTCAACGAATACTAATCTCCTACTTGGTGCTGGGCACTATTGTTGATGCTGATGATACAGTAAGAAATGAAACAGACCAAGGCTCTACTTGATTTTGTTAACATTCCAATTGGAGGATAAAGATAATCAAAAATTGAACAAGCAAATGGAGAGAATTTCAAAGGTGATAAGCATTGTGTAGGAAAATGAAGCAGAGTAGAGAGATAGGGAGTGATGGATGTTATTTTCTATCATGTGGTTACAGGTAGCCTCTCTGGAAGGTGCTAGTTGAGCAAAGTCCTGAAGGAGGTTGAGGGAGCCAGCCACAGAGATATCCGAAGGATGAACATGACAGGTAGAAGAAACAGCAAGTACAAAGACCCAGAAGTGGATCAGGCCATCCCAGGGGGCTGGATTGGAGTGAGAAAGGTAGCAAATGCTGTCAAAGAGATAGTACGAACTATTATGATTTTTCAATTTTCTGCTCCTTTTCAACTCTTTTCAAGACAGTCTTATATGTCTCTCAGCTTCGCACAATGGCCAACCCATGGTAGCTGCTCAAGGCAACTTTGTTATGTCCACTGATCTTTGTAATACTTACAAAGGTGATATTTAAACAAATCGCTTGGAGCTCATATCCTTTTGTTAACCTAAATCATCTTGAGTCATCGATCATAGAATGAAAATGTTCATCCACCCTACTCTACCGTCCCGGTCTTCCATTTTGGTGAGTGGCTTTGTATAGGAAAGACTATCTTCTTTATCCTTTTCTAAATGGCTAGAGATCATCTCAGGATGATTGAGTACACTTGAGTTTCTTGCCAAAGAGCAGCTCTGGGCAATGTTATTTGCTTAACCTTTCTGCAGGGGGCCTCGTGAAAAGATAATATTAATCAGTGTTTATCTGTCCTCAGAGTTACACTTGCTGGACCTTGACTTTACCTCACTATTTACCTTGTTCTCTGAGGTGGTCCAGGAAGCCAGGAACATTTCAGAGATCCAGACAGGTTTGGAAGTGCTGGAAATTTTAAATTCACATCAATCCTGCTAGAGGTACCTATAGCTAGAGTTGCTAGATAAAATACAAGATGCCCAGTTAAATTTGAATTTTATAAACAAAAAGAATAATCTTTAGTTTAAGTATATACCAAAGATTGCATCAGAACATATTTATACAAAGAACAGTCTATCTAGAATTTTATCTGAGATTTATCTGAAATGACCTGTTGGTCAGAAATTCTAACTTAACTGGGTGTTCTGCATTTTTATGTGCTGAACCTTGCAATCCTATCTGTAACCTGAAGTCCTGAGAAGCCTCCTTAATCTGTCACTACTTCAGTTCCGATCTTGAAAGAGTTGCAATATTCACTGTTTCCATTTCTTCCAGTCCCAGCCTCTTTTAAACCAGTTCTCATCAGGCTTTTGTTGTCACCACGAACTGAAATTCTTCTTGTCAGTATTTCCAGTAACCTCCGCAGTCTAAATCCAATGATCGTTTCTCAGCCTTCATTGAACTTGACCCTCAGCCGCATTTGCTCAGTTGATTACTTGCTCCTCTTTGGAACACTATATTAACTTGGCTTCTAGGATGCCACTCTTTCTCCTACTTCATTGTCTTTCTTGGTTCTTCCTCATCTACCCTAGCTCTCAACACTGAAGGGACATGATACCTCTCAATGGCTCAGTCCTCCTCTTCTATCTCCTCTGTTCTCCCTCTCCTGATGATCTCATCCCATGTTACAGCTTGAAATCTCATTTATCTGTCGACAGCTCCTGAATTTATCCCTATCCCAGACCTTGCCACATAACTCCAAACTCAAATGTCCAATGGCCAACTCCAGACCTCCAACTTTTTTTTTAAAAAAGATTTTATTTATTTGTCAGAGAGAGAGAAAGAGAGAGAGAAAGAACATCAGGGGGAGCAGTGGGCAGAGGGAGAAGCAGGCTCCCTGCTGAGCAAGGATCCCTACAGGGGACTCAATCCCAGGACCCTGGGATCAAGACTTGAGCCAAAGGCAAGTGCTTAACCGACTGAGCCACCCGGCCACCCCACCCAGACTCCCAACTTAGACGTACAATAGGCATCGCAAAAGTCAACACATCAAAAACTCCCCTGGCTCAGCTCCTTCCACAGTTTTTCCCATCTCAATGAATGGCAGCTTCGTCTTTCTAGTTATTAAGCTCTGACCCATTTCTTTCACTCCCAGTTCATATCCAATCTATTTAAAGTCATTTCCTTCAAATACATCTAGAATCCGACTACTTCTCACTGCCTGCACAGCTGCACTCTCCCTCCTCTCTGCTCTACCATCTCTTGGCTGAATTCTTCTAATAGTCTTTTAACTGGTCTATTCCACTACAGTCTGTTCTACATACAGCTTCTGGAGTGGTCTTTCTAAAACATTAAATCAGGCCATGTCACTTCTCGCAACCCTCCAATAGTGGCCCATCTCACTTAAAGTGAAAGTTGAGAGCTTTCTAATGGCCTACAATGCCTTGTGTGCTTTGCCCCACTTCCCACTTCAGGACTCCTTTGCCTGCATCTCCTCTACCCCCCTCCTTGCTCACTTTGCCCTGGCCCTCCTGGTCTCTGCGCTGCTCTCTGAAGACCGCAGGAGTGGTTCTGCTTTAGTGCCTTTGCACTTGCTGTTCTCTCTGCTTGGAACACGACGATATCTGTCCAGCTCCTCCTGTCTCTTAAAATTTCACCCCCCTTGGCCTTCCCTTGCCCTCTCTCTTGCTTTATTTATCTCCCCAGCACTGATCACGTTCTAGTGACTGCTACAGTGTACTTGTTTTGTTTTATTTCACTCTCATCCCACCCAGAATATAAACTCCATGGGGGCAAGGATTGTTGTCTGTCTTATTAACCGTGCCCTAGCTTCAGTGCCTAGCATAGTGCCTTACATATCAAACAACAAATAAATACTTGTTGAATGAATGAGGAATGAATTTCCTGGGTTATGAATGCACTCAGAAATGTATCTCTCACATTAATCTAATCTGAAGCCATCAAGGACCCACTATGGGGTGGCTCAATACGACCTTGACATTTGGAGGGAACAGAGATGACTTGGAGCTGGGGTAAGACTTCCTTTCAAAGATGACTCTCCTTCCCTCACTACCTGTTGATCTAAGAATGGAACTATGTGGCTCCAGAGGGAGGACGTATGCATATTACACACTTCTCATATATCGTGAATCATGTCAGGTGCTTGGGATCCAGTCATAACCTAGTTAGATATAATTCTCAGACCTGAGGAACTTCTAGTTTAGTGGGGGAGACAGAAAAATAAATAGATATTTACATTAGGCTATGATAAGCCCTGAAAAAGAGAAATTAGGATACCATGGAAACATATTAAACTCTAATTTAAACTTGGGGTACTAGGGAAGGCTTCCCAGAGGAGGTGATATCGAAGTTTACACCTGAACATAGCAGTTAAGTCAAAGGGGAAAGGGGAGAAGGGGGAAAGCATAGTATGAACCAAAGCCCAGAAGCATGAGAGCGCTGTGTTTGGCTGGACCCCAAATTTAAAATAGGAAGAGTGTGAGAAGATTTTAGAGAGCTTCGAAGGGGCTAGATATTGAGGGACCTTGTATGCCATGTAAATGAATTTGAACTTAATTTTGAGGGTAATGGAACGTCAGTGAAGTTGATTTGTTTTGTTTTTAAACATAAGAAAGTGACTTTATGATTTAGGTGTCTGTTACAATGGTTTAGAGAAAAGCTCCACGAGGACAATTTGGAGCAATTACAAGGTATTGACGGTGTCAGGAATAATTTTGGGGTGTGTGTGTATGCATCCACTACGTGGTAGAAGCCATGATATCTAATACTGAAATCAAACTTTCTATAATTGTGTGATAGGAGGTGTTTTTTTTTTTTTTTTGAGACACATTGCTAAAAAAAAGAGAGAGAACTTACTTCGAAGTAGAGAAGGAAAGTGTAGAGAATGCTTAATGGAACTCGGTGTGTGTTTGTATGTATGTGTAGCTGTTGCCAGTTCTCAGGGCAACATAGCTACATTAAGTCCCTAGTGCCCAGAAAGGAACAAATTATCCTCTCCTTGGC
The DNA here is from genome assembly GCF_017311325.1 of Ursus maritimus. Lineage (NCBI taxonomy): Eukaryota > Metazoa > Chordata > Mammalia > Carnivora > Ursidae > Ursus > Ursus maritimus. The sequence continues at coordinate 32,999,002 of NW_024423319.1, read as the reverse complement.
TTCAATTAACTTTGGGTTCACATTCAGGTCTCTTACTGTCTCTCCATGAGACTAAAGCACCACAGAGATACTCCAGAGTTCCCAGAGAAGCAGGAACCACCTTTACCGATGCTCTGGATATTTCTCATAAAAACTGTTTTGCCAGCTCCTGTCTAAAAATGGTTCTTCAGGGACACCTGGGTGGCTCAGCTGGTTAAGCGTCTGCCTTTGGCTCAGGTCATGATCCCAGGGTCCTGAAATCTAGTCCCACATCGGACTCCCTGCTCAGCGGGGAGCCTGCTTCTCCCTCTGCTTGTCCTCACTCTCTCTCTATGACAAATAAATAAATAAAATCTTTAAAAAGAATCAAAATGGTTCTTCAAGGAAGTGGTTATACAGATGCATTCTATTTTTTTTGCAAATATTTGATGTTTATTTTCTGCCAAAAGCAATATCCTAAAGGGAAAAATACACAGGTAGGGATAACCTAGTGATTTCCAAAGAAGGAATCTTGAGAAGCCAACTCTTTGTTGGGGTTACAGTGTGCCCGTTTCTTCCTTCCTATGGTAAGTGGCATAAGACCTCAATGTAATTTGAGATATTCTGTGAGAAAGATGTAGAGATGCTTGTGTATCAGCCAGGATTTGGGCAGGAGATGGGACACATACGGGCAACTTGGATTCTGAGTAAAATGTGGTGAAGTAACTCTTCCTTAGGGATGTGAGCAAGTTTAAGGGAACCACAAAGAAATGGTGAGATACTCAGAGACGAGCAACAGGGGGAGGCCTCATTCTTAGGCCAAAGAGGGCTGGGATCCGTGGAAGGGGATGGAGAATAACATGCAGGGGCTAGGGTTACAAAAGAACATGGCCGCCACTGGTGCAACCCCAATGTGCAGAGAAGGGATTTTAATGGATTTGAGAAGGCGGGACAGAAGGAGAATAACCAATACATCTGTACATTATTTCTTCTTCGGGGAAGTGGTTTTCCATAGCCCAGGCAGCCTTGCAATGAGAAGTATGTATGAGTTAATACTGCAGTCAGGCTCAACTGGTGATATGAAAATTCACAAACTGTCTTGCCTACAGTTCTGAACACAGGAGTCTTTACGTCCAAACTACTTTGCTGCTGAGTATGGTAAATATGGTCTCTTTGGTCAGGTTTCCCAGGAAGCATGTCCCCTGTATACTTGTCACCCAAAGCTGGACTATCCAAGCCAAGTCAGGCACATGCGCGCGTGTGTGTTTCCTGAGGTATAACACCCTCAGATTTTTATGGATCTCACAACAGCTCTTCTTTTCCCTTCAACAGAAAGTAGTTAAGCCTCACACCTGTCAGAATGGCTAAAATCAACAACGTAAGAGGCAGGAGGCGGCAGGTGTTGGCGAGGATGTGGAGAAGGGGGAGCCCTCTTGCACTGTGGGTGGGAGTGCAGACCTGCGCAGCCACTCTGGAGAACAGTATGGAGGTTCCTCAGAAAATTAAAAATGGAGCCTCCCTACAGCCCAGCAGTTGCCCTGCTGGGTATTTATCCAAAGAGTACAAAAATACCAATTCGGGGGGATACGCACACCCCAAAGTTTATGGCAGCTGTGTCCACAGAGGCCGGTGTGGAGGCAGCTCAGGTGTCCATCGACCGACGAATGCATGGAGAAGATGTGGTGTACATACACTGTGGAATATCGCTCGGCCATGGGAAGGAATGAGATCTTGCCATTTGCTGCGACATGTATGGGGCCGGGGGGTATCATGCTGGGTGAAGTGGGTCAGCCAGAGGGAGACAGGTGCCATGTGATTTCACTCATGTGTGGAATTTAAGAAATAACAGGTGAGCAAGGAGAAAGAAAAGAGAGAGGGAGGCTGGCCACAAAACACACTCTTGACTATAGAAAGCAAACTCACGGTTGCAGGAGGAAGGATGTGTGGGGGGATGGGTGGGATAGGTGATGGGGATTAGAGGGTACTTGTCTGGATGAGCACCTGGTGATGAACGGAAGTGTTGAATCACTCTACCGTACACTTGAAACTCATATGACAGTGTATGCTAACAGACTGGAATTTAAATAAAAACTTAAAAAAAGGGCGCCTGGGTGGCTCAGTTGGTTAAGCGTCTGCCTTCGGCTCAGGTCATGATCCTGGAGTCCCAGCATAGAGTCCCACGTCGGGCTCCCTGCTCAGCGGGGAGTCTGCTTCTCCCTCTGCCCCTCACTCCACTCTCATGCTCTCTCTCTCTCTCAAATAAATAAATAAAATCTAAAAAAAAAAAAAACTTAAAAAAAAGAACGGTGCAAAACATCAGTAAATTTGTTGAATGACCTTAAGACAAATTATTTCCCCCCTCTGTAACTAGGTTTCCTCATCTGCAAAATAAGAGCGTTGAACTAGTGATCTTAAAGTTCTCTTAGAGCGCTAACATTTTTGGCTTTGAGAAGAGTCATTTCCAGCATCAACAGTAGTTCTGCAGCTTTCCTGCACCCTGGACGGCTCTTTGCTCTGTAGCAAAGATAAGTAAAAAGGAAGGGGGAAGATATTTATAACTTCTCCTTCCCTTTCCTTCAATCATCAATCCAACATTCTGATAAGTCAGCACTTGTTAAGAAATTTAAAAATTGACCATTCAAATGTTGATGTTATACAAAAAGATTAGTGAAGGGTTGATTTTATCATGTTTATTTATTTATTTTTTTAAAGATTTTATTTATTTATTTGAGAGAGAGAGAGCGAGCACAGAAGGAGCAGCAGACTGCCTGGGGGAGCAGAGAACCCCACATCGGGCTCGATCCCAGGACCTTGAGATCATGACCTGAGATGAAGACAGATGTTTAACCAACTGAGCCACCCAGGCACCCCCCACCTTTTTAATGTTTTCTTTTTTTTAAACTGGCTGCTTATTTTACGGGAGTATTGATTTGGATTATTTGATAAAGGTGGGAATGGCTTCATCCTAGAGGACCAGATATCATGAATTATTACTTGAAAGTAAGTTCTACCTGTGCTTGGAGATGATTGTTCTTCTGTAAATTGGATTTACATAATGATTTTGATCGAAAAGTATACTGAAAAATGAGTACGGACTTTAAATAGTTGAAGAAGACTGTCACGTAAATAAGATTTACACTAACTTTTGTAGCGCCAGAGGAGAAAACCAGGACCAGGAACGGAAACACAAAGAGATGAGCACACTAGACATCGTCCGGCAGACTTATGGTTGCCATTAAGGGTAAGCTGTCTCTGGCATAAGCCCCAGTAAGTTTAAATAACTAACCAGTGCATCATACCCCAAGTGCTTTCTGCTAATTTAATGCCACCACTCTCAGATCAAAAGGTGTAGACTGAGAGTGTGACTCAATTGTTTCATAACTAAGAAGTACCTACTCTGATCCCAATTAGTCATCTCTAAACTAGGACTTTACCCTGGCTTTTTAACTTTGCATGACAAGATACAAAGTCATATGGAGAAGATATTTACATGGACATTTTGGTGACCATGCAAATAAATGATGTCATTAATAATATAGATCCTTTATACTCCAGGTAGTTTTCAAGGATAATTTCTATTTGTTTACATATATTAAAGTTAAAGGAAGATCTTGATGTAGAAAAAGACATTCTTTTTTTCTGAGCCTCCTCAAAGAAAAACTAGAAAATCCTTTCTTGATTCTTTCTTTTTTCTTTTCCTTTCTTTCTTCTTCATCTTCTTCTTCTTCTTTTTTTTTTAACAGCCTGTTAACTACAGAGAAACTAAAGGAACTGTCATTCACTAAATGTCAGCTCTATAAAAATGCGGTAGTACAAGCTGCTCATTTTCTCCTCTTTAACAATCCTCTAATGTTAATATATTCCTATTTTATTGGTGAAGAAACTCAGGGTTACAGCAAGGACTAATTTGCCTAAGATGACATAGCTGGTAACTGGTATATGAATCCAGTGTTTCTGACTCCATTTGCCTTGCTCTTGTAATGATCAATTTCGGTTTTCCTGAAACCACATTCAATGGTTTCATAAAGTATTTTCCCAGGTTATCTTTGAGCACTGTAGTGTTGAGGTTTTTCACTTCCTAGGCCCTATGTCCTTTGAGTAGGTATGTCTTCAGCCAGGGCCAGTAGGAGCAAACTCAAGACAATGTTGGGGAGCTTCTGCTACCGGGAAATCTGGATCTAATTCTTGGTAGTTGATACTTAACAAAGCTACTGCTGAGTTCAAGTGAAACCAAAAAGACAATGTTACTTAGTACTTTGGGAAACAGATACAAGCTAAATATGTATGCACAAGGGTGTTCAGTGCAATGCTGTTTATGAGGGCAAAATTTTGAAAACAACTTCCATGATAGTGCATCAATAATCATTAAAAATGATAAAATAGATCCATATTTATTGACATGGTTAGATATCTGCAACATGTTAAAATTTTGTTTAATGGAAAATCCTAACACACCATCAGATAAAATGCAGTGCTATATTAAAAAAAGATAATATAGCCCAGATAGGTTAGGGGTTTGTTTCAGAAATGCAAATCAGTGAATGTAATTCACGTTAACAGAATCAAAGAGAAATTCATATTTTATCTCACTAGATGCAGAAAAACACATCTGAGAAAAATCCATTCAAAATAAAAATAAGAATAAAAATTGGGGCGCCTGGGTGGCCCAGTCGGTTAAGCGGCTACTTTCAGCTCAGGTCATGATTCCAGGGTCCTGGGCTCGAGTCCCGCGTTGTCCTTCTCCCTGTCCTCTGCCCCTCCCCCTGCTTGTGCTGGCTCTTTCTCTCAAATAAATAAATAAAATCTTAAAAAATACTTGTAGCAAACTAGAAAGAGTGGAGAAATTTGTTTCGTCTGATAAGAAGTATATATCAAAAGTCATGGGGGACATGTGTAAGAATAAAATGTGAAAGGCTCTCTCCCTCTATACACACCAAGACTGGGGATGAGACAAAAATACCCATTTATTATTGTTCCAGAGGTGCTAGCCAATGCAAGAAGACAAGGAAAAAATGGTGTAAGGATTAGAAAGGAAGAAATAAAACTCATTATTCACAGATGAAAAACTGTGTGTGTAGACAACGTAAGAGAATCTATAAGCAAGCTATTGCAATTAATAAGTAAATTATTGAGTTTATTGGCCACAAGATCAAATGTAAAATTGCATTTGTATGTCTGAAATAATCATAGAAGATGAAATTTTAAAAATTAAAAAAAATACCTGGGAAATATCAAATGAAATGTATACCAGGTCAATACATAGTACACTATAAAAAATTACCGAGAGATAGTAAAAAGATCTAAATACATGGAGGTATATACCATGCATATATAGTACCACACACTATTATAAAAATATCAATTTTTATAATTGATCTCTAAGTTCCGCAGCAGTCTCAAGTATAATTGCAGCAGGAGTTTTGTGGAAATTGACATGCTTATTTTATTTTATTTATTTTTAAAGATTTTATTTATTTATTTGAGAGAGAGAATGAGCAGGGGAAAGGACAGAGGGAGAAGCAGACTCCCCGCTGAGCAGGGAGCCCGATGTGGGACTCAGTCCCAGGACCCCGGGATCATGACCTGAGCCGAAGGCAGATGCTTAACTGACTGAGCCACCCAGGCACCCCGACATGCTTATTATAAAGTTTTTTATGGAAATGGCAAGGGCCAAGAATAATCAAGACAAGAGTAAAGATAGAATACACCCATGTCTGATAATGAAACTTAACAATAAAGTTACAAGAATTCATATAGCATGATATTGGCACAAAATGAGAGAAATAGAGCAATGGGGCAGAGTTCAGAAACCAGCCTACACACGTATATGATTATTTGGTTTCCCTGCAGCACGGCAGGGAAAGATGACTTGTTCAATAAATGGTGCTGGATTCATGGTCTACTGGGTAGCCAATAGGGAAAAAGGAAATCTGCCCTCCATATTACACCATACACACATCAATTCCATGGACTATTGATAAAAATGTGAAAGATAAAATGATCAAGCTTCCAGAAAAAACACACAGGAGAATATCTTACTGACCTTGGACAAAGATTTCTTAAATAGAACACAAGAACACAATTATTAAAAGACAGCGCTATAAAATTGGATATTAAATTAAGAACGTGTGTTACTCAAAAGCATCATTAAGAGAGGGAAAAAACAGGCTGTAGATTGGGAGAAGATGTTCACAATATATATAACCAATCAAGTTGGTGTACCCAGAATGTCTTAGGAATTTCTACATATCAATAAAGACAGGCAACCCAATAGGCAAAAGGGTTAAACAGATTGTGACATAATTGCACATCCACGCAAGTGGCGAAAATGAAAGCGATAGGTAATAACAAGTTTTGGCGAGGACATAAAGCAACTGGGATGCCCATGAACTGCTGGTGGGATTGCAAACTGACACAACCACTTTGGAACAGTTTGACATTCTATATTAAAGCTAACCATAGCCTATAATCCAGCAATTCCCCTTTTAATTAGATACAAGAGAAATGTGAACATAAATGTACCAAAGATGTGTACGAGAAGATTCTTAGCAGTAGTGTTCATAAGAGCCAAGAATTGGAAACATCCCGACGTTCATCAAGTATAGAATGAATAAATACTTTGTTGTATGTTCACACAATGGACTTCTGTGTAATAATAAGGGAGAGTGATTACTGCCATATGCAACCACTTGGATGAATCTTTTAAATATAACGAGACACAAAGGAAGCCAGATACAAAAACAAGTGCATAGCTACCATTCCATTGATACAAAGATGAGAAACATAAAAGCAGTTGGAAGGTGGAAGAAGTCAGGATAGTGTTTTGTTTTTGGCATGGCTAGTGTGGCTGGAAGGAAGCACAAAGCACAGGGAAGCCAGTAATATTTTATTTCTTGACCTGAATGATGGTTACATGGCGCATGTTTGCTTTGTGAAAAATTGTCCAACTATATACTTACGATTAGTTCATTTCTTTATAAGTATGTTGTACACATATATAGTACTTCTATTATATGTACATATATATGTATATACCTATCCACATGTAAGATAATGGGTAAGGAAAAACACTTGTTAAAAAATATATCAAGTGATCCTTTGTTTAAAATACACATCCCTGGTTTCAGGCAAGATGGCGGAAGAGTAGGGGACCTCGTTTCATCTGGTCTCTTGAATTTAGCTAGATAACTATCAAATCATTCTAAAAGACACATCTCCATAGGAAAATGTTTGAAATTATTTATGTACCAAAACAGTACATTTTTGGCAGGTGGGATCGTTGATGATTTTGATTTAATGCTTTGGACTTGTATTTCTTGGAGGTGGGAGTAATGTAAAAAGAAACATATGGGCATCATGAGGGCTTAGTCCAAATCTGGAGTAAACCAAAGAGATCTATACTATGCCTTGAAGTTGAACAGATTTAAGCCAGACTGGCAAGAGAGGCAAATGCTAGAGAAATCTCAGATTCTCCTTAGTCGTAATCATTACATTGATCAGCAAGATCTGCTGGGTTTCAAGGTCTGGGCAGGAGCCTGCGGTCGAAGGCTCAGTGTAGATGGACTGCCAGTCCGACACTACTCTTTCTTGAAGCACTCGAGGTACTTGGCTGAATTAATATCGACGCTGAAACATAAGGGCGATTTAGGGAGGCTTGAACAAAACCTGGACATTTTCCCCATTTTCTCATGGCCCTCAAGGGGTCTTAGACTTGGTGCCTTGAAGAAAGAGAACTTTTGATGGCTCAATCTCCATGCACGTGGAAATCAATGTCCTTCTTTATCTACTTCTCAAGTGCATAACTGCCTACTCTGTAGTTGAAACTCCGATACTAAATTTGTTGTGATTTCAGGGGGAGGTACATGAGGGTACACCTCCATGTTTTCAGTTCAGTTGGTGGATTTTTCTTAGTGATACAGAAAAGGTCAAAGTTTTGGCTTCCTAATTCTATGTTTTGTTACAGGCCAATTCAATCACACATGAACCAAACAGGTCTAACATGATTTTATTGGCCCAAATCCAGCCAGCCTGTCTCTTACTTTACAAGTTTTGAATAATCTTTGTAGTGGTTCCAGAGTGGCTGGAACTCTCTAGTTCCGGGTGCATGGGTGCATACGAATTTCAGGTCCTGTGTGTAGCTACAGTGGTTCCCACCATTGTCCTAGCCTAGTTTTTGATAACCATGCATGGATTTACAATTCAGGGAATTGCTCTCCTGTTATGAATCAGAAAGCTAAATTCCATTTAGATGGGAAGATTATTAGAGGAAGATTGTTCAGGAAAGTTTTTATGGTTTAGCTCATACAAATAGATGCAGTACCACATTAGTTTTTGTATTTCCAAAATCAACATCAAGGTGGGGAAAAAAAAAACTAGCCAAACAACTTTCCTAGAGATTTTCTTTGTTGTTTACATAAAGGGAGTTACCTTTTTGAGGTGCTTTTCTTTTTTTGCCTGATGAGCACTTTATTTACATTCTATTATTGAATCATCACAACCCAGTGAAACGAATGCTCTAGTATTGTCCCCATTTTACAAACGAGGAAACTGAGAGATGGAATGTTTAGAAACTTGTCCAAAGTCACTCAGCCGGGAAGTGGCAGAGCTGGAATTCATAGAAAGATCCATTTTATTCTACCCACTAAATTCTTAACCATTCCAATCTATTTCCCATCAATATGTGCTATCTCATCACGCAAATAATACCTTTCTTGATTCTTCTGTAAAACGATCCAGTAGGGGAGAGGTTAATATTGTACCTATTTATATATCCCCTGCCCTCTTAACTGCCTCTGCCAAACTCAAAGATCTTCCTCTCAAATGCCACTTCTCTCTTCTTTACACTAACCCCAAGCTTCTAGTGGAAACTAGAAGCGCAGCGCCAACCTCACTGCAAAGAAGTTATGAACGCTTTACTGAGACCAGTAGTTCTCAGCTGCGGGAGATTTTGTCCACGGCCTTTCTCCCCCTGGCACATTTGACAGTGTCTAAAGACATTTTTGGTGGTCACGACATGGGTGGGGGCTTGCTTCTGGCATCTACCAGGTTGAGGTCAGGGATGCTGCCAAACATGCTCCGATGAGCAGGAATGCCTCCCAACAAATGAGAATCATCTGGCCCCAAATGTCAACAGTGTTGAGGTTGAGAAACTCCGAGTTGGAGAGTGATAATCACAAATCGCCTTACAAGGCTTGTTGCATGAGCTTATCTGGGACAATACCGGTTCTGTGACTAGGCTGCTATCTTGTAAATTCCAACAGCTTGAATGTACTCAACATGGCTCCAGTGGACAAAAAGAAGTGTCTCGAAGACTGTTTCCCAAATGTTTATAGGATTCTCATGCAAGTGGTTAATCGTTTACTCGAAGACACAAGAAACAGACCTTTGCAAAGCAAGCCACTCCTTTTAAGGGAAGAGGAGGGAGGGAGATGCTCTGAAAGAAGTTGATTCATACATTAGATTAGTTCTGACCTCGTATTTAGTAACTCAATGCTTGACACACAGAGAGTCAAATTCTATGCCCAGATACTTGTGCGGATCTCTCAGCTGTCAGCGAGAGTTACAGTAAGGGTGTCTGAGGATACATATCCTCTCCCAGTAGTGTAAAATAAGAAAGTGAACATCTACAGATAGACTAACAGATAACATTCAAATGGAACCACTGGGTTTAAGTCATTCCATCGTACAGTGGCTTTAATGTCACGTACTTGCCACAGCTGTGTTGTGCTGGCGGGTGGCTGTGTCTAGACTGCTAATGTGCTCTGCAGCCGCTTATCGATTCATCTTCAGAATATTCCTGTGGTCGTAATACTTCACGGTAGAAGGTTCTGGCTGGAAATGGAACCAAACATAGTATGAGATATTAGGGGGAGGATGAAGATTATTGAGCATAAGAGGTGATACCTCTGCTTCAACTTAACCTCTCAGAACTTCGTGTGGTGAAGTGGAGAGAGCTCCAGCCATGGGACAGAGCTGGGTCTCATCTGTCACTCTGCCATTTCCTAGTGGTTGGAGGAGAGTTAATGAGCTTCTCGAAGCCTCAGTTTTCTCATCAGTAAAACAGCCTGCCGCGAACGTCACCTAAGAGCCTTGTGATGATTAAATGAGATGGTGCCTGGGAGATGAGAAGAGCACACTCCCTGGCAGATGTTACCACTCAAAGAAATGTTATTCTTCTCCCACATAACTTTTACCGGAACTGACCAAAGTGAATGGACCTTAATACACCAAATATTAGGGCATTGCATTTTAAATTTTTTTGGTGAACTGTTTGGCCATCTGAGATCACACTGGCGGCTGGGAAAGATTCTCACATGGACACTGTTCCTGTAGTTTTTACTACATTCTGGTGAGAGTTCAGAGGTAAGTGGAATTTGCAGAAAAATGTAACTAACAGATATCAGATAACAAAACCACTAATTGGACTTCACGGCCATATCAAAAAGTCATTATCTATAAAGATCTATGGAGATCCGTAGAGAATCTTTCTGTTTCTAGGTAGTAAATTGCAGTAAATGTAGGATGCAAATAAATAAGTAAAACCCTTGCATATCTGGGACTGGGTCAGCGTTCCCAAACTATACGGAAAATACTGGCCCGAGGTTTTCGTGTACCAAGAAGTACCAAAGTTCTCTGCTATACTCCTGGGATAATGTGAATTGGCACAATTTTGGATGATAATTTGGAAATACGTCTTACAGCTTAAAACAATCATTCCTTCTGATTTCTAACCACACTTCTAGGAATCTAGAAGTCTAAAAAAAATCTATCTTGAGGAAATAATCCTTAACAATCTAGAGACATGGACGTTTATCTAAACATCATTTATAGCAATGAAACTTGAAAAATTATAAATCACCAAGCACAGGTCAAATAAATTGCCATACCCAGGTGATAGGATGCTATGGAGCCATTTTAAGAGATGTTCGCAGAAAACATGCTCAAAATATAATACTAGGTGCAAAAAATGGGATCTAAAACTTTTTAAAATAATATCAAACTGATTTGATTTTGTACATACATACACACATATATATGCGTTTACATATATACAAAGCATAGGATGGAGTAATAGTGGTTATACCTGGGTGGAGGTAGTATGGATAATTTTTGCTTTATTTTATACTTTTTTATTTCATGATTTTTTTAACAAAAATATTACTTTTACAATCTGCAAGTACAATAAATACTATATGCTATCCGTTTTGGAATACTTAAGGATGGTGCAGTTTTATCTCAGCCCTGAGGGGTCGGCCTGCTGGTCCGTCCAGGAAGAAGAGGGCTAAGTATGTGAGCTGTCAAGCCTTGGAGAAAAATCTAGAGCAACAGCCTCTTTAAGGGCCTAATTAACAAGTAAGCCGTGTCTTGCTAATTTAAATAATAAGCCTGTGTACCTGCAATTTACCTAATCTATGTATAGTTTATACCTTGAAATTGCCACGCTCTGTAAGTAGTTTTGCGTTTCAACTGGCTGACTGAGCATGTGTGAGCAGTAGACATGGCGCAGAGGATGAAGCCAAGGGAGAAGGAAGAGAGGAAAGACTGGGGGCCATAGGGCATGAGTTCAGAGAAGATCCACCCTCCCTGCTGCTACCCAGGCATTACCTCGGATGATGTCAGCAGAAAGTTAGTCAGCAGGGAACTGCCTATTTGGGGTTAGTAGCCATATTTCCTAATACTCATAATTACTGCAAAGTTGGGAGGAAGAATAGTAAACATTGTCAGAACTTCTATTTCCTTCCTTTTAAAAAACTTTTAGACCAACTTTAAGGACAGGAAGCAGAAGGATGGAGGTTTAGGCTAGAATTCAAAGAGATTCCCAGGCTCAGAGCAACACATACCACTCTCTCTCTTCCCTGGGACACCAGAAAGCAGAGAACCATCTGAATTGAACTGTGTTTTTTGTTTTTGTTTTTGTTTTTCTCCTTCTTCTTCTCCTCCTCTTCTTCTTCTTCTTCTTCTTCTTCTTCTTCTTCTTCTTCTTCTTCTTCTTCTTCTTCTTTTAAATCCTGTTGTTATTTGCATGGATGGCCATCCTGGGGCAAGAACATGAGGGGAAGGGAGGAATCTTCAGGATTCCTCTGGGAATGGGCCTAGGGTACCCAGGCATAGTCCCTAAATACCTACGGATATATTCCTAAATTGCATTGAATTTATTACTTCCATTTCTCTGTCCCTTTTCTTTCTTTTTATTTTTTCCACCTCCGCAGTAGGTATGAGAAGATAAAATGCAAACATAGGTGATGAAATACACTCAGAGAGTGTAGTTTTTCTCTGATTATAAAAAATACACATGGTAATTTGGGATATAAATTATTAATACTCTCACTGCCTTGAGAAATCTCTCTCTAATATTTTAGCATAATTTTTTCCAGACTTTTTCCAATCTCTCTAGCTATATGTTCACGTTTTTATATGTCTTTATTCTACAACAGAAATTTTCTTGCTTGAAAAACATAAAATTTACTTAAACATTCACGAATGCTTAGTTACTCAGCGTGTTACTAGTTGTTCTCGATGATGCTAAATTTTTGTTTACATCTTCGTTTCCTTAGTCTCCATTGCTAGATTTAAGAAATACCAACCAGGTCAAAGGATATGAACATTCTTCAGATTTTTGACACATGCTGCCACATTGCTTTTCAGAAGTTGATACAAATGTACAGTCTTGTCAACTATGCAGATGAATGTGAGTCTGGATTTTTCAAACCACAAGAAATAACGTAAATACTATCATAAATTCTACGCTGATGACAGCCAAAGAAATAAGAATGAACACTATTCAGTCATTCTTTGGCCTATTTCGTGGGCTGAGACTGCTGGTTTACTCTTATTTACTTTGAAATATCCTTGGGTAGAATAAGGGTGTGAGATGATGAAGACTGGATACAAAATAAACCTTGAAATAATTCCAAAGGCACTTTGGAAAATGTTCAAGTGGCTCTGTCCTTGATGCTAACTCTGAAGGCTCCCTCTTCCCTACAGCATAGAATCCGGATTCAAGTCTCTCTACGCTCAGGCTCAGTAATCCGTAACTACTGATTGAGCCCATTGTGCTCCAGGCCTCCTTCAAAGCGCTGGGGATACCCTGGTGAACAAGACAAGGTCGCTCTGTGAATTTTGCAGTCTGGTAATTCTACCGAATGGAGCCGACCGTTTCTTCTATTCTCCCTCCCCAACGCAAAATCTTTTGCTTGAGTCAGACTTGCATTTGAGCTCCTTTATGCTCATTCTTGCCCCATTACAGTTATCTTGTCCCATAAGCACTAATCCTTACAGTCAAGGCTTATCCTGAGTCCCCCGTGAAACTCCCTCCAGTGACTCTTCTCATCTGAACACTTCAAACCGTATTCACAATTGATTCTTCATTGTCTTCTTTGACTCCCCAGTACCCTCCGGAGAAGGACTGCAAGCTCATTACAGGTAGCTTCCTCACAGCACCTAGGGCAGTGTAGGCACCAAGTAACCCTTTCTTTACCAGAACTTGGCTTTCAGCAGTGGGTTGAGATTCTGAATAAAGCTGCTCTGTCTTGGACCAGCCCTGCCCGAGGAGATTTCCTGACAGAGGTCCTCAGGGTCTCCATGTCAGTCTGGCTGCAAATATAAGGCCGAGCCCTTGAGGTCAGTGTTAGAGTGGGGCTCTGGCCTGTGGCCTGGGCCTGGGACTCAGGGAACACGAGTTTGTTCCTGGAACTGCCACTCACGCATGGGACCTTTGAAAACACATCTTGAGGGAATCATATGCTTCTTGTGCTTTAGATTCTTCCGTAAAATGGAGACGATGATATATTTGCTGCCTATTTTAGAGTATTGTTTAGGAGAATCTTATGAGGAGTTAGATGTAAAAAGCTATTATGTGTGAAGTGTTATAGTTTCCCCCTTTTTCTTTAGATTTCTTTTTCACTGGGTCGCCTGGATGGCTCAGTCGGTTAAGCGTCTGCCTTAGGCTCAGGTCATGATCCCAGGGTCCTGGGATCGAGCCCCCGTCAGGGTCCTTGCTCAGAGGAGAGTCTGCTTCTCCCTCTGTCCCTTATCCCCCATTCTCTCTCTCTTTCTCTGTCAAATAAATAAAATCTTTAAAAAATAGCTTTCTTTTTCATCAAGATATAATCAACATATAACACCATGTTTGTTTCACGTGTGCAATAAGAATGATTGAATATTTGTAGATATTGTGAAATGATTACCACCATAGGACCTCTTTCTTCTTAAAGAGGAAGAGGAGGCGTGTTCCAATGACAAGTTAGGGTGGAGATGACTCCAAGATAGCTACTGGCCAGAAATTGCAGGTTTGGCAAAAAGAGGACACCAGCCTGTCGTTTTTTCTTTTAACCTCTGCTTATTCAGTAGAGCGTCTGATCTGTCCCACGATGCTTTGAGCAGCAGGAGAAAATAATCGAAGAGAGATGGCAGGGCAAAGAGAGGGAGCTGTCAGCGGAACAGCCTGAACTCCCAGTTTGGCATAGAAAGTATGTATGTGTTTCCCATTGGCCAAGCCGATGCCACCAAAAGCAGCCAGGTGGAGTCATCTGGCCAGGAGGGCCACCAGTGGGAGAAGGTTTTCCCGGTAGTCAGAGGCTCTGAAGTGTACTGCAGAGGTCGGCTTGGAAGGGGTTGCAACTGGAGGTCAGAGGAAAATGCAAGGAGGAGCTACACGTCCATACGGTTCCAGAAGACATCATAAGCATCTGGGATTTGGATACCTGCCTGGCAGAGGGCATGGATGGCCAGGCATTCATCGTCAAGGAAGCCGTGAGAGCTGAATGCAGATTATACCAGGAGCTCTTCCCCTCTCCAGTGCTGCAGAGGAGAAAGGGACTCCGTAAAGAGTGGCCAGGAAGAAGAGCCAGTTGTATCTCCTTACCGCTCCAAGTCCCTGAAGCTGAAGTCTGGCTGTTACTAAGGGGAAGAAGAAGGTGCAGAGGAAATGAGCAGTGAATTGGAGTTTTAAAATGGGTTGGACTAGGTTGGACTTTTTCATACCTAAAGGTGATCAGAAAGCAATGTTTTATGCCTGAGGTGTTGGAGATCTTTTCCTCATGTGTCCTTCATTTGTTTTTTTTTTTAGGTATAATTAGCATATAACATGTTAGTTTCAGGCGTACAATATAACGACTTGATATTTGTATATATTCCCAAGTGATGACTGCAATAAGGCTAGTTAATATCTGTCAACATACATAGTTTAGAAAGTTTTTTTTCTTGTGACAAGAACTTTTAGGATTTATTCCCTTAGCAACTTTCAAATATGCAATGCAGTATGATTAACTGTAGTCACCATGCTATATATTACATCCCCATGAATTATTAATTTTATAACTGGACATTTGTACCTTTTGATCCCCTTCACCCTTTCTGCCTATCCTCTCCATGCCCCACTTCTAGCAGCCACCAATCTGTTCTCTGTATCTATGAGCTTTTCAGATTTCACATATAGGTCACTTCATGATGTCAGATACGGGATTTGTTTCATTCTTTTGCATATGGTTGTCCAGTTTTCTCAGTACCATTTACTGAAGGGACTGTTCTTTCCCCATTGTATATTCTTGTCTCCTTTGTCATAAATCAGTTGACCATTTATGCATAGGTTTATTTCTGGACTCTCTAGTCCGTTCCATTGATCTATGCATCTATTTTTATAACAATACCACACTATTTTGATTACTTTAGCTTTGTAATATGGTTTGAGATCAGGGATCGTGGCGCCTCCAGATTTGTTTTTCATTCTCAATTACTTTGGCAATTCAAGGTCTTTTGTGGTTCCCTGCGAATTTTAGGTTTGTTCTATTTCTGTGAAAATATGCCATGGGAATTTTGATAGGACTTGCATTGAATCTGTAGGTTGCTTGGGTAGCATGGACATTTTAACAATCTTCATTCTTCCAATCCATAAACACGAAAGATCTTTCCATTTGTTTGTGTCTTCTTCGATTTCTTTTATCAACATCTTACAGCCTTCGGTGTACAGAATTTTTATATCCCTGATTAAATTTATCCTTAAGTATTTTATTCTTTTGATGGAGTTATAGCTGGGAATTTTTTCTTAATTTCTCTTTCTGATAGTTTGTCGTGCGTATATAGAAACATAACAGATTTTTGTATATTGATTTTTTTTATCCTGCAACTTTACTGAATTATTTTTTTAGTTCCAACAATTCTGGGGGCGGGGGAGTCCTTAGGGTTTTTTTTTTTTAAACATAATATCACGTCTTCTGTAAATAGTGACAGTTTTACTCCTGAGGTGTTTTTAAGGTTCAGGAAATGGAGAGTGAACACGCCGTGGTTAAAGGCAGTAATCAGAAAAAATGTTACATGTGTACACAACACTGTTAATAAACGGGGTAGCAATATGATTATTTTTTTCTATTTCCTAAAGGACATGCTAGTCAGAATAGGTAATAGGTTTTCTTACCTGCATCAGGAAATGTTGCCATTTTTCTAGCCCCGCAGATTTTTTTTTTTTTTGCATCATGAAGTTATGCAACAGCAATTGAGTGTTTTTCTGTTAACTGTATAGAAAAATAAGCCTAATACACATTGCACCTATTTCGCTTGGTATGCCTCATTGGAATGAGCAACTCAAATTGGTAGAATGACTTAACAGAAAGGTATTATGTAAGAGATAGTGTTTTCATTTTTCCTGCACTTTTCAATAATATTTCCCAGTAAGTCTTAATCATATAGCTCCCTTCATTTCTAGACACAAAAGCTCTAAACAAATGAGTCAGTCTGTAACCCACTGAAGCATTAGTTGTCATTGTGTAATTACGAAACAGGTGTATCACCACTCCTATGCCTGAAAACAACAGTAGCCCAATAACACAGGGTCTTGGGCAGCCTGAAATCCTGACCACCAGTGACTGCTTGCTGCACCCCACTGCTGTGAATAACTATAAGAAAACTGATTATAGTGCTGGACTGCATTTTATTTATAAGCCCTTTGTCCCATGGGTATTGGCAGAGGTCTTGGTTCTGGTCTCATACACTGATCTCTGATTGTAGGAAGCCCCTGGAACTGATCCAATTGGCTTATGCACTGAGTCACCCCTCCTCTCTTCAGCGGTCTCCCGAAAGAGATCCCCAGCTTGGAGACGGGAGATATCTGGCAGGTGTTAAGGTGTTGTCTGTTCAGGCTGGTGATGAATACTGATTAACCTGTGTTTGTGTTTTAGAGAGAGACTGATTGAGAGGGGAGGAACCAAAAGAGGGAGACAGCCAAGAATGGGAATATCATTTGTATGAAGGATGTGGCATGATAAGGGATAAAGGAAGGAGTAATAGAAGTAAACAGCAGAAGGGTGGAATGTTGGGAAGAGGGAAAGAAATTATGGAATAATCCAGAAAGGCTGAAGTGGGACGGCGAAACCCCACAGTACAATCACTGGGAAAAGCTCAGGTTTTGTTAACAGAACTGAGTTTGAATGTCTGCCCCTGAATTTTCCAGCCTTATGACCCCTCTGCGCCTGTTTATTAATCTATAAAAATGGGGATAATAATAGTATCTATTTGGTAGAGTTGCAAAGATTGAAAAAACGTACATTAAAGCACATGGCATATGGCAGCTACTGAAAGAAAGGGTAGCTGATATTATTACCATTGTGGTGGTGGTGGTTATTATTATTATTTTTTTAAAGATTTTATTTATTTATTTGACAGAGAGAGAGACAGCCAGTGAAAGAGGGAACACAAGCAGGGGGAGTGGGAGAGAAAGAAGCAGACTCCTAGAGGAGCAGGGAGCCTGATGTGGGGCTCGATCCCAGGACGCTGGGATCATGACCTGAACCGAAGGCAGACGCTTAACGACTGAGCCACCCAGGCACCCCTGTTGTTATTATTCTTAAAGGTGGTAACATTATTGTTGATAGCGATTGTATTGTTTGATGGTAATACGGCACAAAGCAACTGCCATGACGTTCACCAATAAAAGAAAGTACATAGATGAAGGTCTCAGCTAGCCCTCCAGCTGTCAGTTTTTAGCGAAAACAGCTAGAACACCGCTGTGTTGGTGAAGGAGGAAAAGAATTGCATTATATGGCTCACATATTGGACATTCTACCACACATCACTTTTACATGAAGGGACCTCAGCCAAGCAAGAAAAGAATGAATGCTGTATTTTATACACATGATCCGTGTTGCTCATCGTACTTCCTTTTCCAGTTCTTTAGAAGATGTAGCAACTACTAATTTGATTTTTATTAATTAGAATAAGATATTGAAAATTCTGCACATGCACATAGATAGTATTAACATAACTATTTTTTAATTGATTTTATCTTCCAAAAGGATTTCAATACGTAGATTTCAGTTAGGTCCCATAATGAAATGATTTTTTTTAATGCTTGCTTTTATTTAAGAAGTTAACAAAAGCAATGATTCTGTGGCTCATATGAAGTGAATATAGTTCCGATACAGTTTATTATTATAAAGGCAAACTGAGACTACGCAGGCCTTACAGCGATGCTTTTCAAAGGAGAAATACCAGTGTATCAAGAGTGAAGCCTAAATATTTCTCTCCTTTAATGCATCATTACAGTAGTATCAGATAAGGAGGTCAAATTAAAATGTTTATTCATTGTTGCTAACAATTTAAAGAGTACCTCTAGCGGCTACACAGCCAATATTTCAGAGCGATGGAAAGAAAGAATATTGATGTACTGAAGAAAGGCCTTGTATGCCCTAGGAGAGAAAATTCTTGATTTGTTTATTCACGTGCACAAAATAAATAAAGATGTAAAAAATTCACATTAGCTCTATGGCCTGGTTTGATTCAGATATTTCTTATATTAAGGATTGGTTTGGTTAGGGGCACCTGGGTGGCTCAGTCAGTTAAGTGTCTGCCTTCAGCCCTGGTCCTGATCCCAGGGTCCTGGTCCCAGGGTCCTGGGATCCAGTCCCACATCAGGCTCTCTGCTTAGCGGGTGGTCTGCTTCGCCCTCTCCCTCTGCCCCTCCCTCTGTTCATACTCTTTCTCTCCTTCTGTCACGTGCTCGCTCGCTCACTCTCTCTCTCTTAAATAAATACATATCTTTTTTAAAAAAAGGATTGGTTTGGTTAAAGATATCCCCCCCCAAAAAAGCTGCATTGGGTAAGATTTAGTCCCACGGGCTCTAAGTCCTATGTGTTTGTTACAGAAAGAGCATTGCGTGTCTTTCTCTGCTTCTAAGCTCTAGCTACTGCGATCCAGCCCTCGTCCTGAACACTGAACACTATGATTAGCCTTACTATGAATCAGCTGAATCCGAGTCTCTCGATGGTGACCCTCGCAAACTGGCAGTGTGAGACTCAGCTGGGAAGGCATCATAAATGTCTAAGTCGTGACTTCTCCTTCAAGGAGGCAATACAGAAAAGCTTATTCAATCTTCCTGAATATGAGATCAAAAAGTTTCGCTTCTGTGGACTGTTCTACTGGATACGGAGGGTCAAATGATGCCTAATTGTCCCAAGTCATCGTTCCCGCTGCTGGAGTGCCAAGTCCTCTGAGGCAGCAATTCCACAGATAATGCATTTTCTAAGGTCTTGTGTTCACGGAAGGTGGTTTGGGAGCAGTGGCTGAGGAGTCAGATAGTCTGGGCTCAAATATCAGACCTGTCACTTACTAGTTAGTGTAACTTTGAGCAAGTCATTTAGCTTTTCGGGGCCTCTCTTTCTTCGTTTGTAAAATGGGTATTCCTACCTCAAAGTGGTTCTATGAGAATCAAATGAGATCAGGAGTGTGGCTTACTTAACACAACACCTGGCCCAGTAAGTATTTCTCCTCTTTCCCCATCATGCCTGCTTCCTTCCGTCTTCCTTTTCTTCCTTCCACAAACCCATTCTATTCCATGTGGCCTTTAAAGTTGATATGGTAATGCTAGAGGGAGTACAAATTGGAAAATCACTTTGGAATAGTGTTTGGCAACATCTCTAAAGCTACATAGGGTCTACCCTGTGATTCAGAACAGCCACACTAGGTCTATGCCTAACAGAAATACACACAGAAGACCCCGTTACAGGAAAGTTCAGAGCGATGCTCTTCAAGATAGCCCCAATCTGGCAACAGCCCAAATGTCCATCAGTAAAACAGATCAATAAATCGTGGTATAGTCATACATTGGAATACCATGTAGAATGACAATGGATGACCTGTAGGTCTATGTTACAGTATGGTTGGATCTCCAGAACATAACGTTGAGCCCAAAGAAGTCGGACATAAAAGTGTATGCAATAATATCAATTTATATGAAGTTCCAAAACTGCCCCAACTAATGCATGGTGTTAAAAATCCAAGATCGTGGTTAACCTTGAGGAGGGCAAGGAGGGGTCTTCTGAAGTTCTGGCCCTATTGTTTCTTGAACTTGAAACGAGACGTGTGGAAGTGTTATATTTGTGAAAATTCATCAGGCTGTACACCTATGATTTGTACACTTAATACTTAAGAAAAGCTGTATGGTATGCTACAGTGAGGGCATGGTGGGGAGGGGTGGGGGGAGCGAGCATCTTCAGCAGACCCCGCACAGAGCCCAATGCGGGGCTCGATGTCACGACCCTGAGATCACCACCTGAGCTGAAACCAAGAGTCGTATGCTTAACCGACTGTGCCAGCTGGGTGCCCCTGAAACTATAGACCCGAAAGGGATAATTCACATACACACATTTACTGTGATAGGATTTTAAAAATGCATATTTATTTATTTTTCCTATTGATAGACTAGTAGAGTTCCTTTTCTTCAGGTTTTCAGCTGGTGAAGTTTAAGAGTGTTCTTCCGGAAGAGGGCTACAGAACGGTGTGGTTGCTCAATGAGACATGGGGTTTGTGAGATTGTTCAAAGGCCTTCTGATTAGTGCAAATGTTTCACATCCAAATAACTGGAAGAAAGCTTTCGGTAATGAGTCTCCTTTATTTTTAGGGACTAAAAATATTGAAGGGACTTCCATGAATAATGACATAAATGGATTCTTAGTACTAAGGGCAAAGAACGTGGGATATAACTGTTGGATCGATTCTTCACTTCTTTCCTGGCCAAATCAGTTATAAGATGATCTTTAGTTGTTGGAGACTTACTAAATAAATCTTTAAATTGCTGTCAATGCTTTTTTTTTTTTTTTTACAGCTAAGCAAATTCATGGCTGTAGTGTGGGTGTCCTGGAAGAGCTGACCCATAGTTAAAAGTCCAGCATTGCACAACTCAGTGCATGGAGATAGTTAATTATAATTTTGAGGTGTTTTTGCACAACTGAAGTAGAGTGTACTATGTGTCATTCCCAAGTTAACAATCACTTTACTATTGCCTACTAGACCATGGCTTAGGCCTAGACTTCGAGGCACATACATGGCCACACATTCTCTCTCCACCTTATTTCTTATTATCCTATCAATTAGCAGACTCTTCTCGTATTCTCCCACATCAAGCTCATTCATACGCCTGTCACTGGGTTTATGTAGTTCCCTCTCTCCTATGCCCACTCAACTTCTTCTTGTTTTTTTTTTTTAAGATTTTATTTATTTGTCTGACTGAGAGTGAGCGAGCATAAGCAGGGGGAGCGGGAGAGGAAAAGCAGGCTCTCCACCAAGCAGGGAGCCTGACACGGGGCTCAATCCCAGGACCCTGAGATCATGACCTGAGTGGAAGGCAGACACTAATTCACTGAGCCATCCAGGCACCCCTACCCACTCAACTTCTTTTTTTAAAAAAAATATTTTATTTATTTATTTGAGAGAGACAGAGTGTGAGAGAGAGAGCACGAGCAGGGGGAAAGGTAGAGGGAGAAGCAGACTCGCCATTGAACAAGGAGCCTTTATTTTAGAGAGAGAGCAAGAGCATGGTGGGGAGGGGTGGAGGGAACGAGCGTCTTCAGCAGACCCCGCACAGAGCCCAATGCAGGGCTTGATGTCACTACCCTGAGATCACCACCTGAGCCGAAACCAAGAGTCGTATGCTTAACCGACTGTGCCACCCAAGTGCCCCTGAAACTATAGACCTGAAAGGGATAATTCATATACACACATTTACTATGATAGGATTTTTTAAAAAATATATTGTAATTTAAATTTATTTTAAATATATTTTGAATTTAAAAAATATATATTTCCCAGGACCCTGGAATCATGACCTGAGCTGAAGGCAGACACTTAACCGACTGAGCCACCCAGACGCCCCTACCCACTCAACTTCTATACTTCTTTCAAGTCTCAAATAAGAAAAAATCCACAAACACAATTTGTTAGTTAATAAGTCAGAACCCAAAGAGAAGGAATTTCAGTCCTGGTATTTTATGATCTCTTGGGGATGGATCGCAGACCAGTTGTCCTTTCCCTTTCTGGACCACGGAGTTATTAGATGGCCTCTCTGAGTCAAATTTCCTAATAAGCATTTACTGAGTGCCTGTCCGTGTCAGGTTTTGTGCGAGGTGTCGGGAATACTGGAATGATTAGGACCGTTTCCCTGCCCTCCCTTGGAGAACCGGCAGTCTGGAGGACCGTAAGCAAATAATTTCACACGACCTAATGACCTAACGTGAGTATGGGGCAGCATGGGACTACAGAGGAGAGGCGTCCAAACCCAGTGCGCAGTCATCAGGGTGCAACCATTGTGGAAAGACCCGGAGGAAGTGACACCTAAGTGGAGTCTTGGAGCATGAGTAGTAGTTAGCCAAATGAGGAGGGTGGGAATTTCCAGAAGAAGGGCACAGGGCTGAGAAACGGCATGTAGGTGCCTGCAGAGGAAACGACACACAAGCTTAGGAGTTTGAGGCAGAGAATTGCTAGAGATGCATGACGAGGAGAAAATACCCCACAAAGAAACAAACAAACAATATGTTCTCTTAAATACCTCCTATTTTAACTGTGATGGCCCTGATACTCTAAGCTCTCCAAGTTGTCAGACGCCTCTCTACTGCGTAACAGGGGGGGAGAACTGCTAGTTGTTTCCTCTGCAACCCCCCCCCCGC
Source organism: Ursus maritimus (assembly GCF_017311325.1). Lineage (NCBI taxonomy): Eukaryota > Metazoa > Chordata > Mammalia > Carnivora > Ursidae > Ursus > Ursus maritimus. Next base: position 32,976,116 of record NW_024423319.1, on the reverse strand, counting down.
CCCGCTATCCCCATAATCTATCTATCCCAAGACTCCTTCCTATTCTCTTTCTATTCCCACAGTCACCATCTGCTTCCAGTGCTCCTTTTGGGCCCCTTTAATTCTATGAGATGTTGATAGTTGGGCAAATGCGATTAGATTCGCTTTCAGCTCATCCTTTCACAGAGAGGGTTATACATCCCTTTGCCTCTCCTCCCTTCTGTGTCTGAGACAGGCTAATAATTCCTTCATTTTAGCCTTTAGGTCACACCTAGCGGTGTGTACATAATACGAGTAGGCGCGTGCACAAGCACGCACGCATGCACGCATGCACACACGCCAGCCTGTGCTATGCTCAACGCAAAGCCAGATGAAATTCGTTATTGCTTTCTCATGACTACCTTCCGACTTCCCTCCTGAGCTTTCCTCTGCTTTACCTGCCCAGACTCCCCGGGGAGTAGTTCTGTTGCAAATGAGAAATAAATTCATGTTGGTGGATGGAGAACAAAGGAGCTGCACACAGGCTGCAGAATTCGACTGTCTGCTGGTTCCTCTGTGCGCCCCCAGTCCTACTGTGTTTCCGAGAACCGCCAGCATCTTTGACCTGAGTCAGATGAAATCCTTTGAGCTTTCCGAGGAAAAGGTGCTACATCGGTAAACAGCATTATAGTAATTCTTTCCTCCCTGGCCAAGCTGAGATGCTTCCTCATAGTTTACTTTCTAGGCCTTACTCTTGCAAAGTGGAGTCCTTTGTTAGGGTTAGAATTTCCCATAAACCCGCTGGATCATTTGTTTTTGTTTGCCCTCTTTGAAATACTACACAAAGCAATCCCTGTAAAGGACAGCGCTGCCCCGAAGGCGGAGAAAGGTCCCTGAGACAGCGACTCCAAGTTGCTCTTTTCAGGCAGAGCCAGCTGAGTCATCTTATCTCAGGTGGCTGCTTTTCAAGGTGCCCAATTCGGGAGCTTTCCCTCTGGGAGCAGCGTGCGCCCCAGGGCGTCACGTGCTTTCGAGTGAGGGGCAAAACTTTGAGAAATCCCAGGGCCCGGGACGATGTAGTCTGTTCAGAAGAATCTTGGGGAACAGACTGGGCCCCCACAGACCGTGCCCATCACGCCCCCCCCACCCCAGCGCCCGTGGAGATCAGCACTTGGCGTCAGGACAGAGACCAGATTAAGAGAGGAGGTTAGGAGGAAGCAGGGAACCCGGGAGAGGAGGCGAGATTGCAACGGCACCTGCGCGGGCTCTGAGTCAAAGGCTGTCAGTCACTTCGGCTCAGGCTGCTCCGCTTGCGAACAGCCCAGCCCTTTCCCGGGGCTGGGGCAGGGGATTGCTACACGCCGGCTTACCTGGGGAAAAACCAGAGCCACACTTTGGTCCCTTCCGGTAATTGACACGACAGGGCGCCCTGAAGGGGGAGGGGAGAGCTCCCTTCATAAATGGTCCCACCCCTGGGCAAGGTGGCTCACTCAGGAGTGTGCACCTGCCACCAGTTGAGCTCAGCCAGACTGCGAGACGAGGCGGAGCAAGCGGAGGGAGTGAGTCAACCATGGACAAGTTGAAGTGCCCGAGCTTCTTCAAGTGCAGAGGGAAGGAGGTAGGGGTCTGGAAACGGTGGGAGGTGTGGGGGTCTGGGAAGGGAACACTTCAGGGGAGGCCGTCTCAGGTTTTGCCTTCTGCCGCTGTGCCTTGGTTTCCACATTTCTCTTCAATTGCCTTCAAGTGTGCCTGAGATGTCCCCACAGGGTAGAGGAAAAAGAGAACAACTCTTACTGGGGTAGCCAGAAGGCTGAGGATCGATCACCTCAATCTCTGCCGTGGGTATGCCCACAAAATCCTGGGTTTTGTCCCTCTCCAGACTGTGTCCGTATGCCGGAGGGAAATGGGAAAATGCATTGTCCTTATCTGACCTGAGGAACCCTCCATACCCCAGAGCAGCTAACAGGTTGGGAGAGAGCCCCTTCCCTCTGAGGTGGAGAGAGAGCTACTCCACCTGGTGGGACAGGAGAATTTGTCTCTGAGTATCACCCTGTGGCTTCCAGCCAGGGATAGGGAGAAAAGTTAAACTTGCCTTAACTCCAAACATCCCAAACTATATCAGCCTATAGGAAAAAGAGTCTATAAATTCTTTCTGTTTTAGTAGAAGCTATATTGGATCCTTCTTCTCAAAGAGCTCCTACAATCTCAAGAGTGTTGATTTTACCTAATTCATCTGTGAGACTTTTGTATTTGAAGCCTTCATTTGTCCTTTATGCTGGGTACCACATGTAACCTTTCTAGCAAAATTTGGATGATCTCACCCAAAGAAGTAGTAAACATAGCCACCTCAGGCGGTTTTTGGTTTTGTTTTGTTTTGAAGCAGCCATTAGCAGAAATCTCCTCAGCCTTTGGAAAGTGTTTCCCTTGGCTAAGTAAGGCTTTTGGGGTTTATTCTCCCCCCAACCTTTCTTTTTTTCTTTCTCTCTCTCTCTGGTGTGTGTGTGTGTGTGTGTGTGTGTGTGTCTGTGTGTGTGTGTGCGTGTGTGTGTGTGAAATTATGCTTCTGTGGATTTTTAATAGTAGAAAGACAAACTCTTAATATTTTCTCTTCTCCAGAAAGTGACGGCTTCATCTGAGAATTTCCATGTTGGTGAAAATGACGAGAATCAGGACCGTGGGAACTGGTCCAAAAAATCGGATTATCTTCTATCTATGGTTGGATATGCAGTGGGATTAGGGAATGTGTGGAGATTCCCCTATTTGACCTACAACAATGGTGGAGGTATTCCCCCCCCCCAACTTCTTTCCCTTCCAGTTTAAATGGTGTGCTGTATGGCCTCTGAGGCTATTTTAAGAACTGAGGAAAGGTATATGACAGTTTGGGTTAGTGGGGGGATGGGAAACAAGCATACTGCGTCCATCATTAGACTATGAGTTGCTAGCTCCAGTTAGGAAGCTGGCCTCACAAAATCCCCAGGTATAAACTTGATAAAAGTTGTGCGTTTAGCACTTCTGAGTCTCTGGTTTAGGATCCAATGTAATCTTCCACTATGACTTGCTTTTCTTCATTTATACAAGTTCCCGTGATAATCTGTTCAGACTCAAGTTGTGTTTGGCTTAATTTAAGGCTGAATCCGAGCAAGAGGCTGGGGATTCTCATTCTAATATGAAGTTCAAATACACTGGTTGCTGAAGTAGCATAAGGCATTACATTTTGGAAACACAGGTGTGGAAGGAGTTGATTAAAAAGTAAAGGTTTAGTATTTTAAGTTGCAATATTCAGTTACATGTATTCCGAATTGGATTGACCATGTAGAGGATCCTTCTAGGAGGCAACAGACTGCAGTTCAAGACTCTGTGTTTCATTTCTGCAAGATGATACTGTTTATACCTCAGAGATCATTAAGGAAGACTCAATTAGAACAAGGAGAAAAAAATAACTCTGATGTGACACACAAAGGGAAACAAAATGAATTGCACAATTCTCTAGTAGTGTTGAAATAACTTTTCACTTACACCATATTTTATTTACTTGTAATTATAGGTTCTATTCGAAGTGTAGAGGTGACATGCCCTTAGATTTCATAATTGGGAGCCAGTGAAACTGTGCCACTATAATTATTTTTCTTGATATAATAGGATTTTGTGTGGTGATGTTTTAATCTTATAGTGCTTGTTAATTGGTTGCATTAGAACATTCATATTGGCCTTTGGAGACTTAAGAGAGAAGATCTGTTTATCAAACACTTTCAGTGTTGGTGGCAATAAATTCCCTTCTCTGGAGCCTACGTCATTATTCATGGGTTGGGTCTAAGTTTGAACTGGAAAATGAGTTAGGAATCCAATCGTTTGGGTGTCTAAGTCCTAAGGTCTAGTGTAGTGAAGAGCAGTCAGACTCCTTTCCAGCCTCTAGTGTTCAGGTTTAGAAAAACCACCGGTTCAGAAATTCCCTGTGACTTGCCATCTTGCATCGGCCCACTGGTGGTCATAAGTTTCCAGGGACTGTATGAAACTAGGTTTAATAGAGAATTTGAAACGTAGCCCCCAAATGCTATTATTTGTTGTACGCTATTACCTCTCTCACCTTTTCCTCTAAAAATTAATATATCGCATCAGTTCTCAGTTATTGAAGATTGTATCATCTGGGTAATGCATGATCTAGGCTCTTTTGATTTTCTTTCTCTTCTGTCCAAGTGTAAGAGAGGAACATGAAATTCAGATTTGCCAAGTGTTAATAGATCAGATTTTTAAATATGGTTAGGTTTGGAAAACTATTGCTAGAATCTGGAATCATGTTTATCTAGAGATTCTTTTTATCAGTTTATGAAAGAGAAGTATCATACAACTGTAGGGTCTAAGACAGCAGTATTAGCAATTCATGACTGGTGTATTATACTAGCAATTTACCAATTATGGTTGTTAATAAAAACAATAATATAATGGGTAAAAAGCTATATATGCCACTCAGGAAAACAATCCTTTTTTTGAAAAAAAAAAAAAAAAAAAGAAAAAGCCAACAAACCTATTTATAATGGGCTAGTAAAATTTACCTTACTGTTGTATTTAGACAGGTATAGTCTGTATTACTTTTCCTCATATTTATCGTTGGTAAGCCTAAAACTTCTATTAGTCATTGTAGTGATGGTATGTACATTGCAACATCTACAAAAACATATTTGTCTCTATGTTCTAGTGACTAGTGACTTGTACATAACAAGTATTTTATTGTCTCATTATTTTTAATGGAATATATTTTGAGGGTTGGGAAAAATGTAATTCCCAGGTATGATGTTACAATATCATATATGAAAAATACATGAGGAAAACGGTGCCACATGGGTCAGTGAAATGTACGTAATCCAAAAGCCCATTTTTTATCTACTGATCCCCATGCTTTCTTACGAAACTTTGTTAAGACTTCTAGAGTACTTGATCAAGAAGTTTAATATTCTGTCCCTGCTTCTACCTACAGTCTGGCCAAAGTACGAAAGAGCGATTTATTATGTCCCAAAAGTGGGTGGAAAAAACGTAAAATAATAAAATTTTAAAGAAATCAAAAAGGCATCTGGATAATCTAAATGTAGGAGCATTAGTCCTTCCTTTTAAAGCCGAAAGTTAACTTTTCTTGAGAGAGAGCGAGCACGCGCACATGTGTGAGTGCTGGCGCGAGGGAGGGGCAGAGGGAGAATCTCAAGCCGACTCTGTGCGGAGGATGGAGCCCGATGCTGAGCCCATGGCCCTGAGATAATGACCTGAGCCAAAATCAAGAGTCGGACACCTAACAGACTGAGCTACCCAGGTGCCCCAGAAAGTTAACTTTGAATGTACCTCAAAGCTCCAAAATCTTTTAACCAAACCAAGAAATTTCTTCTTCACATTGAGGAAAGACCCTTATGACTATTTGAAGAATAATCCACATAGCTGCAGTAACTTCCACTCTGAACCACGTTTAGCATTTGCACCCGAAGTCTTGAAAAACAAATAGACTATGTATTTGGAAAGGAGGGAGGAGGGAAACTAACTTTGGAGAGATACTGTGGGCCTGCCATTTTGTCAAGTCTTTTCACAGAGGCTCAATAATTCAACCTTTACCATAGACTGATGAGCTGGTATCGCTCTCCCCATTTATGAAGAACCCGAGGTCCAGAGAGGTTAGGTAAATTGCCCCAGGTCACATAACTAGTAAATGGTGGAGTCAGGATATAAATAAACCACAGCAACCTCTTTAGGTAATACTAGAATCCCATTTCACAGATGAGGAAACCAAGGTTTAGAAAATCGACTAGTTTCTCACAGAGAGTAGTAAATCTGGGGCCTAATCCTAGTCCTCTGACTCCACTATATCAGAATGCTTTCAAAATGTTATGCTGGTTATCAAAGTGCCATCGGCATTTTGGGACCTAATAGCACTTTGGTTCTATTTTGCATTTTCTAGGTGCCTTCCTGATACCTTATGCAATCATGCTGGCCCTGGCTGGCTTACCTCTGTTCTTCCTGGAGTGTTCGCTGGGACAATTTGCTAGCTTAGGTCCAGTTTCAGTTTGGAGGATTCTCCCGTTGTTTCAAGGTTGGTATTCAAGTGTTTTTCTCATTGTGCCTATTGGTCCCGTGGTGTCTATAGGTGTCCTCGCTAGGGGGCGCGAAAATGTTTCGTATTTGGACATGGTAAAGGCAAAGAAGCAGACGGTGTTTCTCTGAATATTTGCCAGAGAATTGAAAGACCGCATGGTAATTTGTATTTGTTTCTCTCGGGCTGAAGATACAGAAGGGGTTAGGGAGGATACTAGAGGGGGTTGTAAGGGTGTCGTTATTTTCCTATAGTCACCTTTTAAAATCCCTTGGCACATAGTTACAGTCCTGTTGTGTGTTCATTTCGGGCTCTGGCTTTTTTTCTCCTTCATATGCAGTCTTTTGTCTTGTTGCTTTCGCATATCTTTTACAATGCCTCATTCAGAAAAGTTGAAAGGCAGGTCACTATGTTTTCTGGGTTACTCCCTAATAGAATAGGACACTGGCGAAGTTTTTCAAAGTGCCTTGATTGCTATTAAACATCAAACAGCCCTCCTGTTTGAAGATGAGATATCATTCTGCAGCATCAAAAATAAATTTAGAGTGAGGTGAATAGAACATTGTGCGGGGAATATTAAGGAAGCCACCTCAAAAGCAATCTCGAGTGTCCAGGTTATATTCAGTATGCTAAACTGCCTCTTGAAACTAGGGAGTTCAAGAAAGTGGGGAAGTTTAAATCCAGATTGTTGCTGATTATTGACTTTCTTTGCATACGCTGGTAGAAATGCTGCGCGTTAACTCTGCACCTTTGTCAATAGGATACGAGCTTTGAATAGTGTTTGTCCGTTTTTAAGAACATGGACGGCACTGGAGGAGATTAAGCTCAGTGAAATAAGTCAGGCAGAGAAACACAATAATCGTATGGTTTCACTTATTTGTGGTACATGAGGGAGATCATTTAGAGAAGGAAGGGAAGAATAAAGGTGGGGGGACAGAGAGTGAGACAAATCATGGGAGACTATGGACACCGAGACACAAACTGAGGGTTTTAGAGGGGACGGGGAGGGAGGATGGGCATTAAGGAGGGCACGTATTGCATGGAGCACTGCGTGTTATATGCAAATAATGAATCACTGAACACTATATCAAAAACTAATGATGTACTGTATCGTGACTTACATATAATAATAAAAAATTAATAAAAAAAAGAACAGGACCCACGCTGATAAGAACTTTCTGACATAATAAGGGAGTAATGGCCATGGGCGATTCTTTATGTGAACTTGATGGATCCATACAGGTCTTCTGCCCTTGATCTCAGTACCATTTTCTAATTAACTAAAAAAATGGTTTCAGAAAGCCAATTATCAAAATAATTTTAGATTTGGGAAGAAAGCTATTTAGACAGTAGTCTTTCCTCCCCACTCCCCTGCCCCCTGCAAAAAAAAAAAAGGAAAGGAAAGACAGTGTTTGAACCCGCTTTCTCATTTTCAAAGAGATTTTGTGGAAATTGAGATGCAGCTGTGTTATGAATTAGCAAAAGATACTGTACTTGTTTGTTTTTGATTTCAATTGTTTTCTTTTCCAGGTGTGGGAATTACGATGGTCCTGATATCCATTTTTGTGACAATCTATTACAATGTCATAATCGCCTATAGTCTTTACTACATGTTTGCTTCTTTTCAAAGCGAACTACCATGGAAAAACTGCTCATATTGGGCAGATGAGAACTGTAGCAGGTCACCTATAGGTAAAGTTCATTTATTTATTTAAAAATATTGTGAACGGAGCATCATTCTTTGATCTTTTCTAATAAGCTTAAAGGGTTACATGTTTTTCTAGCCAATTTAGGGGCAATTTAAAGTGAGCCACGGGTGGGGCGCCTGGCTGGCTCAGTCGGTAGAGCATGAGACTTTTTGATCTCGGGGTTGTGAGTTCGAGCCCCATGTTGGGTGTAGAGATGACTTAAAAATCAAATCTTGAAGTGAGCCCAGGTTATTGATGAAAGCAGGATAAAGCGTGGATAACTTTGAAAATTGATTAATGCAATGTGTTAAGTTCTGAGGGCTGCCAGTAAAGCCAAGCCATCCTTAGGAGTAGGCAGGAGAGAAGGAAGAAAGTGGGAAGCGGTAGAGACAAGCACTATCCCTGATAGTACTGTGGTGTTTCAGGGGCCAGCACGTGTCATCCACATCATAAGTTGCTGATCTTTGGGATCACGTAGTATTGATATTGTAGACTATTACCGCTGGGATTGCCTATGTATAGCAGAGAATAGAGTAATAAAGCTTTAATGCTTCCTAGGAATGTAAAGGTATCATTTATCTCTAAAGGTTAAGTAAGTCCACATCCTAAGAATTCCTTAGATCACTAAGTCCTGTCTGAAATGATTGTTTTTTTTTAAAGATTTTATTTAATTATTTGACAGAGAGAGAGACAGCCAGCGAGAGAGGGAACACAAGCAGGGGGAGTGGGAGAGGAAGAAGGAGGCTCCTAGCGGAGGAACCTGATGTGGGGCTCGATCCCAGAACGCTGGGATCATGCCCTGAGCCCGAGGCAGACGCTTAACGACTGCGCCACCCAGGCGCCCCAATGATTGTTACTTTATAGCGGTTATTACTATACATATAATCACAGTCTGAAAGGGCAGATATTTACTCACTTCCAGCTTAGTAGCATTACTCCATTTGCAAGATTTCTTCTCTGCCCTGGCCAAGTAACAATCAAAATGGTTTAATTATTTTACCACGAGAACTTTTTTTCCAGGAGGGGCACCTGGGTGGCTCAGTCTGTTGAGCAGCTGGCTCTTGGTTTCCGCTCAGGTCATGATCTCATGGGTCCTGGGGTCGAGCCCCTAGTCGGATGCCACACTCAGTGGGGGGTCTGCTGCAGGATTCTCTCACCCTCTCCTCTGCCCCTCTGCTCGCATGCTCTCTCTCTCTCTCTAAAATAAATACATAAATCTTTAAAAAAAACACTTTTTTTCCCCCCAGGAAAGTACTTGTCTAAGTACATGTCTGTGTGTGTATTCTTTTTTTTATAATTTTTAGTTACATATTGTAATGTCACTACGAATACGGGGGAGAGCATCCGAGTGAATAAAAGCTGGGTAGACGTCAACAGTTTAAACTGCATCAATGGAAGTGAAATTTATCAGCCAGGGCAGCTTCCCAGTGAACAATACTGGAAGTAAGTACGCTGGATGATCTACTTCTTAAACAGATGTTATTTAAAATGTAAATAACAATAAAATACAGATCAGCGCCCTCCTTACCTCATCTAAATAGAAAAAAAGAGGAATCAGAGCAAATTACTACTTGATAGGACTCAAATGCTTACCTAGCCTGTGTGGGGAGTAGCAACCTGCAAGATCAGCTTCTAGTCAACAAATTGTCGTTTATAAATTGTCTATCAAATGAGCACAATACTGTCAGTAATGATTTGTTCTGTGCTTATCATGTGTAAGTTAGGGCATTGCTCTGAAGAAAAAAATACTCAAATTTTAGACTCTAATGAGCAAATTCAAATAATAAACTGTTGGGTGATGAGTAATATTGGGGGCAAAATTGCTATTTTAAAGCTGCAATTTTTCATTATCCATTTTGCTTATAATTGTCATTATATGATATAAATAGATATTTGGAATTATATTTATTTGTATTAAGTTCAGTTGATCACTCTTTACTCTCCTCACTTATCCCTTTTACCCTTCCCAAACTGCCTTGATTATTGCTGTAACGAGCTCTCCCTCATCTACGTGTGTTCATGCTCTGTGCGATCCTTTTAAAATTTGGATCTTAAAATGTTCCCAAACACCAAGCTAAGTATTAAAATCCTACATCCATGCATGTCCCTATTAGAAATCATTGATTTTTACAGAAAGCCGTTGAAAAAGGCACAAAAATTGGGACCATTTAGGTTTGGTGCTACCTATGAGTTTGATGAATAATTTAATTTTAGGTGTTTTCTTCATCTTTTTACCTTGAGAAAAATACTGTAACAAATAAAAGAAATCATCTGATGTAAGGGTTGTTTTTTTGTTTTTTTGTGGGTTTTTTTTTTGTTTTTTTTTTACATAAAAGAACTTTGAAATACTAGGGGGCGAATCATAGCTAAAGGAATTAGTAGATCTTTTATTCTAGGGATTGGAACTTTGGACTGGCTACAGTTAACCCTAAAGTTCAGAGCCTAGCTTTTCACTGAACTATTTTTGCCCCTCTGTACAATAGTGTCAATCAATAAAAGGCTCACATGGGGACGCCTGGGTGGCTCAGTTGGTGACGTGTCTGCCTTCGGCTCAGATCATGATCTCGGGGTCCTGGGATTGAGTCCCGCATCCAGCTCCCTGCTCAGTGGGGAGGCTGCTTGTCTCTCTCTGTCTGCCCCTCCCCCTGCTTGTGCTCTCTCTCTCTCTCAAATAAATAAAATCTTTTTTTTAAAGAAAGAAAAGTCTCACATGACACTGATGTATTAATAAGATAGACTACTCATGAAACATCTCCCTGGATCATAGGTATTACAAAATTCAATGTATGAGGACAAGTGATTCTGTGTTCATAAAAAAGCCTTGTGTGTTTTCAGCAAAGTGGCGCTCCAGCGGTCAAGTGGAATGGATGAGACTGGAGTAATTGTGTGGTATTTAGCACTTTGTCTCCTTCTGGCTTGGCTCATAGTTGGAGCGGCGCTATTTAAAGGAATCAAATCTTCTGGCAAGGTAATTTGGAAAACACATTAGATAGTAATGTAGCTCTTCTCCAATTTCATTGCAGTTCAATGTCGAGCATAATCAAATGCATGTTTTTTTTTTCTATAATGGGAACATTCGAATGTGTGAAAAGCTTTCTAAGTAGGCAGCCTAGCCATAAAAAATACATGAGATCCCTGCCATTGGTACAAATACAACAAAACAAGCAAAAACTAGTACTAGGCTTGTGCGATTACAGCTGACCCTTGAACAACGTGGGGGTGAGGGGTGCCAACCCCCCTTGCAGTTGAAAAGCCAGCTATAACTTTTGACTCCCCCACAACTTAACTACTAACCTCTTGCTGTTGACCAGAAGCCTTACTGATAACCTAAAGTCAATTAACACCTATTTTAGTATGTTATATATATTATATATCTTATTCTTACAATAAAGTAAGCTAGAGGGGTGCCTGGGTGACTCAGTGGGTTGGGCGTCTGCCTTTGGCTTGGGTTGTGGTCCTGGGGTCCTGGGATCGAGTCCTGCATCAGGCTCTCGGCTCCTCCCTCTCCCTCTGCCCCTACCCTCCCACAACTCATGCTCTTTCTTTCTCCCTCAAATAAATAAACAAATAAATAAATACAATCTTTAAAGTAAGCTAGAGAAAAGAGAATGTTATGAAGAAAATTGTAGGAGAACATACATTTACAGTATTGTATTTATTGAAAACAAAATCCTCATCTAAGTGGACCCATGCAGTTCAAACCTGTGTTGTGCAAGGGTCAGCTGTATTCAGAAGTTGGACCCTGATAGCTAATATGGCATTTGGAGGCTTGAGTGTATATTTTAAAATCATGTGTCCTATTATATAAATAAGTATCTTGAATGGAATTATATATTGCGATGTTTGGTTTGGCAAGTCTAGATCCTCATTATATAGGGTTAGTATCAGGATTCCTTTAATGCGAGAGAGGAAAAAAAATCAAATATGCAGTCGTTGTCTTAAAGCTGGCCAAAATTGACTTAGAACCCTCTTTTTCAGTGAAGAGTCCTCTTCTGAAAAACATATTTTCCCCCTTTATTGTTTTATTTTTTCAACTTTCCCGAGAGCATCATGGCAATTTCAGGGAACAACATGAAATTTTCTCCGTGAACAGTTGTACGGTACCCAGAAAAGTGAAATTTATGTGTAATTACTAGACTGAAATCTCCTTAAGGATGGAGGACAGGGATAACTGTGGATACTATCTTTGTATTCCTGGTATAATATCTAGCGCATTCAGTTCATGCTAAATTATAATGAGACACTCTGTTTAGACCACAAAAATACTGTGATCCTCACAAAGTCAGTGGAAACTTTCCAAAATAATGTTTCAGTTGCACGTTTTTGAAACCTGTGGTTCCTTTTTGACGTTCATATTGAAATAATCCATTAAAGGCCATTTGCCCAGGCGATTAATTTTTATTGGTCTCTGGATGACTTTAAATAGTCTCCTTGGGCATATTATCAAACATAGGACATCTATGGATCAAAGAAATCATCCACATTAATGAAAAGCCAGCCTCAAAGGCAATCTGCTCATCTGGAACCATGTGTTATCCAGGCTATAAGTTCACTGCTATGTGTGCTATCAAACTCTCTTAATGGTAGCTCTAAGGATAATAATATCAAGTGTTCAGTATTCACTTTAATCAGCTTTCATGGGATTTGGACATCTACTAGGAGATTATTTTCCTTCTCCTTGGGGACTGAATATACACTAACTATTGCCGGCGTAAAATCATTTCCCTTCCCACCTCCATGCAGTAATTTACCAAGAAGTGATATTCAGTCCCTTCAGACACTTATAAAGACATATTTAGGAAAGCACTCTACCTAGATTCCAAGTTACCACTGCTGATGTACTGTGTATTTACAACATGAACCCAGGAAATACTGCTTCATATATCAGAGTGTTTTGAAAATGGATCATCTGAGAGTGGGGAGAAGAGAAAGAGAAAATTATGCCACTTTTGGCATTGGTGTCACCAGGTTTATTAATAACTTATGAAATCTATAATACTTAATTTTACTAACGTCAACTGGCTAATAACTTTGTTCATATATGATTACATAACAGGACTTAAAAATTTAACTTATCCACCTCTGGTTGTTTTTCTTGGTAGGTGGTGTATTTTACAGCTATTTTCCCGTACGTTGTCCTGCTCATCCTGTTAATCCGAGGGGCGACCCTGGAGGGTGCATCGAAAGGCATTTCATACTATATTGGAGCACAGTCAAATTTTACAAAACTTAGGGAAGCCGAGGTAAGATTTCATTTGGATTTCAGATTATCTGAGGAGGTAAGCCTTAAAAGCAAACACTGAAAATCTTTGTTTGCACGTGAGTGTCATAATGTAGTGGCTTACAAAAGCAGATGCAGTTAACTTTTAGTGTTTCTGCCTACTAGGAAGTCCAGTGTAGCCATTTAACATGATACTAGTGCTTTCCTTTTGGAAATGAGATAATCATTTTTAGCAGTAAGGCTTTAAAAGTCATATTATTTATATAACTGATTCTATTTGACCAAAAGTATTTGGGGCCTATTAATCTGAGAAAGAACCTTTCATGTTTGGATACCTACTTACAAGTTGATGAGTAGGATGGTGAGGCTTCTTGGATAAACTCATAAGATTTCAAGATTACAGGTGAAAGTCTAATGGTCTAATTACACATTTTAATTGTCTTCAAAAGTTAACATCCTCAAGTTAAGATCAAAGTGTACCTAATGGATTAGGAAGTTAAACCACAAATTTGAAATGAATGAAGCATTCCATAAACAAAACTGGTATTTGTAAACATAAATGTGTGCCATGAATATGAACCAGGTAACCCTCTTTTACCTTTAGTCTATCTCCCGATAATGGCTGTGTGTATCATGGATACATAAAATCTTTTACACTTTTGACTGCAGAGAGCATATCAATTAACTGTACTCTATATAGGATGCTTCTATTCACACAGCCTAAGAATGGTTTCACTTTTTCAGTAATCGCATTCACATTCTTGGCACACATTAAGCTTCTGGCCAACTAAAACACCAAGTCTTATGTTGAAGTCCAGAAACACTATGTTACCATTACCTTCCATACTAGCAGTGCTATCCAAAATGGATATTAGGTTTTTTGCTATGGTATTCTTTGAGGAACTGATGTTTAGTTCCAGCAATTTGCTATTTTTTAAATACTTACAATCTGGATATTTATTTTTTTGAAGATTTTATTTATTTATTTAGAAGGCACATGCAGGGGGAGGGGCAGAGGAGAGGGAGAGAGAGAATCTCAAGCAGACTCAGCACTGAGCGTGGAGCCCGACACAGTCTCCATGTCACACCCTGAGATCACGACCTGAGCTGAAATCAAGAGTCGGACACTTAACCCACTGAGCCACCCAGGCACCCCACAATCTGGATATTTAATTATTGGTTGTAGAATCTTTCTGGTAAGCAAGTCAAATTTATCAGTTTTTAGTCATGGCAAACCATCCTTTACTTTTTTTGAAAATTGAGATGTGTGTGGTCTTTGGTTTCCCATATGCAAATAATTTTCACTCAGTAGTTAACCACAACAGCCTTAAATTATTTTAGAAGTATGAACTTTTATTATTGTACTCTTGGAGATTAATAGAGTTTGATGTGTCCACAGGCCATTTGTTTATTTCTTCATTTATCTTGGGCCCCACATCTTTTAACCTTGTTTGTTAATATCTTCCCAACTGGAAGACCATTTTCGATGATGAATAAGAAACAAATAAAATGGAAGTTGGGATTCATCATCTTCTCTCTGTTAGATAAAATAATAATTTTAATTACTATTAAAGATAAAATATTAATGCACCCTCAAAATGGTAAACTGTTATATAAATATGAGCACACAATGATTTCAATTATTGCTGTTATACTCTACTGTTCTAGATGCAACATTTTCCCAAAGAAGTGGACCCTCCATTTTCTTTAAACTTCATAACTTTGAGCACAGGTGAAAAGCCCCTTTGATATTCTTTTAGTGACTTTTACAAGCCTCAGATCACCTGAGCTCTACAGTTCCTGAAAAATTTATATGATTATTTTATATTGGTCCACTTCAATGTCTCTATTACCTTTAAAATATCAGACCTAAACCTAAAGCTCCCTGTAAAACATACAATTTAATCCTCCCTCCTCTTCACCCCGATACTAACAGTACCCCCCACTCCTTCTTTGGGTTTGCTGGTAATGATAATTTTTTCTTAGATCTTTTTTTATTTCTTATATTTCTTTTATTTTTATTTTTTTTAAATATTTTAGATTTTTTTTAAAATTTAAAATTAAAAAATTTTTAAATATATTTGTTTTATTTTATTTTTATTCTTATATTTCTTTTATTTTTATTTCTTATATTTCTTTTATTTCTCCATATTCTGAGCATGGGATTATAATTATATATTTTTTCCTTTTCTTTGAATATCTGAAATTTGTTGCAATCTCTAGGAGAGCAGAGAACCATACAAATTTATAGCTAGAAGGGTCTTCTGGTCTTCAGTGATTATTTTACTAACTCCTTCATTTTACAGCGATGAACTAAAACCCAGAAAGATTCACATTTAATTAAGTTTACACAGCCAGTTTGTGCATCTTGAATGAAGATTTTCTAATCCCTAAATTAGTAATTTTGTGGAGCTATGAGACTGATGGCCATGGAGATTAGAACTGTGTTTGGGATTCCGCTTCACTTGATTTGCAACCTAGGTACACATCATGGTCTGCAGTAGCATTTTGATAGAACCTAGACCTGCCACCCCAGTTTCCAGCTCCCCGAAACTCACATACGAATACAAAATGTATCAAGTAAAAGCAGCTGAGAGATCAACATAAGCGTGTTGTTCATCTCTTAATATGTACCGGTGCCTAAGAAATAAGAGCATTCTATTTGTAACGATTTTGTCACAAGTGAAATAACATCTATCTGTCATCTATCTATCTATCTATCTATCTATCTATCTATCTATCTATCTA
>NW_024423319.1:32957866-32960424 GCF_017311325.1 Ursus maritimus | reverse complement strand
AATGGTCTAATTACACATTTTAATTGTCTTCAAAAGTTAACATCCTCAAGTTAAGATCAAAGTGTACCTAATGGATTAGGAAGTTAAACCACAAATTTGAAATGAATGAAGCATTCCATAAACAAAACTGGTATTTGTAAACATAAATGTGTGCCATGAATATGAACCAGGTAACCCTCTTTTACCTTTAGTCTATCTCCCGATAATGGCTGTGTGTATCATGGATACATAAAATCTTTTACACTTTTGACTGCAGAGAGCATATCAATTAACTGTACTCTATATAGGATGCTTCTATTCACACAGCCTAAGAATGGTTTCACTTTTTCAGTAATCGCATTCACATTCTTGGCACACATTAAGCTTCTGGCCAACTAAAACACCAAGTCTTATGTTGAAGTCCAGAAACACTATGTTACCATTACCTTCCATACTAGCAGTGCTATCCAAAATGGATATTAGGTTTTTTGCTATGGTATTCTTTGAGGAACTGATGTTTAGTTCCAGCAATTTGCTATTTTTTAAATACTTACAATCTGGATATTTATTTTTTTGAAGATTTTATTTATTTATTTAGAAGGCACATGCAGGGGGAGGGGCAGAGGAGAGGGAGAGAGAGAATCTCAAGCAGACTCAGCACTGAGCGTGGAGCCCGACACAGTCTCCATGTCACACCCTGAGATCACGACCTGAGCTGAAATCAAGAGTCGGACACTTAACCCACTGAGCCACCCAGGCACCCCACAATCTGGATATTTAATTATTGGTTGTAGAATCTTTCTGGTAAGCAAGTCAAATTTATCAGTTTTTAGTCATGGCAAACCATCCTTTACTTTTTTTGAAAATTGAGATGTGTGTGGTCTTTGGTTTCCCATATGCAAATAATTTTCACTCAGTAGTTAACCACAACAGCCTTAAATTATTTTAGAAGTATGAACTTTTATTATTGTACTCTTGGAGATTAATAGAGTTTGATGTGTCCACAGGCCATTTGTTTATTTCTTCATTTATCTTGGGCCCCACATCTTTTAACCTTGTTTGTTAATATCTTCCCAACTGGAAGACCATTTTCGATGATGAATAAGAAACAAATAAAATGGAAGTTGGGATTCATCATCTTCTCTCTGTTAGATAAAATAATAATTTTAATTACTATTAAAGATAAAATATTAATGCACCCTCAAAATGGTAAACTGTTATATAAATATGAGCACACAATGATTTCAATTATTGCTGTTATACTCTACTGTTCTAGATGCAACATTTTCCCAAAGAAGTGGACCCTCCATTTTCTTTAAACTTCATAACTTTGAGCACAGGTGAAAAGCCCCTTTGATATTCTTTTAGTGACTTTTACAAGCCTCAGATCACCTGAGCTCTACAGTTCCTGAAAAATTTATATGATTATTTTATATTGGTCCACTTCAATGTCTCTATTACCTTTAAAATATCAGACCTAAACCTAAAGCTCCCTGTAAAACATACAATTTAATCCTCCCTCCTCTTCACCCCGATACTAACAGTACCCCCCACTCCTTCTTTGGGTTTGCTGGTAATGATAATTTTTTCTTAGATCTTTTTTTATTTCTTATATTTCTTTTATTTTTATTTTTTTTAAATATTTTAGATTTTTTTTAAAATTTAAAATTAAAAAATTTTTAAATATATTTGTTTTATTTTATTTTTATTCTTATATTTCTTTTATTTTTATTTCTTATATTTCTTTTATTTCTCCATATTCTGAGCATGGGATTATAATTATATATTTTTTCCTTTTCTTTGAATATCTGAAATTTGTTGCAATCTCTAGGAGAGCAGAGAACCATACAAATTTATAGCTAGAAGGGTCTTCTGGTCTTCAGTGATTATTTTACTAACTCCTTCATTTTACAGCGATGAACTAAAACCCAGAAAGATTCACATTTAATTAAGTTTACACAGCCAGTTTGTGCATCTTGAATGAAGATTTTCTAATCCCTAAATTAGTAATTTTGTGGAGCTATGAGACTGATGGCCATGGAGATTAGAACTGTGTTTGGGATTCCGCTTCACTTGATTTGCAACCTAGGTACACATCATGGTCTGCAGTAGCATTTTGATAGAACCTAGACCTGCCACCCCAGTTTCCAGCTCCCCGAAACTCACATACGAATACAAAATGTATCAAGTAAAAGCAGCTGAGAGATCAACATAAGCGTGTTGTTCATCTCTTAATATGTACCGGTGCCTAAGAAATAAGAGCATTCTATTTGTAACGATTTTGTCACAAGTGAAATAACATCTATCTGTCATCTATCTATCTATCTATCTATCTATCTATCTATCTACCTATCTACCTATCTATCTAATCTATCCATCCATCCATCCACCCATCCATCCACTTTGATCTATCTATCATCTATCTATCTATCTATCTATCTATCTATCTATCTATCTATCTATCTACCTATCTACCTATTTATCTAATCTATCCATCCATCCATCCACTTTGATTTCTACTGGCTGCCTGCCATTATAAAGCCATTATAATGTAATAATAATCTAACATCAAGCTGTAT
>NW_024423319.1:32948440-32957855 GCF_017311325.1 Ursus maritimus | reverse complement strand
GCTGGAGACCTAGTGAATTTTGCTCCCTAACAACTCTTATTTCTATTGAAAGTGGAAATAGATTACATACCTTTCAAGGGGGAATTATAGTTTTTAACTTCCATAAAAGAAACTGAGTATCAATTTATGATTGTTTTCCATAATAACAGTAATAGTTACCATTGAGCATCCTAATTGTTTACATGTGCTAGCTTATTCAATTCACACATCATTCCTAGTACACTTATATCATCATCATCTTCAGCATCTCCATTTAAATAGATTACATACCTTTCAAGGGGGAATTATAGTTTTTAACTTCCATAAAAGAAACTGAGTATCAATTTATGATTGTTTTCCATAATAACAGTAATAGTTACCATTGAGCATCCTAATTGTTTACATGTGCTAGCTTATTCAATTCACACATCATTCCTAGTACACTTATATCATCATCATCTTCAGCATCTCCATTTTACAGATGAACAAACATGCTTAAAAATGTTAAATAAATTGAAGTCAAGGAGAGTAAGAGGTACTGAATATAAACTTCGTTCTTTTTGACTCCAGAGTCAGAGCTCTTTGTCGCCATGTTACATTGCCTGTTTTTCACTGAGCAGTCCCGTTTTAAAATGGACTAAAAAAAACCCACTTTTGCCCAAATCTTTGCCAATCTATTTGAAATCTACACAATTAGGTTTTTTCTTTGGGTAATGTTGTATCTACAGAAATTCACTGTTAACACGGATTTGCCTAGATTAGTTTCTAAGATTATTAATGAGTAATTTTTAAATTTAAATTATTTTGTAAGTTTAATTTAAATTAATAGGTAAACTGTAAAAGGTAGACTAGTAAAGGGGTAGGATTAGATGAAGTGAGTGGGAGGCTGCTTAAAGAGTCGAGGTCGGCTACGTGAGGCTCTAATCGAACAAACACGGGATGAGGGAACTGGTGATCTAAGGGATTCTAAATATATCACCATTCTTCAAAAATTGCCTTGTACTATCCTTGTTAAGAATGGATATGTATCTATCATCCCCAAATTCATATGTAGAGTCAATAGAATTTTAATCAGATTGACAGCACAGTTTTCCTCAGATCTTGAGAATGGATTGTAAAATGTATGTACAAGAGAAAAAGGCAAAAAAAAAAGGTGTTTTTGAAGAAGGAAGACTTGTTCTAGCAGATATGAAACAATATTACAATGCTATAGGAATTAAAATACTACAGTGTTAGCACAGACATAGACTTACAGACCAGCGGAAGAGAAGAGTAGTCTCAGAAATAGATTCATGAACATTTGGAACTTGATAGGTAGCAGAGGTAGCAATGCAGATCAATGGGGAAAGGATGGACTATCTAACTGATATAACTGACATCCAAGTGATATAATTGATAGTATCAATTGTCTTTACAATTGATACTTCATTTAGAAAAGAAAATGAATTGGGCTCTCCAATTTAATATGTACTGTATCCATTTTTCTGGTTAATTGAAAACAATATGAACAAAGCTTTAAATCTTGTAGAAGAAAATGTAGGACAGTATCTCTGATCATCGGCTGAAGATTTCTTTTCAAGTCGGAGCAATCAAGGACAATACATAAAAGCAAAGATGGGCACCTTTAGTTACATTAAAGCAACAATAAAATCTTGGGCTCATCAAAGGTCACAATGTTAAGAGGTGAAAAGAGTAAGCCACAAATTGGGAGGAAAAAATGACATATATAATAGACAAAGGATTAGAATCCAGCATACATAAAGAATTTCTAGAGGTCAGAGAAGACAAATAGCCCAAACGAAAAACTGGCAAAAGACATGAATAGGAATTTCACAGGGTAAAAAATCCTGTGGAATGTAAAGACATAAAACCATACCAAACCTTATAAGTAATTAGGGTAATGAAAACTCTCATTTGAGAATATTAAAAATGCTGATCAATATTGGCAAGAATGTGAAGCAATGGAGCTCGGAGCTCTCACACCTAGCTGGTGAGAATCCGAAGTGTAAAATAATACGGCAATATTTCATAAAAGAGAAGATGCATATACTCTTTGACATCACAGTTCCTCAACTAGGTATGAGGGGACACGCACGGGGATACTTACTGCTACATCATTTTTAATAGCAAAATATTGAACCACCTCAATGTCCCTCAACACGATAGAGGATGACCTGTGGTATACACAGTGGGGCAATACGGCAGTGAAGAAAATGTTCAAAACTACCTATGTTTAACTAAACCATATGAATTTGTCTATATTTTTTCAGTTTTGACACAAAATTGAAATTTCATATGGTTCAAATTGATAATGGAGAACTCTCATACAATACAGAATGAAAAAAGGCAAGTTGTCCAGGTTCACATGCATTAAGAAACCTTTCCTTCAACTCAATAATGTGAAAAGCTAAATACCATATTATTTGGGTTTACATGTGCCTAGGGTAAAAATCTAAAGAAAAACAAGGAAATGAGAAACCCAAAAGTCAGGATAGCAGTTACACTGGAGAGGGACGGGTGACCTGATCAGAAAGGGGCACTGGGAGGCTTCCAAAGACTGGTAACATTTTATTTTTTAAGCTGAGCAGTGGGTTTGGTGTTGTGGTGTTTACTTCATTATTATTCATATTTATTCATTTGTATATATGAAATCTTTCGAAGAAGTAAAAAATTTGAAGGGTATGTTTTTAATTATCTTCTCTTATAGGTTTGGAAGGATGCTGCCACTCAAATCTTTTACTCCCTTTCAGTGGCGTGGGGGGGCCTCGTTGCTCTGTCATCTTACAACAAGTTCAATAACAACTGCTTCTCAGATGCTATTGTAGTTTGTTTGACAAACTGCCTCACTAGTGTGTTTGCTGGATTTGCTATTTTTTCTATATTGGGACACATGGCTCATATATCTGGAAAAGAAGTCTCTCAAGTCGTAAAATCAGGTATGTGATGCTATACGTTAATAACTTTGATTAAGTCGGTATCGCTCATTTAAGAAACACTAATATATTTTACAGCAATTTACTTAAAGTGCTCAAGCAAGGTTTAGGGTGTTACATTTTCTTTCTCATTTCATCTTATATAATTCGATCAATGATGTAGTAATTCTTAGATGGTCTGAGAAAACAGGACTGTATTAGGGAACAATTGTTTAAAAAGCTTATTCTCTGAATTTTATGGAGTCCTTAATATGAACTGCTTGCTGTACAAGTATTGGCATCATGGATGCCTTTACATGCGTTAGCTTCATTTAATTAATGTATGCGTGTGTGTATTCATATGTATATGACTGTATGAGAGTATGTCTGTGTGTGTGTGTGTATTCCTCCATGTACACATGCAGCCTTGGGTCTGAATTTTTAAAACACAGTAATATCATATAGATAGAAGCCCAGGTAAATTTGAGTGTCCAGCTGTGTCCAGCTTTAAAGGAATCTGATTAGTGAACTTCCTAACTTTAAAGACATTAGCTAGGGATGCTTAATTATCTGGCTAAGATTCTTAGGAAAAGAATTCCAGGGTTCTTGGTAGTAGGAATCCCTCATTAAATTTTTATGTATGGCCAGTATCATTTGATGGCGAGACCAATGCAGGAAAATAGAATGTTAGGACTAGAAGGGACCTGACAGATAATCTAGTGTCCAACTCCTCGTGTACAGAGAAGTGGACTGATGCACGGAAATGTTATGCCTTGCAGAAGATTAAATCATTAGGAAGTGACAGAGCCTAGGCTAGAAGCTAATTCTCCTGAACCCTAGGTCCTCTGGGAGTCTGGAGAAACTTAAAATACTTAAAACAACAAAGTGTCACATAATACAATCGGAAAAAAAAGTTAAAAGCACCTCTAACAATAATATACATGAAATAGAAAACAGGATTCAATTTCTAGTTTTGTTACATACAATTTTGCGTGTGCCCATTTACTAATTAAAATGGCACTACGGACAGTGATTCTGGGCGGACATTTGGAGAGACGGCTGAAGACTACACCGGGAGTTCCGTAAGCATAGCTTTCTTGATAGTGTAATTCTTTCAGAATTTCTAGGCTTAATTTAGGCTTCTGGGGTTTAAGACAGTTGTTATTCTTCATGAATCTCTAAAAAATGAAATAGCTTAAGCAAAATTGTTGAAATAGTTCAGATTTCTTATGCGAGAAATGTACCATTTACAAAATGCATCTCACTGACTCAATTCACGTCACTCGCTCCCATTATCACTTCGTTGAACAACCAAGTCAAATGTTTTCAAAAGCGCAAGTGAAATAGCTGCCCGAGGATGTACATCACGGATTGTGTCGCCAGATTAGAATGAAAATGTTCTAGTATCTTATTTTGAAAATGTCCAAATGTGTGAACTTTTTGGCAACTAATTTAAATAAATGTCATACATTTGTCTTAGGCTTTGATTTGGCATTCATTGCTTATCCAGAAGCACTAGCCCAACTCCCAGGTGGGCCATTTTGGTCCATATTATTTTTCTTCATGCTTTTGACTTTGGGTCTCGACTCTCAGTTTGCGTCCATTGGTAAGTAATACTCCCAGATATTACCATATCCCTCATGTTTTACTCACATTTCTTCTACTTAAAAACATTCTTTTCTTACCCTTGTTGCCCCCATTAGCTTTTACTCTTAGAATCTGAAAATTCTTTTTAACTCAATTTTAAAGACAGAAAAATACCAAGTACTCACGTAGTAGATACCCAAAAGGAACAGACGGTACTATTTTACATTTGCTTCAGAAATGAAATTGAAGTCCCCTCTGTTTCTCTCCCTAATACAATTCACATTTCTTCCTTCCTAGAAACAACTGTCACCATGGATTATGTGTGTTATTCAGTCCATGTCTGTATATGTTATGTATCCATAAATAACATACAAATGTTGTCACATAAATGTGAAGTTTCATAACATACATATCGTTCTGACAGTTGCTTTTTACAGGTATTGTGAATCTGTGTTGATACATACGCATACAGACCGAGTTAATTCACAATCTGTTGCCGTAATGTTGGGTATTTGGATCATTCCCAATTCTGACAAATGACACACGCTACGGCAATGATTGCTCTCGCACGTGGCTCTACGTACACACAGGGATTTTCCCTAGGGTACACACCTACATGTTCCGAAACATTATTCATCAGACCACTCCTATATGACACACTTTAATAGTTGACTATGTACAGTATAAAGTCTGGCCTCCTCTAGTTGACTTTCAAAGCCCTCGAAAATTTCAAACCTGTATCTTAATCCTTTCACCCCTACATCCTTGTGCTTTCAGCCAGACTCTGTTTCATGAACACATTTATTTCTTAAACCTAGAAGGCCTGTCTCCATGCCATTTATTCAAATATTCACCTTATTTAAAAGTTCTAGAATTCTTCCTTCTCTGTAACCCTCTTTCAAACTACATCAGCCCTCAGGGATGCGTTATCTTGTAGTTACAACCGATGAAAAACCTTGTAAAACAGACTAAAAACAACAAAGAAAGAGAGCTGCATTTGGTTTTTATCCGAACCAACAAGTGGTGACTGCCAAGAGAAAGGATTCCCTGGATTTTTAAAAGCAAGCGGTAGGCACTGGGTGTGATACGCAACTGAAGAATCCCTGAACTCTACCTCTGAACCTAATAATACATTATATGTTACAGAAATGAATTTAAATAAAAGAAAATGTAAAAATAAATACATAAAAAATAATACACTTCATTGAGGGGAAAATAAATAAGTCAATAAAAGCAAGGGTAGGACCCAGAGTATATTTTCTGCATTCACTTGTAAATTTGATTAATAGAAGTTGAATTCTTTGATTAAAATTATTGGCAAATGAGTTGACCTATGACATGCCCTTTTTTCCCCCTTCTGAAGAAACGATTACAACAACAATTCAAGATTTATTTCCCAAAGTGATGAAGAAGATGAGGGTTCCTGTAACTTTGGGTTGCTGCTTGGTTTTGTTTCTCCTTGGTCTCGTCTGTGTGACTCAGGTATTACCATTTTTCATAGACAAATCATTAGCTGGAGTGTACTTTATCATCTAAAGGAGGAAATCAAAGGTTTAAGAGGATGTTTAGGGACAAGTCCAAGTCTGACCCAGCTCAAGGGTTTCGGAGTTCTAGCCCAGAGTTTTTCCCATTATAGCACAGTTTTGATAGTTAAGTATATTGTGAAGAGGGAGGAGGCCCAATAATGGACAATTTCCCCAATTACAGTAAAGTTATAGACTTCAAACGCAGGCTCTATTTTTGGCAGCTACTACACAGCACACAGACCCTGCATATCATTTCGATAATCCCCTATTCTAAATGCTTATTTTTTTCCAGTGACTCAGTGTAGGATGAAAGGTGCATCCTTTTTGAGATATTTAAAGCTACATTTGTGTTTACATTTGAAAGTATTCCTCTTTAACATCTTAGCACAGGTGAAACCAAGGAGCACATGTTAAAACCAAATGAATAGATTCGATTTCAAGACTTCATCAATCATCAAAATAATTAAAAATATACTTAGATGTCATTGGTATGTTTTTCTTTGGGTAGGCTGGGATTTACTGGGTTCATCTGATTGACCACTTCTGTGCTGGATGGGGCATTTTGATTGCGGCTATACTGGAGATAATAGGAATCATCTGGATTTATGGTAAATAGCAACTATAGAGTTCTCCGTGCCTTTTATCGAGATAACCTAGTGTGATTCTGTTTCATTATGTTTACTGGAACCGCAAAGTATAATATTACTGGAAAAACTGCTTAGGAATGAAATGTAGTTAAAGGTGTATACTTCATTGCTATAGTATAAGAAAATGTTTAGACAGAAAGATAATCTGGGGCCACAGTGATTAATGGAGGAAAATGTGAGCAAGGACTGAATGCACTCTTCCTTTTTTCTAAGGCGGGAACAGGTTCATTGAAGATATAGAAATGATGATTGGAGCAAAAAGGTGGATATTCTGGCTATGGTGGAGAGCCTGCTGGTTTGTCATTACACCTCTTCTTCTGATTGTAAGTATTAATATGCCATGAATTTGGTATCAATGATATATATATATATATATTTGAACATTTCTAAGATAAACTTGAAGAATAATTCATATTGGAGACAATAAGGCAAACTAAGGTCATAAATTAATGACTTTCAACTTTTGCTTTATGACTACAAGTTGCCTCAAATAAAATGTCTTTGCAGTATTGTTTTTGAGGCTATAGGTTTAAACGTTGACCATTTGAGAAAATGAACAGGCTCCCAAACGTAAGACTTAAAGGCCCTACGTACTTAAAAATTATCAATAGAATAAATAAAAATAAATCATTCATCTGCCGTTACCCTAAGAAATACGCTGAGTCATCTGCAATGCTCCTAACCTCTCTGCTAAGACCCAGACTCGGCCTGCGAAGGACTGTGATCTAAATACACTAATTGCTAAGAAACAACACTCAGGTTTTAATACATATTTCTTTTTCTTCATGGGAGGGATTTACTATCTGAAATTACTAAAAGAAATTCACCACTGCCAACAGAGGCAATAGCTTATGTTGATTTCAACACCTGGTGCTATTTAGGAACTGAGGGAAAGCAAAAGATAGCTTACTAGTAGGAGAGACCTGGCATATAGACACGATATCATTAAACAACAGTTCAGGGCAGTCGATGACAAAATAAACACTTAATAGGATGGAGAATTACTGCAGTGGTGGAGGTGGGGCCGTGGCAAAGCTTCAGAGAGGACGGGTTTTGGTTCTCATTGCCTCCATGCTTCAAAGCTTTTCCTAGGAAAGGACATTAAATAATGTGATCCAGAATTTGCTTCACATCTGAAGTATGATGTTTGTTTCAGAGGGTGTTAAGTTTTATTTTTTTTTCACATTTTATAAGGTCAGTTTCAAGTAGGGAGCAGTTTGGGACTGGACGTACTGAATTAAAATATTTTGGATGCTCCATGTTCTAGCTAAATGATTTGGACAGTGGTACTAAATATTGTTTTCCTCTTCTGACAATTCTCCATAATAAAATAGGCTCTTTATCAATTTAGAAGTGCTCGCTAGACTTTCTAGCCAGCTAGTTTTTATTGATTACATAGCTTTGACAACTGGGTTTATTTTAAAATGCAAAAGTATTAAATATTAAATGATATACATTATCATCTATTTTGTATAAAGTGATGTGAAGTCATGGATACTTCAGCATCCTTCATCCATTCTCTTGTCGTTAACGTAAAAAAAATTATGATAATTGGGAAATACATTTAAATTACTGTAATTAAGTAGAATTAATCTATTAAATCGATTATTAATCTATTAGATAAAATTAATCTATTAAACTTGAACACCTACTTGATAAAGATTCCTACATTCCATTTCCCCACTGATTTTAGTAAAACCTAGACAGCTCAATAATTTAGAGAAACTACTAGGTGACTCTGCTTTTTGTTTACTTGGTTTTGTTTGCTTTATGGATTTCTAAATAATTAGTTTTAATACTGCAACCTGTCTGGGAGTTTTTTTAAAAGTTTTTTTTTTTTAACTTGGCTTTTAAGTGTTTTCCTTGTTAAGATTCAGATTTCACTGTTTTACCCAAACATACATTGAGCTTGTTTTTCTCTGAGAGAGAGGCTGAAAGTGAAGTGTGCTTTAGCAAATGCATATCAGGAGCGCGTGACTGTGTCTGTGTTTGGGTGTGGAGTAAGGGGTGCTCTGTGCGGTGGGAAATCATAGAAAGAACTGCTAAGCAAGGAGGAAAGCATGTACACTAAAGTATACTTCACATTCTCCTTGAATTAACTGGTATGCTGGCTAGCTTATAGCATAGATAAAACCATACTATTGTAAGTGAAAGTTAAAAGTTCAGTAATGGAAATGTTCAGATACTGTTTTATTTTCGATCTGAAATCATGGTAAAGTAGTTTATTGAAAAACATGTTAGTCCAGTATTTGTACCTTTTATAAATATATGGAGGTGCTCATTTTGGATGAATTTATTCAAAGCCAAATACATTTTATTTAGATTAGTTCATTTAGCATTATCTTCTGGCTAGTTATTGGGTTATCTGAGTTGCTTGGATGTATCTTCATTTTAATTGCTTTTGATAGATTATTTCTAAGGAATGAGATAAAATTCTTAACGATTAGTGCAATTGACATCGTTAGCGCAATAACGTCTAATCTTTAGCATTGTCTCTTCATACTTTACTTTTACAGGCAATTTTGATCTGGTCATTGGTGAAATTTCATAGGCCTAATTATGCCAAAATTCCATACCCTGACTGGGGAGTTGCTCTAGGCTGGTGTATGATTATTTTCTGCATTATTTGGATTCCAATTATGGCCATCGTAAAAATAATTCAAGCTGAGGGAAATATCTTTCGAGTAAGCACATTTATGTTCTTTATACCCCACGGAAAGCACTTACAGAACGAAGATTACTTCTATGGTGGTAATATGGAATT
>NW_024423319.1:32934512-32948430 GCF_017311325.1 Ursus maritimus | reverse complement strand
ATTTGAGAAAATGAACAGGCTCCCAAACGTAAGACTTAAAGGCCCTACGTACTTAAAAATTATCAATAGAATAAATAAAAATAAATCATTCATCTGCCGTTACCCTAAGAAATACGCTGAGTCATCTGCAATGCTCCTAACCTCTCTGCTAAGACCCAGACTCGGCCTGCGAAGGACTGTGATCTAAATACACTAATTGCTAAGAAACAACACTCAGGTTTTAATACATATTTCTTTTTCTTCATGGGAGGGATTTACTATCTGAAATTACTAAAAGAAATTCACCACTGCCAACAGAGGCAATAGCTTATGTTGATTTCAACACCTGGTGCTATTTAGGAACTGAGGGAAAGCAAAAGATAGCTTACTAGTAGGAGAGACCTGGCATATAGACACGATATCATTAAACAACAGTTCAGGGCAGTCGATGACAAAATAAACACTTAATAGGATGGAGAATTACTGCAGTGGTGGAGGTGGGGCCGTGGCAAAGCTTCAGAGAGGACGGGTTTTGGTTCTCATTGCCTCCATGCTTCAAAGCTTTTCCTAGGAAAGGACATTAAATAATGTGATCCAGAATTTGCTTCACATCTGAAGTATGATGTTTGTTTCAGAGGGTGTTAAGTTTTATTTTTTTTTCACATTTTATAAGGTCAGTTTCAAGTAGGGAGCAGTTTGGGACTGGACGTACTGAATTAAAATATTTTGGATGCTCCATGTTCTAGCTAAATGATTTGGACAGTGGTACTAAATATTGTTTTCCTCTTCTGACAATTCTCCATAATAAAATAGGCTCTTTATCAATTTAGAAGTGCTCGCTAGACTTTCTAGCCAGCTAGTTTTTATTGATTACATAGCTTTGACAACTGGGTTTATTTTAAAATGCAAAAGTATTAAATATTAAATGATATACATTATCATCTATTTTGTATAAAGTGATGTGAAGTCATGGATACTTCAGCATCCTTCATCCATTCTCTTGTCGTTAACGTAAAAAAAATTATGATAATTGGGAAATACATTTAAATTACTGTAATTAAGTAGAATTAATCTATTAAATCGATTATTAATCTATTAGATAAAATTAATCTATTAAACTTGAACACCTACTTGATAAAGATTCCTACATTCCATTTCCCCACTGATTTTAGTAAAACCTAGACAGCTCAATAATTTAGAGAAACTACTAGGTGACTCTGCTTTTTGTTTACTTGGTTTTGTTTGCTTTATGGATTTCTAAATAATTAGTTTTAATACTGCAACCTGTCTGGGAGTTTTTTTAAAAGTTTTTTTTTTTTAACTTGGCTTTTAAGTGTTTTCCTTGTTAAGATTCAGATTTCACTGTTTTACCCAAACATACATTGAGCTTGTTTTTCTCTGAGAGAGAGGCTGAAAGTGAAGTGTGCTTTAGCAAATGCATATCAGGAGCGCGTGACTGTGTCTGTGTTTGGGTGTGGAGTAAGGGGTGCTCTGTGCGGTGGGAAATCATAGAAAGAACTGCTAAGCAAGGAGGAAAGCATGTACACTAAAGTATACTTCACATTCTCCTTGAATTAACTGGTATGCTGGCTAGCTTATAGCATAGATAAAACCATACTATTGTAAGTGAAAGTTAAAAGTTCAGTAATGGAAATGTTCAGATACTGTTTTATTTTCGATCTGAAATCATGGTAAAGTAGTTTATTGAAAAACATGTTAGTCCAGTATTTGTACCTTTTATAAATATATGGAGGTGCTCATTTTGGATGAATTTATTCAAAGCCAAATACATTTTATTTAGATTAGTTCATTTAGCATTATCTTCTGGCTAGTTATTGGGTTATCTGAGTTGCTTGGATGTATCTTCATTTTAATTGCTTTTGATAGATTATTTCTAAGGAATGAGATAAAATTCTTAACGATTAGTGCAATTGACATCGTTAGCGCAATAACGTCTAATCTTTAGCATTGTCTCTTCATACTTTACTTTTACAGGCAATTTTGATCTGGTCATTGGTGAAATTTCATAGGCCTAATTATGCCAAAATTCCATACCCTGACTGGGGAGTTGCTCTAGGCTGGTGTATGATTATTTTCTGCATTATTTGGATTCCAATTATGGCCATCGTAAAAATAATTCAAGCTGAGGGAAATATCTTTCGAGTAAGCACATTTATGTTCTTTATACCCCACGGAAAGCACTTACAGAACGAAGATTACTTCTATGGTGGTAATATGGAATTATGAACCTTTAGGCTGCTTCTAGACCTGATAAAATCATCTGATTACTACGCGCATCGCATAGCTTTACGCCATATATGTATCTGTGTGTCTCGTACTAGACTTTAAGCTCCTTTAGGAAGAGTCTTTCGTTGCTTGCTTCTATATCCTCAGGCCCTATGAGAGTGCTCAGCACATAGAAGTTATGATATTTGTACTTGTACTGAGTTGTCCCTGAAGATGACACAAAGCAAATGACCTTTTTGCTTTATATATCTATAATCTTTAAATACATTGTCTAGTTATAATATGTGTCCTCATAGTGTGTTTAGACTGGGGAAAGCCTGGTAAATTATTTCAAACCCAGTCTAGGCCCTGAGTGATCCCTCTTGCATGGAAGTGTTGTAGGCTGATGGAGTTCATTATGACATCTCACTAGGACAATGACTAGGACAAATCTCAAGAGTCAGATTTTAAATAATTTCCCAAGCCCACCCCAATCAATGGTTTGACCCTGGAGCTCCCTTTGTCTGGTTCTTGAGACCTCCCAAGTATACACTCATTTAAATCCTCACCTAACTCTCCCTCTAAGGGAAGGACAGAAACGTCGGACAATTCAGTAAAAATACGTGGTTGATTCCATTGTTCAAACGGGCTCATACACTTTCTTTTAAAATTATTTACATACTCAGTTATTCTGGTTTCGTTAGTGTAATTCTAGTAACAGTTAAATTTGAGTATCATTTTTTTAGCACACTGTATTAAGAATTTTGATGATCACTTTTTTACCTTTTTATGGTTCCTATTTCATTTTGGTTAGCAAAGAAACTTAATAATATGGTTTGATATTTGCTTGTTTACAGATTGTAGCACTTATGGTCTAAAACAAGCTTTTTTTCTTTTTTTTCTTTTCAGCGCATTGTAAGCTGCTGCAGACCAGCTTCTAACTGGGGTCCATACCTGGAACGGCATCGTGGGGAGAGATATAAAGATATGGTAGATCCTAAAAAAGAGACTGACCATGAAATACCTACTGTTAGTGGCAGCGGAAAACCAGAATGAGATGTAATTTTTTTAAATATGTGGTCATACAATGTGATTCTTTTAGAACAGAGGAAAATTTTATTTATTTGTATGTTAACTGAGTAGGAAAATGTATATACTATGTTCATGATAGTATAATCTTTTTTCCCATTTAAGCAGGAATGTAATATAATGTGAATCTACTAATACTTAACAATGTGATTATTATATTTCTTTTTAGATTATCTATCTGTATAACACATACATAGCTGTCTCTATGTCACAGTAACACTTTGGTAAATATTACCATATTTTTCTAAGATACTGAAGACTTTATTTTGAGCCAGTTGTTTAGAAAATTGTTATATTTTCTATTATACAAGTTTTAAAATATTATTTGCTTATATTTTCTTAGTATACAACCTTTCTTTTCCATAAAGCTGGGGAAAATAAATCAGTATATTTAAAAGAAATTGTTAAAATTGAAGGCCTCATTTAACTAGAAATGCTATACATATGTGAAAAAATGGACTGTGTATATGAGCACTATAGTTTAATACTTTTAATCCAAATATATCTGAAATTTTCATGTATTTATGGGTCTCTTTTTTCTATGTGAACATAGCGGTTATGTTCTTTACTTACAAATAATGAAATAAGACAGAAAAATAAGGATTCCATGGCCAGTAAATGATAAATCTAGAAAACGGAATCCAGAATTTTTGAGTACTTCTTTCCCCATATAATGTCTTCCTTAGGTTATACTTGCAAGAATATATCTCCCACCTAATTTCTACTGTGTTTCACAAAATTAAGAATTGTTCTTTATACTCTCTGAAATCTAGGTTTATTTTCAAATAGAACATTCGACAAAATACTAATGAGGAAATGGCTTCAATCAAATCTAAAATCTTTTGATTGTAATATATTGTTAATAGATCAAGGAAAATGATTTTTGTCTTATTTGAGTAAGTTACTACTTAACAGGTGATAACGTATTTACGCACTTAAAGGAGATAAACATGTCAAACTTGTCAAGAATGAGGGAAGGCAAATTAGAAAGTCCTATGTCCCAGTTTCCTTTAAAAAAAGATGATGAAAACGTGTCACTAATAGGCTTATACATTGATATTATTGACCACTGGTTTAAACATCACGGCCTAGGATAGTGAACACTGCCTAAATATGTAAGAAACTTCTTGGCTGTTCTTAAGGTTCATAACCTGGGCTTCAGAGAACATATGAAACTGACATTATACATAATATCTTTCTATGTGAATGTGTACAGGCATTTTTCTAGGGGGAGAGTCTAGAGTTTTCATAAGAATACCAAAGGGATCTGTGACTCAAAAAAGTTTAAGAACCACATATACTACTACTTCTGGCTTTTTGTTCTCAGCAAGTGAGAAATAAAAGGAATCAAGAATTAAGCCTTAATTTCTGATACATTTTAAATTCCTTTTCCTCTTCCTTTTGATTGACGATTAAAGGAGAAAGGGATTAAGGTATTTAATTTATACTGCTAATTTATTTTGGGGAGAAGGGGCATGAAGGTAGGTGAACAGGATCTCAGTGAACTATGTACATATATATAAAATGAACTTGTGTTAGATATTCTGAGGATTTTGAGGGTAAGTCAAATGCCATTAGTGAATTTCAATAGATTAATTCCTCAGTTACACTGGATTTTATAAAATATTTGAAAGAGATGGCTGACTAGAGTTAAGAAATACTTTTTCTTCGTTTTAATCCATATTACATGCATTCTATCATTATGTTTTGGTGCTGAGGTGTCAATTTTCCACCAAATAGAAAAACGCGTGCCATTTTCTAGAGGTGATTCTTGTAATTCAGGGAAGATGTAGGCACATTTCTAATGAAATAATATCAAATTGGTGGAGGAGAGGGTGCTGGGGAAGAAATCCCCTTCAAGAGCTGACTACAAAGAGTAAAGAGTTTGTGTGACGATCTTCACATGTGTCTAAAGCAAGATCTTAACAGTGCCTGGCATATTTGAGGGTGCTCAATGATAGCTCTTATTACAGATTTGACAGTGGTAAGAGAGTATTCTGTATAATAGAAGGAGTTCCATCAATTCCCATTGACTTTAATACAAAAAGACATTTGCAATACTGTACACCAAAACTGTTTTTCACATGTGAGTGAAATTGAAATCACTATATCTCAACTATATTTTTTTACTGTAGCTTATTTTTAAAACTTAAGAACTGTTTCTTTGTCTACTGTACTTTTCCTTCCCCAGTAAAACATATATATATAAACTTGTCAAACTTGTATATATAAAATATATAAATGTATAAATATATAAAACATGTAATCAATTCTTTAAATGTCAGTAAAAGCAAATTGATAAATGTCTGGATTTTGTACCTGACTTGGCATCCCCTCCCCTTTTAAACAACAATTCATTTGGTATAAACACATATAATCAAATGAATTCACTCAAAGTGCCTTTAATGATTGCCTCCACTGTCATTACATTCTCTAAGCCTGTCAGATTTCCAGTTAACTAATGCACCATTTAAACCCTTGATAACTAGGAAATGTTCCAATTCAGCCAGCTTGTATTCCACGATCCTGAGGTTTACCAACATTCGCTTCTGCATGGTTATCGTGTGTGGGGAATTAATTAAGATATCCCGAGAGAGGCTGATGACTGAAAGACTCTTATCAGTATTGCTCTTAGTTGACCCAGTAGAAGAGGTTGGTCTTACTAGTGCAAGAGAAGTCGAATTTGATGACATTTCAGCAACGCTGCTCTGTAAGGGAAGGAAATTATACATATGTAGTTTATTCAGTTTAGCAATTTCCAAATACAGTTGACCTTTGAACAAGGTGTGTGTGGGGGGGAGGGGGTTAAAGGAATTGATTCTCTGTGCAGTCAAAAACCCATGTATGACTTTCAACTCTCCCAAAACTTAACTACTAATAGCCTACTGTTGACCAGAAGCCTTACCGGTAAGTCGATTAACACATATCTTGTATATGTATTATATACTGCCTTTTTACAATAAAGTAAGCTAGAGAAAGAAAATGTTATTAAGAAAATCATAAGGAAGAGAAAATACATTTGCAGTACTGTATCAAAAAAAAGAGAGAGAGAAAGTAAAGATCCACAGAGTTCAAACCTCTGTTGTTCAAGGGTCGACTGCACTACCAAATAACATGTTTAGTCTTGGTTACCAAAATAAACTGACTGTCCTCCCCTAAGAATTAGAGATTGAAAATCTGTTAAACAACAACGTTGATTTTGGAAATACGTTCTTCCCAAACACTGAAAAAAATATATACATGAAAGTAGTCTTTAAATATCAAAATGTCATATCTTTGGCTTTCATTTCTTAGAAAAGTCGGTCTATACTTGGACCCTGATCCTTATCTAAAAGGATCGCTAAAGATCTAAAGTCACTTGCAGCTTTCAATATCACCAGGAAACCCACATTTCGACCTGAATTATTTGTGAAAGCCCAAATACCTGTCATAAAGATGGTTGAAACCAGGGGAGAAAGAGGCCAACAAACATAAGGGGTAGTAGAAGCTAGAGAAGAGAGAGAAGGTATAGATTCTTAAAATAGGAGGTGGTGGTGGAATGGGCACTTTCAGCTCTACTTTTCAAGTGGGTGAAAAGCTGACCACATTACTCAATGACTTGGGGCTTTTGACAGCAAATCACAGCTGCCCAGTCATCGGTCAATAAGAAGGAAGCGTGGGGGTAAACATCTGGGGCTCTTGCAAAAGAGGAATGAAATGACCGTCCCTTACTCTTATTTTACTATTTTAGTATCTTTCTACTCTCTCGGTCACACACCTCCCATCCATGAACCATCTAACTTCGCCTAATTCCGATTTCTCTTACACACTTTACCTGAAAGCGGCTTTTCCAGAAGACAAACAGAAAAGCAAACAGGATGCCTCCCAGTAGAACCAACAGCATGCTCATGTTTCCTCTTCCGCCTCTTTCTCTTCTCGGGCACGGAGGCTGGCAGTTGGGAAGCAGGGGGACACTAGTCGCCCGGACTAGGGAAGCCGCGGGCCACGATGCCAAGCGTCCCACACTGCCTGGTGCAGCTGGAAGACGCGTCCGCTTTCGGCTTTATATACTGCAAAGGGCGTGTGACGTCACAATCGAGCACCTACGTGAGGGTGCGCCGTCACAATCTGATGACGTAAAACCCAGCGGCGGGCACTGTCACACGGGCCTACTTGGTTGCGGTGTCAGGTCGTTAGAGAGCGCGGTGAGAGACACCCGGGGCAGTCAGGATGTCCAGGAAGCTGATACACGATAGAAATACAGACTCCAAATCCATTGGTTAAATACAAGATTTTAAAAGCGCTCGTCCCTCCTTTTTTTCTCTTTTAAGTTATCTTTGTCTTTGCTGCAACCACTCCATTACTCATTTCAAAAACAAGTTCAGAAACAAGATGGAAATGTACTGTGAAAAGTAGTTACCCACAAACTGCGTAAGTCTTTGCCAGAAACCTCCTCCACAGCCCCATTGCTATTTTAACCCTGCTCACATTGGGCCAATTATGTACATTTGTGTCACTGTACAGTTTAAAAAGCAATTCCAGAGGCATTCTCCCATATAATTCTCACAATAATTTTGGGCTATAGGTATTTTTAATTCCGTGTCTACTTTCAGAAATGCAGAAACAGAGTCAGGTATTAAGCAAACTCATTTGAAACTGGTAGCAAAAGCAGGACTCGAATCCACAGTCTAGTCCTGAGATAAACTCCCTCGTTCCCTTGCCCTTATCCCCATCCTCAGGACCTCTGCCTGTAAGTACTTGTGAGCATCGAGTATTTAATATTTTCCATTCAAGGAATTGAACAATATATTTGGATTAATGTTAATGAGAGGTAACATACAGGAATCATTGTACTCAACAGGAAATGTTCAAGAAATTTGGATAGATGTCGAAGATGACGCTGAACTAAAAACTCAGAACTAAAAGCAATAGCCAGGGTAATCTCAAGATGAGTGTCAAACTACAACCCCTAACTGCTTGGGGTAACGACTCACATCTTCATGTAGATAGGAAAGAAAGGAATTATTTATAAATTTTTCACAATAAACTCATTTCCCAATTATGAGTTCAAAGCTTCAAGATTTACTTATTCAACAAGTATTTCTTAAACACTCATGTAAAGGGTGGGCACTGTGATATATTCTGGGGATATGATTATGAGCAAAAATAAGGTCTCTGTTCACCTGGAATGTGCACTGTAGTGTGGGAGATGGACATTAATCAAACACCCACGGAAATGAATGCAAAAGTGCTAATGAGATAAGTGGTAGCAAGAAGTACATGGTGACACAGGAGCTTCTAGTAGGATATGGGATGTGAAGGAGAATGATGCTCCTGGCTTTATGGCTTATTCAAGTAGATGGACGGGGAATAACCGCACATGGGATTACTGATCATGAATTTGGTGTTGGACATGTTGAGTTTGAGGTGACATTGAGACATGAAATAGTTGAGCTCGAGGAGATAACTGGAGACATAAATTTGTGAGGCATCTGCATATAAATGGTCATTGAGGCTCTAGACATGGAAGAAATTCCCTCATGTCAGTTTAAGACAGACAAACAGGAACAATAGAGCATGGAAGGATTTCAGTATTTAATGGCTGGGTAACACTTCCTTTGGTATGTTATGGTGGTCATGTTGACATCTAACTTTCTTGTTTCATCAAATAAAATTGAGTGCAGCCCAGTAACACTGTCTCTAACAAAAACATTTTGGATTTTGATCTTACTGGTATCCAAGGGAACACTTCGAAGACCTTTGAAAATATTCTCATCAAGCACATTAGAGTACTCTTGCTAACCATTGATTTTTCATTTATTTTTTTATTGCAGTATAATATACAAAGCATAGAATTTAACATTTTAAACAATTTTCGGGGCACACGTCTGTGGCCATAACTACACTCACATGCTTGCGCAACACATCGCCACCATCCACGTCCAAAACTTTCTCATCTTCCTCAACTGAAAATCTATACTCATTAAACACTGAATTCCTTTTCTCTCCTCCATTCAGCCCCTAGAAACTACCATTTACTTTCTGTTTCTATAGATTTCGGTAGAATAGTTACCTCATAGGAGTGGAATGACACAATATTTGTCAGGTTGTGATTAACTTGCTTCACTTAACATAATGTCTTCAAGTTTCATTCATATTGTAGCATGTGTCAGAATTTCATTCCTTTTAAAGGCTGGATAATATTATCACAGGATAATATATACACTACATTTTGCTTACCCATTTATCCATTTTTCTACCTTTTGGTTATTGTAAATAGTGCTGCTATGAACATGGGTTATTTGTGTATTTTAGATAACAGTCCTTTATATGTCTTTCGCAAATGCTTGCCCCCAGCCTGTGGCTTGTGTTTTTACTTTCTTGACAAGGTCTTTCACAGAGCAGAAATGTTTAATTTTAAGGAAATCCAACTTATCAATCCTTTCTTTCATGAATAGGTCCTTTGGTGTTATGTCTAAAAAGTTATCACCAAACCCAGGTCATCTAGATCTCTTCAAATTAACAACTCTTGGTTTGGGTCCCCCCCTATTGTTTTGATATTCTCTATTTCCTTTATTTCTGCTCTAATATCTATTATTTTCATCTTTCTGCTAACATTGAATTTAGTTTGTTCTTTTTCTAGTTGTTATTTTTCCTAAAAATAGATGAGTGCGTGTTTCCCTCAAGTTCACGTGAAAACATTCTTCAGGATAGACCATATGTTAGGCCACAAAACAAGTCTTTTTTTAAAAAGATTTTATTTATTTATTCATGAGAGACAGACAGGCAGAGGGAGAGGGAGAAGAAGGCTCCCCGCAGAGTAGGGAGCCTAATGTGGGGCTCGACCTGAGCCGAAGGCAGATGTTTAACTGACTGAACCACCCAGACGCTCAAAACAAGTCTTAATAAATGTAAAAATATTGAATCATACAAAGTGTCCTTTCCAATCACAATGGATGAAACAGGAAATCAACAGAAGGAAAACTGGTGAATTCACAAATATGCGGCAATTAAACAACGCACTATTAAACAACCAATGGGTCAAAGAAGAAATTAGAAAATATCTTGATGCAAATGCAAATGAAAATACAGTATAAAAACTTATGGGATGCAGCAAAATCAGTGCTGAGCAGGAAATTGATAGGTTTAAATGCTTTCTTTAAAAAAAAGGAACTTAAATCAACAACTTAACTTTTGATTACTATGTGCATGAAATATCTTTTTCCATCTTTTTACTGTCAATCTCTGTATGTTATACCTAAAATTACTCTCTTTTAGACAACATACACTTTGATTCTGCTTTTAACCCATTCCACCAATATATGTCTTTTGATTGGGGTGTTTAATCTGTTTGCATGTGAAGTAATTACTGGTGGGGCAGCATTTACTTTTACCACCTTATTTATTTATTTGTTTTCTGTACCTTTTTTAGCGTTTTGTTCCCTCATTTTCTCCATGACTGCTTGCCTCCTTTACCTTTAGTTCAGCGTTTTGTAGTGACACATTTGGATTGTTTTCTTATTTTCTTTTGTGTGTATTCAATAGATATTTTATTGTGGTTACCATGGGGGTTCCATATAACGTCCTAAAGTTATGATTATCTGTCATAAATTGATACCAAATGAACTTCAATTGCATACATAAACTTCACTCTTTAAAACTCTGCTTCCTACTTCCACTTTATGTTATTGATGTCGCAAATTACATCTTTTATATATTGAATACCCACTTATGTAAATTCGTAATTATTTTTTTATGGTTTTGTCTTTCTAAATCCTGTAGATAATAGCAAGCGGAGATGCAAACCCCAATCGCTAAAGTACTGTTGTGTTTTTTTTGCATTTGCCCATGCATTTGCTTTTACTAGAAGTCTTTATATTTTCATATGGCTTGGAGTTACTATCTAGTAGTGTCCTTTTTTTAAAAAAGAGATTTTATTTATTTATTTGAAAGAGAGAATGTGAGCACAAGCAGGGGGAGAGACAGAGGGAGAGAGAAAGGGAGAAGCAGACTCTCCGCTGAGCAGGGAGCCCGATCCCTGGACTCCGGGATCGTGACCTGAGCTGAAGGCAGATGCTTAACCATCTGAGACACCCAGGCACCCCTATCTAGTGTCCTTTTATTTCCACTTTAAGGATTCCTTTTAGTATTTCTTTTATTACTTATTTATTATTTTTTAGAGCGGGGGGAAGGGCAGAGAGAGAGGGAAAGAGAGACTCTCAAGCAGGCTCCACACCCAGTGCAGAGCCTGACACGGGGCTTGATCCCATGACCCTGAGAGCATGACCTGAGCGGAAATCAAGAGTCGAGAGTTGGACGCTTAACCGACTGAGCCACTCAGATGCCCCTCTTTAGCATTTCTATTTGTAATGAACTCTTTCAGATTTTGTTTGTCTGGAAATGTTTTAATTTCTCCCTTATTATTGA
Source organism: Ursus maritimus (assembly GCF_017311325.1). NCBI lineage: Eukaryota > Metazoa > Chordata > Mammalia > Carnivora > Ursidae > Ursus > Ursus maritimus. Next base: position 32,936,730 of record NW_024423319.1, on the reverse strand, counting down.
CAGATGTATTTGCTGAATGTAGAATTCTCGGTTGACTCTGGGAGCCTGGGTGGCTCAGATGGTTAAGAATTCTCGGTTGACAGTTTATTTCTTTCCGCACTTTAAATATATCATCTCACTGCCTTCTGGCCTGTAAGGTCTCTGCTGGGAAATCCACCCATAATCTTATTGGGGATTCCTTATACACGATGAGTCACTTTTCTCTTGCTATTTTCACTATTCCTTCTTTGGCTTTCAATAGTTTAATTATAATAGCGTCAGTGTAGGACTCTTTGGATTAATCTTAAGTGGAATTGTTAAGATTCTTGTGTTTGTATATTCACATATTACCTTAAACTTGAGAAATTATCTCATTATTTCTTCAAATAATGTGTCTTCACCTTTCTCTCTCTCTTCTGGGATTTCCTTAATGTGGGTATTGGTTCACTCCATTGTGTCTCAGGAGTCCTTTAGGCTCTGTTCACTTTTCATAAGTCTTTGTTTCTTTTTACTCCTCAGACTCAATAATTTCCAATGTCTTTAACTTTGATCCTTTTTTCTCCCTGTTTGAGTCTTCTTTTGAATCCCCCTCTAGTAAACTTTTCAATTCGGTTACTGTATTTTACAGCTCCAGAATCTGATACTTTATTATTTCTATCTTTGTTGATATTCTCATTTTGTTTGTATATCTTTTTCCTGAATTCCTGAAGGTTTTGTCCATGCTTCCCTTTAGCAATTTGAGCATATTTAAGATAGTTCTTTTAAAATGTTTGTGTAGTAAGTCTGATGCATATGTTCTTTAGGAATGATTACTGGAGATTTATTTTGTTCCTTTGAATGGGCCACGTTTTCTTGTTTCTTTGTATGCTTTTCGATATCTTGCTGAAAATTGGGCCTTTGGAAAAAATGCCCACCTCTTCTAGTCTTTAAAGACCGACACAGAAGACCTTCACTATTTAGAGGGACCCTGAACCTTGGGATCAGCCCAGGGTCTTCTCTGGGCACGTGTTTTTTGTGAGTCTGTGTGTGTGCTTTTTTAACTTTTTAATTTTTATTTCCCAGCTGCTTTTGAATGTCTCAATTTCCCCCAAAAGTCTCACTTGAGCTTCTTGGGGCCTTAGACGTTCTATCGTATTCCTCTACTTAGACTCTCTGGCTTGCAGGCATCCGCAGGTCTGCACACCCCTGTAGTGTTTGCATGCCAAGATACTCTCCGTTGTCTTGCATGACTTCCAGACCGAGATCCAAAAGTTTCTGCTGTTCCTCAACTGAGCTTCAAGTCAGGCAAGACATAAACCAGTCACTCCAATAGCCCAAGGACAGACCAAATCCCTGTAAACAAGTTTCACTCTGCTTCTACCTGATGGATGGAACCAAGAATTGTGCTGCTATTTTTCAAGCATGCCCCCCATCAGGGAGAGAGGAGGCAAGAGTGAGCAAAAGGCTGCAAAATTTCCCACTAGTTTTCATGTGTTTTTTTTTCTTGATTGGGCAATCACTTGGTTGCTATAGATCTTTCATTGGTTTACAGATTTCCTATAAAGTTATTTTAGTCATTCTGTAGTTGTTTGATATCTCCAGGGGGAAAAGAGGGTCTGGGACCTGGGGTTTTCTTATTCCACCATCTTGTTGATATCGCCCACTAACAATTGATTTTTAAAATACTACAACTGGAAGGGCGCCTGGGTGGCCCAGTGGGTTAAGCATCTGCCTTTGGCTCAGGTTATGATCTCGGGGTCCTGGGATGGAGCCCCACGTTGGGCTCCCTGCTCGGCAGGAGGTCTCCTTCTCCCTCTCCCTCTGTGTTCCTTCCCTCTCTCACTTTCTCTCAAATAAGTAAATAAAACTAAAAAAAAATAATAATAAAATATGGGAACTGGAAAAATAAATAAATAAAATATGACAACTGGTAGAAATAATTGAAAGTACAGAGTCCTGGGACACCTGGGTGGCTCAGCTGGTTAGGTGTCCAACTCTTGGTTTTGGTTCAGATCATGATCTCATGGATCATGAGATTGAGCCCCACATGGGGCTCTGTGCTTAGCCAGGTGTCTGCTTGAAAGATTCTCTCCCTCTACCCCTTCCCACCCTCTCTCTCTCTCTCAATAAGTAAATAAATAAATAAGTCTTAAAAAAAGTATGGAGTCTCTCCGCCTGTGAGAAACTAAGAGAAAAACAAAAACAAATTATGGAATGAATGTCACACATATTATTAACTTTTAATTTTGTTACCTCCTGT
>NW_024423319.1:32913378-32934504 GCF_017311325.1 Ursus maritimus | reverse complement strand
TTAGATGCCAAATTGTCTATTGGCATAGGTTGCTAGGTAACAAAATAGACAGAAAAATGGGACATTCAGTTGTTTTGGGAATGATTTCAAGAGTAAAGAGTGTTATGAATTATATCGGGAAATAGTTCATGTAATATTCCAAATAAGAAGATGACACTTTGGACAAATCACAGTGACTTAATTTTAGTTTAATAGCAATTTTTTGTCTTCTCCCTGATTTCACCACTATGTAAAAATAATAAAGATATACTATTCTAGATAGTTTAAGACTTTAATTTATGAAGGTTTAGAATATTTAAATTTCCTCTTTTGTTTTATAGGTCAAATAAATTGTCAGCATTGTTTCCACAAGCAGTTTTAAATTACTAAAATGCAAAATTTTGTGAACTAAATGAATTTGCAATAATGGGTATATTAAAGAGCTTAGTCTTGTGAATTTTTATAATGCTAAAATCATAAAGTCTTAATGTGTTGGCTTAAATTCTAAGTTCCACGTCTTTAGTTAACTTTATGTCCTTAAATTCATATTGAATTGAGTTAATTAGTAAATATTCTGTGGCTATCTGGACAATTTCTAAGCAAGAAAAGTATATAATGCATTGGTCACTACACAGAATTTTTCATTTACTCTTGTCCCTTATTTCTGTAATAGCTCTAAGTTGATAGGATAAATAGTCTTTGGATAGTTTTAAAATATATGCTTATTATAACTTGAAAATTTTCTAAGTAATATGAAATGTATGATGGTGAAAAAAAGGGCCAGGCAGTTCTTCACTTCCTGGCTTCTAGTTTTCTCTGTAAGGAAAGAAATTTTAATGGTTGGTTCTGGTAGAGATAAATGGTTGAGTTTAGACTAGGTCCAATAGTCAGAAATGAATACATATGAGATAATGTATATAATTCATCAGAAAAATTATTACCGTTTTATTAAGATAATAAATTCAACATACCCTATACATTGTCTTATTTAATATACTTATAAAGTTAATTATATTTTAAAAATAAGATGGAAAGATTCACATTATCATATAACTATACATTTATATATGTATAAACACATTCATATAAAGTTGTGTTAGGATTAGAAATAAAGGTGGTTTATGACTCCTTTACTAGAAATTATTACATTAAAATATACAGAAAATAAAATCAAATTTTGAGTTTTTAATCTATTCAAAGACCATCTTACTGGGTACACAGAGAACAGGTTACTTTTTATTATTGAAATATTTTGTAAACTCCCTGTGTTTCTGGCCTAAAATTAAATCATCTTTTTAAAAAGTTAAGTTCCTAATAATTATTATTGCTTATTGCTATGCTTTCAAAATATTAGCTACAAATGTTTCAAAATTTGTACATCTTGGTCATTGGCAGGAATGCACTTTTTCAATTATAAAATGCTGTTTCAATGGTCTCTGCTGCAAATTAATTTAATTTAATCATCATATATCTGTATTTCTTTACTACTTCTCTCCCCTTGTGAGAATTTTACTTTTTACATTAGCACAAATAAAAATTCACTCTATTCCCCTCCCTCAAAAAATCTTGCTTTGTGCTATGAAACGTTTCTGACAAATCTGTTATTTTTGTGAACAATTGTGGATAAAAGGAAAAATTTGCATTTTCCTGTCAGTGCCTTTTCCTATTTATATATGCAGAAGAGAAAGGTGCCTTCCAGGTCTTTCTGCTAATGACTATTCCTTCTTTGGGCCCCTAACAACATGAGTTCAACGTGAAGACATTGTGTAGAACACATGTTTTCCCAAGTACCCATTCTTTTATAAATCAGTGTAGTCAATGAAGACCTCATCCTTTTGGTTATTGTTTAGGTACTGTGACTATCAGAAACTTTGCAAAACGTGAAATATTATTGATTTGCTGAATCTTATGAAATGTGAAAGATTATTCAGATTTTAGTAATACTATTAATTCTTAATTTTTTAAAAGATTTTATTTATTTATTTGAGAGAGAGAGTGAGAGAGAGCTAGAGCACAAGTGGCGGGCGGGGTGGAGGAGCCAACGGAGAAGCAGACTCTCTGCTGAGCCCGTGGCTCTCTATCTGGGACTCTGGGATCGTGACCTAAGCTGAAGGCAGACGCCCACCCAGGTGCCCCATAAGAGTATTAATTTTTCAGTATCTCAGAAAGGATGTGTTTGATATTATGAAGTGTGTTGGTGGGCATTAGACACAGGTAGGTCATTGGCATTGATGGAGATCCAGTACACAGATACAGTTTCAGGAATTGGATACCTGCCTCTTGGTGCAACAGGAAAAATTAAGCCCTTTAGGAGGGTACAAGTCAAGCAAGTGTGGTTTAGAAGGATGGTTGAGTGGTGAGAGGTTACAGGTGTGTGTGTGGGGGGGGTAGCTCAAATTATCGAGAATCAAGGAAAGGCAGTACTCTTCTTATTTAATTGCCATTAACAAACTAAACTTGTGCGGTCCTATAAGTGCTGTTTGGTAAAGCTACATGGGTCAGACAGGAGTTACAGAGGCCTGTCTTATTGCTGCAAAATGACGGAAAAATATGTTTTGCCCTTGATTTCCCATCAGAACTAGGCTTATCTTCTATGCTTACAGAATGTGGTTTTAAAGTCCGTGGGCTGGTCCTTTGTCACTTCATTTTTTACACAGGACAAGATGAATCTCCCTACTAATGAGCTGAAATTCTTAGGGGCGGAACTTGTGAGAGCTTTTATTTACTCCACATTTTAAAGATAAAACTTAAAATACTTCTCCCTCCTGAGACTTTATTTTTTATTTTTTCAAAAAGATTTTTTTTTATTTATTTGAGAGAGAGACAGAGAGATGGCTAGAGAGAGTATGAGCAGGGGGAGAGGGAGAAGTAGGCTCCCTGCTGAGCAAGGAGCCGCATGACATGGGGCTCGATCCCAGGACCCTGAGATCATGACCTGAGCCGAAGGCAGAAGCTTAATTGACTGAGCCACCCAAATGCCCTGTGAGATTTTAATTTATGCCAAGATGTACATGACATCAATTTTTTAAATACCTGGATTACCTTAGTTATTTGATGGGGTTCTGCTGGTGGAACGGGGTAAAATGAGAAAATAGGTTTACTAGAGTTGTATGAGGGTAGGGAGTAGGATAGAATCAGGGAAAAAAAAGGATCATCATGCATAAATTTTACTACAATTTTCCTCAAGTCCTGACATATACATCATATAATATTAAACTTGAAAATACCAGATTCTTCAGCCATTTGGATATTATTATGAAATATTTGTGGGCAACTTGGTGAGTGTTTCCAAGGCTGGTGTTTGAATAGATGTGATTTTTACATTATAGTGGGAGCACTGACAGTGCTTTCTATGGTGATGGAAGTTAGATAAGTGTATTTTGTTACATAGACAATTTAGTCGTGGAAACACTTTGCTATCTCTAGTAATCTGGATAGAAAGGTAATGCTCTTACATTTGTTTGTCATTTCTATGATTTCCAAAACATCTTCATTTACATGATTTCATTTAATCCCTCCCAACAATCCTGTGTGGTAGGTGTGACAAGTGTAATTCCCATTTTAAGGCAGAGGAAGTTGGTATGAATTAATTGCTTTGCTTAAGGTGTCAGAATTAGGGGCATCTGGGTGGCTCAGTTGGTTAAGTGGCTGACTTCTGCTCAGGTCGTGCTCCTGGGGTTCTGGGATCGAGCCCCAGCATGGAGCCCCACATCTGGCCCTCTGCTCAGCACAGGAGTCTGCTTCTCTCTCTCCTTCTGCCCCTCCCCCAACTTGTGCTCTCTCTCACTCACTCTCTCTCTGAAAGAAAAATAAGTAAAATTAAAAAAAAAAAGTTCTCAAAATAAGTAAACTGAAAACCAGGCCTCTTAATCTGGGGTCCTCTCATCATACTGCCTCAATATGTTTATCCCCAAATAGAGAAGAATCACAAGTTAGATAGTCTATGGTATTAATTTTCTGTGCCTGTGTTGAAAAGATGAATAAATGGAGATGTCTTGGCAGCAGTTTACATATATACATATTAAATCTGTCTGTGTTCACCATCAGGTCCATTGACAAGCAACCCATCATTTCTCTAGCTGTGAAATTGACAGAGGGGATATCAAATGATATTAAGATATTGTTGTTGTAATTGAAGTGTTTGCCCCTTTTAGTTGTGCTATGGAGGTTCTGCCATTGCTCGGGAGCTTCTCTTGGGTTATGCTACCATATTTAACCACGTCCATAACAATGTCATGCATCTTCAGCTCAAAGTATGGTAGCTTCTGGTGTCTGGAAGATGTGAGCCCATTTCTATTTGATTTTGAAGGAAGAGTAGTAGGCGTGTAGAATTAAACCTGCGTTTTCTCAGAGTAATCCTTTGCACATAAAAGGACGCCCTATTTTCAACCCGTGTTTTCAAGGAAACCGTCCTGAACAAATGAGTCAACATAACCACAAAAGTAAGGTAATTGGCATCCAGAAAATATTACAATATTTTTCATTCTGTAACAATAAAATTTACCCTAGGTTTATACAATGTATCTTTAACACATTCAATGGAAATTTAATGCAAATGTTTTTGAATAATGTGGTAAAAGTTGTGCAAACAATCGTTATAAAGCAACTTGTCATAATGCTTGATGGTGTCATAGTCTGACATTTTTTACCCAATACTCTTTTTTCTTTCATTTAGGTTTAGATTCAGGTGTAGCTAAGATGCAAAATAATAACTTAACAAAAAAAAAAAAGTTGATTAAGAGACAGGCAGTCCAGCATGAGTAGGGGAGATTCATAAATGTATTGAGAACACTAAATTTGTTATATTTATTGATTCGTCATCTTCAACATATATGTTCTAAGTTCCAAGATGGTTGCCGAACGGTCCTTGCTTACCAGGCTGGTGGAAAAGGTGAAGAAGGACGTGCGTCCTCTCTTTTAAAGACATTTCCTGGAAGTTACATATGTTCCTACCACTTTCATTTTACTGGCCAGAATGTAGATACATGGCCAAATCTAGCCGCAGAGGAGGCTAAGAAATATAGTGTTTATGCTGGGTACCAATATGCCCAACCAAAATTTATGATCGTGTTACTAAGAAGGAGAGGGAGAAGAGTTATCAAAGGATGTCTATCAGTCTCTGTAACACCTGCTAGAAGAGGGGATTGAGATTTTGTTTCAGGGTACCAACCCATCCTTGCACCCATAAGCCCTAGGTGAACTCCATCATTTGCAAGGACTTGGCCGATATTTGAAGATGAGGGAAAATGAGGGGGAGAATAGCAATCTGACTTGTTCAGAAAACCACCCATCTACGTCTTCCACTCTGCCTTAGTTGAAATTCTCTAAAAATGGTTCTTCCCTCCCTATTGCTGTTTTCCTGGAACAAGGCCAGACTCGATCACACCCGTTCAAGGCCAGGTGACTGGAACTACTGCGTTAACCATTTTGATTTTGATTTTCTTCCTATTAATTTATATAATTCTGTGCTGACTGCTCTAGAAACGGAACATTCATTTTATGAAATTAAATTAAGACATACTTTAGAGAAACTACTTTAAACTGATACAAAAATGAACTAAGAAGCAGGTTGAATTTGTCCTTTCTGATCATGCATTCTGTAGTCACACATTTCATCAACAGAGGGCATTGTAGGTTTATTTCATTTTTTGGTTGCTCTATACTGTTCAATCACAGCTTCCTTTCATTTCGAATTTTACCATATATCCAGAGTCAAATAAATAAGTGGTATGTTGTATTTGTGAAATATACCACAGATCATTGATCTACGACACCGTAATCTAGAAATCACTACATGAAAATTACCATACTGTTTTGCTGAGGTCATGCTCTTTAAAATTAATCATATTTGAGTTAACGTTATCAGACCATATTTCTTCTCTTTGTTTTAAAAGAAAGGGAATAAAAACTGTATATATTATGATCAATCCCAACCTGAAACATTTTTTGCTCCTCTACCCCCATATCACCCCTGATGCTGTAATATAGGCAAAAGAAAACGATTAGATCATCCGAGCAATGGTGCTTAAATTTGATATTTTATTTTCAGTGACATAGTTTTATTTTAAGTGACATTTAGGGCTTATTTTAAGTGACCTTTAGATCTGTAATGTGTTCTGGAAAGTATTAAGGGATTTGGAAGAGAAATTGCTTTTAGCTTTTTTACTAAGAGAATGAGCTACATGTCCATCTCAAATTGAGACTAACAATTCGTTATGTCTATCCCTGAAACTGAAATGCCAGCTTGAAAATTTTCTTAAAATATAATTTACAGCCTTGTTAAAACTTGTAATATTGGAAAATTTTAGAAAATTTTAATAATTGTTCTTAATACCAGTGAGGAATTCAAGCACAATACATGATCTTTCTAGTAACACCTATACGTTGCTTGTCTAAAATAAACTAGTTTTTTTTGGGGGGGGTGTGTTTATGTGTGTGCATGTGTGTGTTAAGTGATACACTAAAAAAGCTTTATTGAGCAAAATACAGAATAATTCAGAAAGAAGGAAACCTTCCAAACCATACTACAAAAGGTCTGAGGATACTATCCATTACATTTATTCAACAAATATTTACCGAATACCTGCGCTATGGTAGGAACTGCTCTAGATAGTAGAAATATAGTAGTGAACAAGAGAGAAAAATTCCTCTCTGTGGCTTATATTCTATTGAGAAGCTCTATTTAAATTCCCAGACTGATTATTTATGGCTTTTTTTCATATTTTCATGGAATATGTAATTAGCCAGTAATTATTTCTAAAAAATCACACCATGGTTAAAGGAGAAGGGCTCCTGAACACGTTTTTTGAAGTTAACCTGACCCTGATACAAAACTGTACCAAAGATAACACATAGAAATTAAAGACTGATTCTTGGGGTGTCTGGGTGGCTCAGTTGGTTAAGCATCTGCCTTTGGCTCAGGTCATGATCCCAGGGTCCTGGGATCGAGCCCCACGTTGGGCTCCCTGCTTATCAGGGGAATCCGCTTCTCCCTCTTCCTTTCCCTCTGCCCCTGCTCGTGTACTCTCCCTCGCTCACTCTCTCAAATAAATAAAATCTTTAAAAAAAAATAAAAAAGACTGATTCTTTTAAAATTAAAAAAAACTAACATTAAGCATTAAGCCAATAAAATATGGCCAGTATTAAAAAGAAAATACTATCACCAAGTACAATTTATTCCAGAATGTCAACCTGACAACATTAGGAAATCTCTTACTATATCATACCCAGAGGTATTTCTTTTCAAAAGAAAACTGAGTTACTAGACTATCTCAATACATGGCCAAAAGGGACATTTGCTACATTTCAACACCCATTTCTGGATTAACGAAGCTAAGCATTATTTCTTTAAAAGCCTACGCATTAAAGAATAGGTTCTTAATATTATGATACTGAGATGAAAACAGTAACATCATCAGAGACAGGGACACGCTGGAGACATTATAATCAAAATTAAGAACAAGGCAAGCATGCTTCATAGTTACAGTTATTTAATAATGGCAGATAAATTCCAGCCAATGCAACAAGAAATATCTGCGTAGAAAATCTAAAAGGTTATGCATTAAAAATCTTAGAACTAACGGGAGAGTTTAGTCAAATGCCCAAATACAAAGGAAATGAACAAACTCAAGAGCTTTCTTAAATATTGATAATAACTAGTTAGAAAATATAGCAGGGAAACAAGATCACTTAAAATGGCAACATCATGTACAAAATACCCAGAAACAAACAATTAAAAATTGGCTGAAGAAAACGACAAAACTTTACTGGGAGAGATACAAGATTTACATAAACGTCGAAGAATAACATGTTCCTGGATAGGAAGACTAAACAATATAAACATGCCAAGTTTTCCAAAATTCAGATGTAAGTTTATTGTAATTCAGATCAAAATCCCAGTGGGATTTTTGAAACTTGAGAAAATGATTTTAACACTCATCTGGAAGTTTTAAAACATGAGACAGCCAAGAAATTTTTGAACAACGAAAATAAAGAGAAGATACTTGCTTATGTAAAAATGTATCAAAGAAACACTTTAACCCCAGTGTGGTGTTAGAACAGGAATATATAGACAATGGAAAGAGACTAGAAAACTCCAAAGAAAGATGAATATTCTAATGGAAATTAATAGAGACATAAAAAAGAAGTGAAATAATTGACCAAAAAAAAAAATAATGCCCAACCTAATTAGCAATCAAAGAAATGAAAATTACAATGAGGTGTATATATTTGACTAGTATTGTTAAGATACTAATTCCCTGTGATGAGTGTGGATACTCATTTTACTGATAGGACTGCAAATTAACCCAAATATTCTCAAAGGCAATATAGCAAAATAGGTATCAAAAGCCTTAAAGTATTAATCTCCAAGTAATTCCACATCAGAAATCTATCTTAAGAAACTATCCAGCAATGGGGCCAAAGATGCAGATCAGAAAGGGCCATTTCTGGGGCCACTGGGCGACTCAGTCGTTAAGCGTCTGCCTTCAGCTCGGGTCAGGATCCCAGGGTCCTGAGATCGAGCCCCATGTGGGGCTCCCTGCTCATTGGGGAGCCTGCTTCTCCCTCTCCTGCTTCTCCTGCTTGTGTTCTCTCTCTCGCTGTCTCTCTCTGTCAAATAAATAAATAAAATCTTTAAAAAAAAAAAGAAAGCCATTTCTTGTTTATATAAGTAGTGAAAAACTGGAAGGTATTGAAATGGCTATATACCAAATGCTCAAATGCTTACTAGATGATGTTAGATGAAGAAATTAGCATGTAAAACTTCATGATCCCAATTTACCACACACACACACACACACACACACACACACACACACACATACTACGGAGAATAAGAACACAAGGGAGAAGCACAGAGACTCTAAGAAATGTGTTACAAGTTTAATGATGGCAAACTCTGGGGTGGGATTAGGAGAGGTTTTATGTTCTTTCCAACAATCTGGGTGCTAAGAATCCACCATCCACCTTCACCGATATTAAGATTTTGCCATATCTGCTTGAGTTTTTTTTAAAAAATAAAACTTATAGATGCAGTTGAAGCCCACTTTTTACTCTGAACCTATCCCAATATGCCTTCCCTGCCTGGAAAAACCACCATTAGTTTCCTCCATGTCTTATTTTATGTTAATACAGCAAGATGTTTCCATAAACCATTTACATTATATTACTGTTGTGAAAATTAATACAGGAAATCTAATTCAAAATGTAGTTGGGAAGCCATGAAGGAAGGTTTCTCACTCCCACTCCTCACAGCTTTCTTTCCATACCCAGCAGGAAGAATGATTATTCTCCTTGCTTAGCAACAACCTAGCCAATGAGAAACCACCACTACCCTGAACTTTCCATCTCCTCCAGTGAGCTTTTGTTCAAAATAACCCTTCTCAACTTCCTCCTTTCCTCTATAAAAGCATGCTCTGCTCCTTAGTTCTTTGAACTTGACTATGATTTGCCTTAATTTGCATGTCCGGGACAGCAATTCCTGTTATTTCCAAATAAACTCATTTTTACGGATTCAATAACTGGTTATTTTATTTTTAAGTTGGATCTTGGTCATGTGAGGTTTTTAAATTTATAAGCATTTTACTATTATATATGAATTCTTTTGGAACTTGTTTTATCATTCGTTTTGTTTTGAGAGGTATCTATATTGGCCTTGTTCATTCATTTTACTGCTGAGTAGAATTCCATTACGTAAATAAAGTTCTTTCCAAAATTGTTTTAACAACTGGACTCCAACTGCACAGCATTTGAGAAAACCTGTTTTTCTATATCCTTGCCTAAATTTGCACTGCCAGATTTAAAGTTTCATCAATTTGTTGGGTGGGAAAGATATTTATTTAAATGTATATTTCTTCAATTATTATTGAGATCAAACATCCTTTCATATGTTTATTGACTATTCGTATTTATCCTCTGCGAAATGCTTGTCCATATTCTTTGACCACCTTTTAACTGCTTAAAAAAAACCCAAATATATAGGAGCTCTTTATGGATTCTTGATCTCCAATGTGTTTTTGGTTTATATGTATTGGAAATGTCTTCTCCCAGTCATATCTTCTAGTTTAACCTTGTCTTTTGTGATACAGAAAAATTTAAATTATTACATACTCAAACTTTCATCTCTTACTTTGTAGTTTGAGCTTTGGGTTTCTGTGTTAAAAAGCCTTTGACATTTCCAAATCATAAAGATAGTCTCCTGTATTTTGTCTAAAAGTTTTATTTCACATTAGGACTTTAAAACCATCTGGAATTGATTTTTATTATTATGTGATGTAGGGATCCGATTTTATTTTTCTTCGTATATATATACTCAATTGATCCAATGCCATTTATTGAAAAGGTTGTGCTCTCGTAACTAATTCTAATGTCATCTCTGTTATATGCTAAATTTTCACGTACATACAAATGTATGCATGTACATTTGGCTTCATTCCATTTCATTAGCCTAATTGCTTTATTTTGCCAATATCACACTGTTTTAATTACTATAACTGTATAGTAAGCTCCTATATGTATTATTTTTGTGATTATTTAGTTATAGTTATATAATCATTTTCCTTATGATTTGTTTGACTCATCTATTTAGAAAAGAATTAAATTCTTTTTTTTTTTACAAATCTGATTTTTAAATATTTTGTGCTTTCATCATGGTTCTTTATTTTTATGATCTCTATAATCATTTTATTTTTTTTAGAAAATTTATATATTTATTTTAGAGAGAGAGAGAGAACGAGTGGGGGGAGGGACAGAGGGAGAAGGAGAGAATCCTCAAGCAGGCTCCCTGCTGAGCACAGAGCACAACGTGGGGCTCCATCCCAGGACTCCGAGACCATGACTTGAGCCGAAATCAAGAGCTGGACGCTTGACTGACTGAGCCATCCAGGCGCCCCTAATCTCCATAATCATTTTAGATATTTATAGTCTCTTTCCTATTGTTCTATTACCACATTGTATTCAGAGAACGTGGTCTGAATGAAATTAGTCCTTGAGCATAAATTTTTTTTTATGGCGTAGCAATTTTTAGAGGAAACTTTTAATTTTAGAATAGCTCTACATTTACAGAGAAACTGAAAAGATAGTAGAGGGAGTTTTCATATAATCTGACCTCTATTATGAACATTAGTATGGTCAATCTGCCACAATTAATGAACTAATATTTGTACATTATTTTAAACTGAAGTCTGTACTTTATTCAGATTCCTCAGTTTTTTGAAATCTAATGTCCTTTTTCTATTTCAGGATCTCATCCAGGAAATCATGATACATTTAGCCTTAGGCTCTGGTAGACAGTGTGATATTTTGTAGAATGTCCCTCGATTGAGGATTCTACTGGTGTCCTTATTTTATTATTCGGAGTGAAGTGTAGAGCCCTTACCTCCTTTTATGCCTCATTTGCCTCCCCCTTTTATAATATAGTTGTCCTAAATATTTCTTCTGTATACATTTAAACCACACCAGTGTTATATACTTTTTTAAAACCAGCAAATATAATTTAGAAAACTCAGACAGAGAAACACGTATAGTATTTACCCATATTTTTGCTTGCCACGTTCTTTCTTCTTTCTTGATGCTTCAAGGTTCTTTCTTTTATCGTTTCCCTTTTGTTTAGAGAACTTCTTCTGGCCATTCTTTTAGACCATGTTTCTGGCAATGAATTCTCTTCATTTTTCTTTCATCTGAGAATGCCTTATTTTCTCTTTATTCCTGAAGGGTACTTTTGCTGGGTATACATTTATGGGGTGCCATTTTTTTTCCTTTTAGATAATTCTAACATCTCTTTCATCTCGACCTTGGCGTCTAATGATTGTCTTTTCTCATTCTGTTTGAGATCATTCTAATGCTTAGTATGATGAAGGATTTTCTATTGAAAGCTGGGCATTTTCATATTATCTTATGAGGCTCTGGATCTTATTGAAATCTTAGTATGTTTTTTGTTGACTTTCTCTTTTTTCTGACACTACTCTGGCAGGGGAAGAGGAAGTGCTGCCTCATTACTGTAAGGCGGAGTAAAAGTAAAGGTTCCCAGCTTGGTTTCCACTGACACCGGCACTGGAGTGGGGTGCACTCATTTCTGTTGGATAGGATTGAACTTGCAGCCTTGTGGTTTCCACTGACACCATGGGGTAGGGTCCCTTCATTTCCTTTACAAAATGGTAAAAGTCCTGACTCTCCAAGAGGCCTCCTCTTACACAACTCCAGCAGGGAGGGAGCGCAATGCCTCCTTGATGGTGCGTGGAGCGTAAGCTCAGTCTCCCCACGTGGTGGGGGGGGGTGCCCTCTGACACCATGGAGGTGGGATTCATTAACAGGCAGTGGGGATAAAAGTCCCTGTTTTTAATGTGGCTTTGTCTGAACCGCCTAAGCAGTGGTGTCAGAGAACCTTGTTACAGCTTTGTGAGAGTGAGTGTCTAGGTTCCCCCTTCAGCCTTTGCTCTCATGGGTGGGAGTCAGGTTACAGTTTCTTCCGTGGTGTCTGAGTGCGGTAGACTGGTTGTTGTCTAAAAGGTTCTTGTCTTATTAAGCTCCCCCCTTCCTGGTTCTTCGGCTAGAGACGATAAGTCTCACTGAAGCTTTTTTGTCTGCTTCATATTCACGGAATGGAGATATATCTATTTCTATGTTTCTCTATCATGTATCTATCTTTCCGTTTGGGAACTCACCAGTGTATCATTCCTTGGTCCCCAAAGTCCATAATTGACTTGCTTGCTTTTCTGCCTTCCAGTTTGTTTTATATATATAATGTCCGGCATTTTCAATTGTACTTAGCAGGGGGAATAGGGAAAATCCATCTCTGTCTTCCTGGAAGTGGAAGCCCCAACTTGTTTTTAAACTTGCCTGAAGTGCTCCTTGTAGTATACTTTTGACAAGTGATGCCTCACAAGCTTTCCTCACATAGGTGTCCACTTCTTTGTTCACCACTGCCCTTTCACATTTCCATTACTTCCTTCAAGGTTCAGCCTTTTTCTCATTTTAGGATGATCTTTAGTCCCACCTTCAGTAAGCATTCGTGAGTGGTAAACTCATTCAGTGTTTGTCTGAAAATATCTTTTTTCACCTTCACTCTTGAATATTTAGCAGCCTTAGGCGGGCAGTTATTTTCCCTCAGCTGTTGGATGATGGATGTCCACTGTCTTCTGGCCGGTGCTGTTGATATGAGATCTATTGTCTGTATGGTTGCCATTTTGTTGGGGGAATATATACTTCCTCGGATTATTTGTAAACTTTTCTTTGCATTTGCTACTCTACAGTTTTCCTACCTTGTTTCCACATACCACTTTAATTTGTTTTATCTCCGTTGGAGCTTCGCTTTTTCGATTTGAGTACTCATGTCTTCCTTAAATTCTCCCCTCTTTTTTTTTAAAGATTTTATTTATTTATTTGACAGAGAGAGACAGCCAGCGAGAGAGGGAACACAAGCAGGGGGAGTGGGAGAGGAAGAAGCAGGCTCATAGCGGAGGAGCCTGATGTGGGACTCGATCCCATAATGCCGGGATCACGCCCTGAGCCGAAGGCAGACGCCTAACCACTGTGCCACCCAGGCGCCCCAAATTCTCCCCTCTTTTCACCACTGTTTCTCCCTACTTCCTGTCTTCTTCTTTTGGAACGCTTGTTAGATATGTCATTCAGAGGGCCCTTACATCACCATAATACTACTAACTTACTTATCATTCTGGTTTTGAGTTCTTTTTTTTGCCTGGACACAGTATGCTTTGTTGATGGCACACGACAAGGTAGGGCTCCCCCAGTCCCTCCCTTTCTTCAGGGAGGCTGGGATGCAAACTGTGTAAAGGTCAGGAGATTCTCAGTGTGTTGGGAGAGGAGTTGAGGCAAGGACTCTCTGGCAGCTAAGGGCCTCTCTCTTCCTCTTGCTCTTGCTGCACCTGGTGGTCCAGGGGGCTCTTACTCCTTGGAGGCCATGTAGACCGTAAGGTCCACCACCTGGTTACTGTAGCCAAGTTCATTGTCATACCAGGAAATGTGCTTGACAAAGTGGTCATTGAAGGCAATGCCAGCCCCAACAATGAACGTGGAAGAGTGGGTGTCCCTGTTACAGCTGCAGGAGACAAGCTGGTCCTCAGTGTGGCCCAGGATGTCCGTGAGGGGGCCTCTAATGCCTGCTTTACCACCTTCTTGATGTCATCTTATTTGGCAGCTTTCTCCAGGCAGCAGGTCAGATCCATGACTGACACTTTGGGGGTGGGGACACGGAAGGCCATGCCAGTAAGCTTCCCATTCAGCTCAGCGACGACCCTGCCTGAAGCCTTGGCAGCACCAGTAGAAGCAGGGATGATGTCCTGGGAGGCCCCTCAGATATCATGACACAGCCTCCCAGAGGGACCATCCACGGTCTTCTGTATGGCAGTGGTGGCATGGACTGTGGCCCATGATGCTAAAGTTGTCATGGATGACCTTGGTCAGAGGGGCCAAGCAGTTGGTTCAGGAGGCATTGCTGACAATCTCAAAGGAGTCGTCATACTTCTCATGGTTCACGTCCCTCACAAACATGGGGGAATCAGCAGAAAGAGCAGAGATGATGACCATCTTGGCCCCACCCTTCAAGTGAGCCCCAGTCTTCTCCATGGTGGTAAAGACCCCAGTGGACTCCACAACGTATTCAGCACCAGCATCACTCCATTTGATGTTGGTGGGATCTCACTCCTGGAAGATGGAAATGGGCTTTTCATTGATGACAAGTTTCTCATTCTCAGCCTTGACTGTGCCATTGAATTTGTTGTGGGTGGAATCATACTGGAACACGTAGACCACATAGTTGAGGTCAATGAAGGGTCATTGATGGTGACAGTATTCATTTTGCCAGAGTTAAAAGCCCAATACAGCCAAATCTGTTTACTCTGGCTTTCACCATGGTGTCTTGGGGACATGGCTGACACTGCATCAGAAAATGGGGCTGTCTATTGAACAGGGAGGAGCCAAGAGCTTGAGTTCTTTTTAGACTTCTCTCAGCTGGGGAATTTTCTCTCAAGATTCATCATGATTATTAAAATAGCTATGAGGCACCTGAGTAGCTCAGTCAGTTAAGTGTCTGCTTTTGGCTCAGGTCGTGACCCCACGGTCCTGGGTTCAACCCCCATGTTGGTCTCCTTGCTCAGCAGGGAGCCTGCTTCTCTCTCTCTCCGTCTGCCCCTTTCTCCTACTTGTGCTCTCTCTCAAAGAGATAAAAAAAATCTTTTAAAAAATAGCTATATTTTATTCAGTATTTATATGTCCTTAGAGCAGAGTTTGGTGTTAGGTCAGTTTGCCACATTGATAAAAATACTATATACATTACTTTTTATAGTTTAAGAGGCCACTGTTCTAATGTATTCCAAATAACACTGATTCTGTGCAACAGTATGAGAGTATGTTTGGCAGGCTTTTCTACTTGCCTTCATGATCGTTTACTAGGAGATGTGTTCGTTTTAGCATTCTCACAGAGAAAAAGAGCCCTTTCTGACGCAATCTCAAACATAAGAACATACGAATGGATGCTTAACTACAAATACTACAACGAAACTTTATGGCTTTTAGGGATCGTGTTTTCAGACTAGTATAGGGCATGTTTGACTACACGCCTTGTATCACGTCGGTATAATGAACAAACGTCACATAGCACGTGTATCTGTCTGATTGAAATAACCTATGATCTGCTTTGTATCATTTCTCAAGTTTAGATCACTTATTTTCCCTGTGTGGACCTCATGTAGTTACAGTTATGCCTGGTAATTGCTGAGGTTGTTCATCTCCACATTATCAAACACACTAGCAGTTTAGAGAAATCGAAGGAGCGAGCAAATGCAGTGAGAAACTGGCCAGGATGACCAGGGCAAGTCATGGCCAGAAGAGAAAAGAGACCCATTATGGATAATTAGCTCATCAAAAGATGGTGAATTAGGTCGGAGATGGAACTGAAGCTGTCCCATGCAATCTCCAGTTAGGACTAGGATGACGGTGAGCCCACCATGTCAATGGTTTAGAAAGCGTCGTCTCTGCAATATATTGGATCCTGCTTTAGACACGTTAAATTCTACACGTTGGACATAGTTCAGTAGTTTTGCGTCAGAGCCTGCCCTGGAGAGGAGACGATCAGCTGGACCCAGTGAAGATATGGTGAAACCCCTGACCCAAGTCATATAATAAGTTCGAAAGGAAATGTTTTCCCCTTGTCTCCCCATTAATGGAGCCCTGTAACTACTGGAGAAGAGGCTGTATATGAAAAGTGGTTTAAAATATGGGCGTTTTTGACTTCGGAGAAAAACTGTGTCGACAAAATTGCAGTCATTTCAATTGAAAGAATATTCTTGCCTGTGATTATTACTGAATTTTCTGTATGTTTTAAGACGCTAGTTCTTATGTTTTGCTTTATTTATTCAGCTGTAAGAAACGGCCGTGGCTGACTGAATACAGAGAAATAGGAATGGCACCATAAAATGAACTAGACTTTTTTCCACTTCCCATTACATCTTATTTATTTCTTGGTCTCTTTCAGTCCTAAAGCTGATAATGGGGACCATTATTCTGGACTCTATTTTAAGATCAGCCTATAGTACATTGGACTTGGAATCCTACTGCTATTATTGTTCCTTGAATTTTATTCCAAATTATATTGTAAGAATTCAGTAGAGAGTATATTAAAATTACACTCGGAGGAGTCAAGCTTTAAATAAATAAATAATGAAAGTCTACAAATTGATAAGAAAATCTGGTGAAATAAAATGTTGAACAAAAAGCCATACAATTCTAAAAATAGTAACAAAACTATCTTTTAGCAGATTATTTACTTAAATTCAGCTATGAGTTTTGAATGCCCAATGGAGGAAGTGGCTCTGGAATGAAACCTTCAAAAACAAGGATTGTAGGGGCGCCTGGGTGGCTCAGTCTGTGAAATGTCCGCCTTTGGCTCAAGTTATGAGCCCAGGGTCCTGGGATCGAGCCCCACATTGGGCTCTCTGCTTAGTGGGGAGTCTGCTTCTCCCTCTCCTTCTGCCCCTCCACCCTGCTCATTCTGTCTCTCTCTCTCTCCCTCCCTCTCTCAAATAAATAAATAACATCTTAAAAAACAGCAACCACAAAGACTGTCATTGGCAGACAGGCAAGGAGGAGAGGCCATTCTACACAGAGGGAACAGTAGAGCATACGAAGAAACAGAAAAGGCAGATGGTACTTAAGAAATCGCTGGGGTCCTGTGTATGTGTAGGCAAGCAGAGGGAAATAGGGCTAAAAAGGTGTGTCGAGGCAGTGGTTTTCAACCACTCCACACATCACAGTCACCCAGTTAGGGTCAGGTTGCTAACCTGTGGTTGAGGCAATTTTATAAAGATTCTTCTGGCCTCAGTGACTAGAAAAGATTGGAAGAGCGAAAAGGGCAGAAGCAAGCCTATTTACACTGACCACTGTGCTGCTAGTAGTCCAACTAAGGGGCAATAGCTAATGATTATGGGGAGCAACACCACAAATGGAAAGAAAAGCTAAGAGGTGTGAGATACTGCCCAGAAGAAGGATAGGCAATAGCGATTGACTGAAGGTAGCCGAAGTCTAAGAAGGCTGGATCAATGATGATCGTGAAATTCAAGTGTAGGTGACTGAATGAACAGCAGTACCATTATCCAACTTAGAATATAAAAATTAAGTGAAGGCTTCCGTGTGGCATCATGAAAAGATAACCTAATAATAACCCTTTCCTGACACCTATGGCTTTAGGTTCGTGTCCATATTAGACAGTTTCGTAGCACCATGGACCTTTACTTGTGGCATATCTTAGAGTGTAATTTTTATTAATTTATAAGGTATGTTAATATCTATGTGCCCTATGAGACCACAAAGTCCATGAGAAGAAACACAATGTTTGGCAAATCATACGTTTTTTTGTTGGATCAATTTTTCCATGTGAGTGGTTGAGTAGACAAAAGAAGGAATTTTTGAGTAACATATTAGAAACAACCAGTACATATTGCGGGCACAAAAATATTTACAAAAAAGACATTCAGTGTTAACTCACATATATTTTTATTCCAAGAACTTCAAAATACATAATGGTGAAATTATGCATTTTCTATCAACCTAGAGGAACAAAAACAAAAATTGAGCAGTTTGATGAAAGACTCCCTAAGATGATGGTATGTAGGCTGACTTGAACAAGAAAAATTCAAAATATTTTAGAAGCTCTATCTTTCTGGGGCGTCTGGGTGGCTCAGTTGGTTAAGTGTCAGACTCTTGGTTTCGGCTCTGGTCATGATCTTACGGGTCATGGGATTGAGCTCTGCACTCAGTGGGGAGTTGGCTTGAGAGTCTCTCCTTCTGCCCCTCCCCCCACTCATGCATGCGTTTGCTCTCTCTCTCTCTCTCAAATAAATACATTAATGTTTTGAAAAAATCTATAAAAAAACAAATAAAAAGAAGTTCTATCTTTCTGTGTGTTTGCTCCTTGTAAGACAAGCATGTGCTCAATAGATTTGCTTCTATAATTCAAGATCATAGCATATGATTCTGTGTGAATTTTGGAAATGGCCAGTTGCCATTTCTATAAAATAAAACAGGATTACATAATGGACCCAGTCTTCATGAAATGAGAAAGTTAAGGGTGTGCACACTACTGAGTCCTGCATGACCTAAAATGAAAATAGCCCAGAGGAATTTTAGAGAGGTGCAGCTTTTTGGTGTTGTTCAAAATCTACTCATCTTCTGTCTTACTGTTAAACCATTGTTCTTCTCCTTTGTTTTACTCAGACGAAACGGAAGTTAAAAAGGTTCAAGAACTTGGGAATGATTCTGTATTCAATTAGTGACAGAGTTAGACAAAACAGGAGAGGGAGCTCATATTTATCGAATGTGTCTCGTATGTAACACCATTTTAAACATAGTCATCTTTAAATGTCACAACTCCCTTCTGTGACAGGTCTTAATCCCATTTTTATAGACAAAAAAATTGAAGTTCGTGATAATTCACTTTTACCATGGCATATGCTAAGTCATAGGGTTGATTCCTCCCAAACCCCACGCTTCTTTACCAAGAGCACGCTATGCCACAATCCTCCTGGTTTCCACTGTTGTGTTCCACACTGATCGCTTTCTGTGAAAGACAGAGCCATTTCAGTAGAAACATTGGCATCCAAAAGGTGGGTATGTTCCTACACTGTAAACAGAATGAGCATTTATGAGATTGCTGGCAAGGTTGAGGAGACAATGTAGATCTGATCCAAGCAACATACAGCACTGAGTCAGAAAGGCAGACCAGAAAGACACAGAAAAAAGCGTCTCCGTATAGACAGAGCAGAGCAAGCATTATCATACACTTAGGGAAAGGAGGGCTAGAGGCTGGCAGATGAGTAGGAAAAGGGCAGTTGGGGATCACGAAGGGGGACTTGGTCTTCTTTGTAATTTTTGTCCTGTTCTTCCCCCCCAGATTCTTTCCTTTTTTATTGTCGCAAAATATATGGAACATGACATTCACCATTTCAAAGTGTATATTTCAACGGTATTTAGTACATTCGCGATGTTGTACAAGCATCACCCCCGTCTAGTTCTAGAACTTCATCACCTTCAAAGGAAAAAAATCATACCCATTAAGCACAGATTCCTTTCTCTTTAAAGTCAAGTGAGAGAGCAGCTGTTCAGGCTGGGATCAAAACATTTAGCTGTGAAACAGAAAGCTTCCTGCTGAAAAATAATCAAGACCATCTCCCAGTTTCCCAGTCATTCCATTTCTCCCCTCTACTGAAACGCTCTGGGTGGAGCTATCTCTTTAAATCCAGCCCCTAATCAAAGTCCATAGGCGCAGACTGACAGAGAGTTGGAATTTCATAAACCAAGCTGGTGAAACACCTATTCTTGTCCTAAACTAAGAGAATTGCCATTGAAAACATGATATAAGACTCCATTGGCATAATGTGCTTTGGGTCATTAAAACTTTACTACCCACAACATCTAAACCAACAAAACTTGGTGTATGCGAGTAGGGTGGGGCAGAATTACTTGTAGTTATTACTGAGGAGGAAAAAGAGGTTTGCGGTAAAATGTTAACACATGGTTTAGTGTTTCTAGACCAAAAGAAATAAAGAAAGTGCCTAAAATATTGAAGAGATATTGCCCGGGAGCATATAAGAGGGTCAAAAAGGAGCAATGGGAATGAGGAGAGAACTGAAGGAGGAAAACAGAGGCATTATAGCTTAAGGCTTTTTTTTGTTTTGTTTTAAGATTTTGTTTATTTTATTTGATAGAGAGAGAGAAAGAAAGGGCACACCAGCAGGGGGAAGGGCGGAGAGAGAGGGTGGGGTAGGCTCTCCACTGAGCGGGGAACCCGATGTGGGGCTCGATCCCAGGACCCTGGGATCATGACCTGAGCTGAAGGCAGACCCTTCACCGACTGAGCCACCCAGGCGCCCCTATAGGTTAAGTCTTATAAAAAGCTTAATTTCAGTGAAAGCTACAACATAATCTACTGGAAACTTTCTTCAATGGAGCGGAGCACGCCTGCCTCCAACAGAAAGAGAAAAAAACTGATCACTGATTTTCTTCCCCAGCAGGCCATGCTCCATTCACAGTAACCGTGCAGGGTACTGTCTGCAGAAAGCCACCAGACGGGCTGGGTGGAGAGGGAGAACATGCAAGATGATACAAGGGAATACAAATCAGTCACTTTTATTGCAGCGTTGCTGGGAGTTGGATGGGAATGGCAGACAGCAAGAGTTTTTTAGTATGCATTTGATATCTTTCTTTGGGGAACCAATTTATTTTTATATTTTACCTCAAACACCAAAATGATACACAGTACTGGCGGCTCTCAGCAGGCTTTCTTAGCTTGTCCCCAGAATGGGGACAGATTCAATCTCCCAGCCTCTCAGGTCACAATTCATTAGAAGGGAGAACAAGGCGACTAACAATGTGAGACAAATTGGACCAAACATTTGCAAAGAATATTCGACCACTCTGCATATACCTCTTGGAAAATCTCAGTAGGCAGAGTAGAGAACAATTTTGACTTTAATGGCTTCAGTACAGTTTCTTAATGGGGAAGATCATCTTAAATATTCACCTTTAGAATACCAGCAAGGAGCTCATTTATATCTTCTCGGAGAGGACCATGACACAGGAATTGAGGTCGTCCTCAACGTAAGAAAACGGGGGGGGGGGGGGCTCCAACGTTCCTTT
>NW_024423319.1:32912586-32913368 GCF_017311325.1 Ursus maritimus | reverse complement strand
GGGGGGGGGGGGGCTCCAACGTTCCTTTGTAAGCCGGTTGCTTAGCATCTGTAATACATTTTCCTTTAAAGACCATTTACAGAACGAGTATCCAGGTCAACCTCCAAGCCCAGAATATAATGTTAAACTCAGTCTTAGGTCCTGGTTTTGGATCATGAAATAAAGGGTCACAAATCTCTTATTTTTCACCCTTTTCCCAAGGCAAATGGTCAGTTCAAGATAAATTCCTAAGACAAGCAAGGTTGGTCTTTGATTTGGGACACATACCAGTGTCCTCGGAGCCACATAAAACGAAATGCCCTCAGTCTGCCTTAAAAGCACCCCTTGCCCCCTACCGTGGGATTCCAAGCGGGCCTGACCTGCTTCTTAAAATGCTGCCGGATCCAAAATTATCTGTTTTATTTGCCTGTAATCAAATTGTCATGCTTTTTTTTCAGATAATTCATCTTCTACCCCAGTGTCAAGAAGCAAACAACCTGCTTTAAATCCTTACTCTTCATGCATGGATGGCTCATAATCCCTCTTTGTTGGCACCGATGTTGAAATTATTTAAAGTGAAATCTTGTTAATCCAAAGATATCGCTAATCGACAGACTTTGTTTGTGTTCATAACACGAGGTAAGAATATTCAACCAGTGTAGGCACATTTTTTTCTGAGCTGGAGGCCGGGGAACAGGTCAGTGCTTCCTGAATGGTTAGCTCTCTCAAAGAGATGTTTTCCCTAAAATGTAAAATGTTTCTGATCGTTTCTTTCTTTTTTGTTACTTTTGTGTCAAAAGCCC
>NW_024423319.1:32910509-32912576 GCF_017311325.1 Ursus maritimus | reverse complement strand
CCCCCCCCCCCCACTTTGGAGCGTGACCCAGTGAGACCTGAGGCAGGATCGGGGATCAGCATCAGCATCAAGGACCCCCCCTGAGATGAAAGCGGAACAGAAAGAGCAAGGCTGATTCGTAAGGCAGGCGTTTGAAAGGGGAGAAATGAACTGAATAGCCTCTCATGATCAAATTCACTCTCTTTCAGAATGAATTTAACAATTCATGAGAGCAAGATGTTCACTCTTTTGTCTGACTAAATCCCAATGAATCATCAGCAGTACAAAACCAGTATACACAGTATTTGACAATAATAAACTGTAGGATGGCTGGAGAATTTAATGTATGTCTTGTGTAAAACGAGAGTTGTGCTTCCCCCATTTGGGTTATTTTTGCTGAAATGCACTGGGGAAAGTCATGAAGAGGCAACAGAAATAGTAGCACTTAAAAGTTAGATCGTGAGGGGCGCCTGGGTGGCTTAGTCGTTAGGCGTCTGCCTTTGGCTCAGGGTGCAATCCCGGAGTCCTGGGATTGAGCCCCACAAGGGGCTCCTCTGCTGGGAGCCTGCTTCTTCCTCTCCCACTCCCCCTGCTTGTGTTCCCTTTCTTGCTGCCTGTCTCTTTCTGTCAAATAAATAAAATCTTTAAAAAAATAAATAAAAGTTAGATTGTGAGGGACGCCTGGGTGGCTCAGTTGGTTAGGCATCTGCCTTTGGCTTGGGTCAGGATCACGGTCCTGGGATCGAGTTCTGCGTTGGGCTCCTTGCTCAGCAGGGAGTCTGCTTCTCCCTCTGCCTGTCCCTCCCCCTGCTTGAGTTCTCTCTCTCTCTCTGACATGAGGGCAACACAAATTTCATTGATGGTGTGTGTTACCGAGCAGCACAATTCGAAAGTTTATCAAGAAAAAATGCGTAATCAATTATAATTGATTTATAGGAAGAAATGACTGAAATTCATTTACTTAGTGTCTTAACCCTTGCCAAATCTTTAAAACTTTGGTTTCAAATAGAGAGCAGAGATGAAGGGTAAGATTAAGCAAGTAGGTATAAATTTACCTCTCTGAGAAGCAGAGAAACAGGCCAGAGGAATGTATGGTATCCCGGAAAGTTAATAGTAATGAAATATTCTCTCCAGGAACCAATGGATTTATTCCCTGCGAGCTCGCTGATTCCTTAAGCATGGCCAATTTTGGAGAGAGTCTCATCCTGAAAGGCTGTCCTCTGAGACAATTCTACTATCTATGAGGCATTTCCCTTCCCTTCTCAATGATGTATTTCTGGAGACTCTGAGCCTAGAAAAATAATCCTGCTAATAATGAACAAAATATGCTGTGTATTAATTACATGCTGAGCTTGATCGCAATTGTTCTACACCCATTATCTCATTGGATTCTCACAACCCTGTGAAATAAACATTGTCCCATCTTCTTTCTATAGATGAGAAAAATGAGACTTAGTGAGGTTGTGTCTGCCTGAGGTCACATAGCCGGTAAGTGGTGGACCTGAGATAGAAACCCAGATCTGCCAGAATAAATCCATGCTCCAAAGTCACGATCTTAAAAGTGGATTCATGCATGGGGTGCCTGGCTGGCTCAGTTGGAGGAGCATGCAAGTCTTGATCTCAGGGTCGTGAGTTCGAGCCCCATGTTGGGTGCAGAGATTACTGAAAAAATAAATAAACTTAAAAAAAAGGTGGATACATGCACACTAGGAAGTGTGCAAGCAGACCACCTGGGTTTGGGAAATTAATAATAAATTATATATGTAAGTAAAACCGAAAAACCTAATGGGTACCAATATTTAGTATTATAGATTGACACGGGCACCCTCACTAGACCCGCGTGTCAGATGGTCAAATACTACAGTGAGTACATGACCTGTCTCAGGGAGACCTGGGCATTTCCCTCTGTGGAGGAGAAGGTGGTAATGCCCTGCTGCTTTTGGCATATTGCCACGTGTTCCAATTTCTGTGTGCTCCTTTTAGTGCATTTGTGGGTTACATTATGCAGTTTTCTTTTTTTTAAGATTTTATTTATTTATTTGAGAGAGAGAGTGAACATGCATGAGTGCATGTGCGGGGGGGGGGGAG
>NW_024423319.1:32870485-32910499 GCF_017311325.1 Ursus maritimus | reverse complement strand
ACCCCCCCCCCCCGCCCTCCTCAGCAGGGAGCCAGACCCAGATGTGGGGCTTGATCTCAGGACCGTGGGCTCATGACCTGAGCCAAAGGCAGACACTTAAACGACTGAGCCACCCAGGCGCCCCCATTATGCAGTTTTCAATGGGCTAGTTGTTTATTTATTTAAGAATACTTTGGCTATAGGTGATAGTAAAATGTAAGCACAAACCAATAAGAAAAGATGGGGCTGACAGTTCTAGTATCTGTTTTAACCACTCATAAACAGAGTAGAAATGATGGTACAAACAGATCTGGTTGGAAGGTGGCCAAGATGTATTTTTAAATTTTTCTGGAATCTATGTGAAATGCAGGTGTGCATCCACTATCATCAGCAATGAATGAATCCCACTCTAAATGCATAGTGTGTCTTAAGCTCTGAGCTATTGATAGTATGAAACTATATTGATTAGCAAAACCTTAAAAACTACCCACTTTGAACATTAACGTAAATCCCTACAAATATTTCAGCAATGTTTAAAACCATTAAGCCTCTATATGATATTCGATAACATTTCTCTAAACTTAATCCTACCTATTTATAAGCCTCTTTTGAAATTTCTTAATATACTTGCTTATTATGCCTGCAACTTATAAATATGAATACATATATTAAGTGCACATTTTTAAAAACCGCTTTAGGATTGTAGGGGTGCCCGGCTGGCTCAGTCGGTAGAGCAAACGACTCTGGATTTCAGGGTCGTGAGTTCAAGCCCCACCTCGGGGGGTAGAGATTACTTTAAAAAAGGGTAGAGATTACTTTTTAAAAAATGTCATAAACTGATCAAGGAGTATAGTCAAAAAACATTTAAAGATCAGTCTTCTAAATCACCAGTACTATGTTGTTTCTCTAGGGAAGATGAGGTTTAAAGTTGTTCGGTGAAAGGACATTTAAATATTAAGAGAAGAAAAATGTGGCCGCGGGGACACGAATTCTCAATGGCCCATTTAAAGCTTTCCAACTTTATTTATTTATTTGTTTGTTTGTTTTTTATCATTATGTTATGTTAGTCACCATACAGTACATCATTAGTTCTTGATGTAGCGTTCCAGGATTCATCGCTTGCGTGTAACACGCAGTGCTCCATGCAATACGTGCCCTCCTTAATACCCTTCACCGGGCTCGCCCTCTGAAGCCCTCAGTTTGTTTCCCAGAGTCCATTAGCAGAAAGCTTTCCAACTTTGAGCATCTCCTTCAGTCTCTTTCGTTGTCCTTATTCTACATAATCTTCAATAGTTTTAATACAGCCTTATGTGTCACAACTTATCAGATCTGTAGTTTCATCTTCCTATTTTCTTGACGCTGTGCCGTCTGGTGCATCCACTGTATTGCACGTTTGTAAAATCAGCTATTTTGCCTTCTTGTCCTCACTCATTTATTTTTCGGAGGTTGAGTCTCTGGGTTTTCAACCCCATGAAGCACTTCTCTTCAGCTAATTTTCTTCAGTGATGGTGAGGTAAATTCGATACTTTCATGTTAATATATAAAATATATTTGAAAACATTATTATCTGGGTCACGTGTATTAATTTCTCTCTCTCACCCCTGACAAAATTGCCTAACCTCTTGAACAAATTTCACCTAATAGCGTTGGCGTTGTCACGCAGCTGGTGACAGCTCCTTGAACTGCAGCAACGATATTACCTGTCAGAACTGAGGTACAATCAGCAAGTGGTAAGATGGGCAAAAGGCGCAGAAGGACATCGAGAACACTGAGAGTAGGGAAGTCCACGAGGCTAGTCTCTCCTGCAGACTCAGGGAGACCTGGTATCAAGGAGTTCAGAGACAGACATCAGGCAGATAGATTGCAGGTAAGAAACCCACAGTCTCGGGGCGCCTGGGTGGCACAGCGGTTAAGCGTCTGCCTTCGGCTCAGGGCGTGATCCCAGCGTGATGGGATCGAGCCCCACGTCAGGCTCCTCCGCTGGGAGCCTGCTTCTTCTTCTCCCACTCCCCCTGCTTGTGTTCCCTCTCTCGCTGGCTGTCTCTATCTCTGTCGAATAAATAAATAAAATCTTTAAAAAAAAAAAAAAAGAAACCCACAGTCTCAGAAGAGACTGACTGAAGGCAAAAATGATTCAAGGTTAGAACTCTAGTATCTGGGGGCAAAAACACTAAAAAAAAAAAAAAGAGAGAGAGAGAGAGAGAAATTTATGATGCAAGGACTCTTGAAAATCAAAACCGTGACCCAAATGCAAGAATTGGACCATAGAGGGAGATCTTGATGTCATGTAGTAAGGCAAAAACTGAATTTACTAGAAGCAGGGTACACTTTTAAAATATTGGTAGTGCTCGAGCTGGCTTGATGCTTCATTGCCAAGATATATATCTAAGGTCATATATTCCTTTTGCTTCAGAGTCAGCAAGTGGGTGGGGGTTAATTGACCCTACCCGGATTGCGGTTGCGATGAGAAGTAGGCTCAGGAAAGGGACTTGCTAATCTGAGCAAGTGTCTTGCTACTCGGTGCTATGAAGTGCTGACAAATTGTGTGGTTCCTTTAATTTCTGTTTCCAAATTGAATTTCAACTGGCTATGTCCCAGGGTAAGAGATTATTATAACTACTTTTAAATAATGTCAGCCTGTAGGATGAAATATTATTAGATCTGTCACTGAAATTGTATGCCCTGATGCATGGGCTGTATTAGTCAGGTTTTTTCAGAGAAACAGAATATATATATATATATATATATATATATATATATATATATATATATATATAATCTTCTATTGGCTCCTGCACACACACACACACACACACACACACACACACACACAGTGGCTTCATACAACTGTGGAGGTTGGCAGGACAAAATCTGCAGGGTAGTCGGGCAAGCTATAGACTCAAGAAAGAGTTGATGGTACAGCTCAAGCCCACAGGCAGCTGCTGGCAGAATTCTCTCTCCCCCAGGGGATGGCAGTCTTTTTGCTGTTAAGGCTTATCTTTTTGATGAGGCTCACTCGCCCACTCAGGCTACCGAAGGTAATCCGCTTACCCAAAGTCCACTTATTCAAATATTAATCTCATCTGAAAAACACCCCCACAACAACATCTAGACTAATGTTTGACCAAATATCTGGGTGCCATGGTCCACCCCAGTTGACATATATAATTTATCATCATCTAGGAGTTCATATATAAATTCAATTCAACAAAATCAACTGCTGACTTTTTATTAGGCACTATCCTGGGTGTTGTGAGTCCACTAGAAAGGGCTGAGACTGATAGTGGCCATATCCGTTATGGAAATACTGCAATATTCCAGGCAACGGTTGAGGACTTGAAATAAGGCAGCAAAGGGAATGAGAGTGGAGAGAAATGGACCGATAGAAGATATTCTATCTTCTCAGTAAGACGTGGGGAATAATTAGATTGGGAGAGGGTGAGGAAGAAGGTATATGGCCATTTGGGTGGATGGACATGCAATTTATTCAAAGAAGGAGTGACTTATGGGAAGATGAGTTTACTTTTGAATCTGAGATTCAAAAAACTAGTGGAAGTTATTCAGTGGGGAGTGGATATACGTTTATGTGGATCTAGAGGACTGGATACAGATATAGACTTAACTAGTTGGCCAAGTCAAACAAATAATCATCTTTGAGCCCCTACCTTTATCCAAACAAATAAACAAACAACAATCCTGTCAGCTCAAAATTCGAAATCTGTTCTCAACCTTCTAATTTTTCCCTACTTCGCTGCTACCAACCTAGGGCAAATCATCCCCGTTTCCTGTCTGGATTGTAGCGACAGCTTCCCAACTGGCCTTTCTACTTCTCGCCTTGAATCCCCACCATGGGCTATTACGAATTAGTCACTGTGACTCTTAAAGCATAAGCCGTATTGATGAAACTGGAGGACGTTCGGCATTACGAAATAAGTCACGTGCAGAAAGAAAAAAACAAAACTGCATGACCTCACTTACACGTGCAATCTTAAAAGTGGAATACAGAGAAGCAGAGAGAAGAATGGTTTGCCAAGGGTGGGGAGGTGAGGGATACGGAGAGATGCTGGTC
Organism: Ursus maritimus; assembly: GCF_017311325.1. Lineage (NCBI taxonomy): Eukaryota > Metazoa > Chordata > Mammalia > Carnivora > Ursidae > Ursus > Ursus maritimus. Next base: position 32,906,451 of record NW_024423319.1, on the reverse strand, counting down.
AAAGAGCACAGTGTTGTAGTTATGTAAGATGAGTAAGTCTAGAGGTCCGATGTATAGCATGATAACTATAGTTAATAGTACTGTATTGAATACCAGAAATTTGCTGAGAGAGTGGATTTCAGGTACTTTCACTACATACAAAATGGTAACTATGTGAGGAAGTGATATGTTTATTAGCTTGATTGTACTGATCATTTCACTCTGTATATGTATGTCACATCGTGTTTTATACCTTAAATACACAAAATTTTTATGTTTAAAAAAATGTAATGGGGTGCCTAGGTGGCTCAGTCAGTTAAGTGTCTGCCTCTTGATTTCGGCTCAGGTCACAATCTCCAGGTGATGGTGTTGAGCCCCGCATTGGGCTCTGCGTTCAGCAGGGAGTCTGCTTGAGATGCTCTCTCCCTTTCCTTCTCCTTCTGCCCCTCTCTGCACTCAAGCACACGTGCTCTCTCTCTCTCTCTCTCAAATAAAGAAATAAATCTTTAAAAAATGGGTAAAGGAATATAAACCATATCCTGCCATGCCCCTGATGAAAATTATAAAATGGCTCCCCATTTCAATCAGAGTAAAAATGCAAGTCCTAATGATGGCCTGTAAGGTTCTAGATTAAGGCCCCACTCCATTGTCTTATCTAATACTCTCTTCTCACTCACTCTTCTCCCACCATACTAGTCTTGATGTTCTTCAAATCTGCCAGGCATGTGCTTGCCTCAGGGCCTTTGCACTAATCTGTTCTCTCTGCCAGAAATATATATCCTGATACTTACATGGCTCGCTTTGTCATTTCATTCAAGTCCCAGCCCGATGTTATGATCCTGCTGAAGCCTGTAGTGACACTCCTGTGTAAAATAGCACCTTGATCCCTTAACTTGCTTGATTTTCGATAGCACTTACTACCAATCGATTTATTTATTGGTACCTTCACTAACTAGAATATGAACCGAATGAAAGACTTTAGTTTGTTTGCATATCTATTTCCAGCATCAGATTCATTGTATAAGGATACTAAACATAGTCACAAGTGTGGATGGATCACCCATGAAATCTTTTTTTTTTTTTGTTAAAGATTTTATTTATTTATTCGACAGAGATAGAGACAGCCAGTGAGAGAGGGAACACAAGCAGGGGGAGTGGGAGAGGAAGAAGCAGGCTCATAGCAGAGGAGCCTGATGTGGGGCTCGATCCCATAATGCCGGGATCACGCCCTGAGCCGAAGGCAGACGCTTAACCGCTGTGCCACCCAGGCGCCCCCACCCATGAAATCTTATAATGTGAAAAGAGGTTCCAATATGGAGCCTTGAAAGAAACCAACAACTAAGAGATGAATAGAGAAAAACAACCCACTGAAACTGAAAAGTGATCACACATGTAGAGAAGAGATACCCAGGTCACCGAAACAGAGGAAGGAGAGAATTTCAAAAAGGAAGGAAAACGAATGAAAAAATAAGATATAATACTGTTTAGATTTGCCATTTTTTAAAGTCCGTAATTCTTATTAAAGCTATATGAGTAACTCTGAAAACTGCGTTGAGACCACAATATTTACGAATTGTTTAGAATTGGTTTTCAAAGTAGAAATATATGGGTATTCAGAGTTAAGGGACAACTGCAAGGTATTTGGAAGTGAATACTTAGTTTAGATTTATCTTATATTACAGCTGGAGTCTTTTCCGAGTACGCTGGATCCAAGAAGATGTTTTAATCTCCGTGAATAAATAGAACTACTGGACTCTGAAATGACTAAGCCAATTGAAAACTTCCATACAATTTTTGATTAGCTACAATGAGAGATTTTTAGTATCTGCTGGGATGCATAAACGATTGCCCTAAAACCGCATGTCATTTTGTGAGCAATCTCAGCTGGGACAGGACCAGAGCTCGTGTGTATGTGCACATCTGAGGAGGCAGTAGAATTTCTAGCTGGGAAGATGGATAGAGAGGGACAAGAGATACACAGAGATATAGAGAAGAGACAGTTCAGGGGAGCTGAGCTAGGTCTCAAGGGGAAGAAGCACGTTCAGGGATATTCCATACTGAGGCCATGGAGGCCACTGAGTCAAGAGGATTTTTTCTGGAATGGTGGTGGCAGGCGGTGGTGTGGGGCAAACACTCGGGGAGGACGATACTTCCTCAAATATCCTAGGAGAGGAGATAAATAGGTTGGCAAATAAAAATAAGATTACATAATCAAGACAAGGCAGTATGAACCCGCAGATAAGGCTGAAAAGGAAATCTGGAACAAGAACCAAGTATTAAAACCAGAAAACACCGAGTGAAGATTGACATTCAGTTCGTCAAGCATAGGTAATAAGTGAGATGTGTGCCTGTAATTTGTCTAACTCCATAGATAGCTTGCATCCTGAGCCTCCCTTGTCTTCTGGTAAAATCTGCCATAAGCAAGTATTTATTTAAGTAGGCACAATGTAAGAAGCACTGCTGGGTACTGTGGAGTTTCAACAGGAAAGTTCTTCACTGGGGGTTGTATTGTTATAATACTTGAAAAAGTAGCAAAGGGAAAGCTACGAATCCTAAGGATTTGGTCTTTGGACGAGAAATGGCCGAAAAACCCCAAACAAAACAAAACAAAACAAAACAAAAGCACCTAATCTTCAAATGGTAGCAGCACAGAGGTAGTTATTATCAATCATACTGTCTGTATATTGTGTATCCTTGAATTTTTAGGAGATGTAACTGGGTTACTGGCCTCGATCTGTGTGATCTTAGTGGGTTCACAGTTATGGAACTTTGTTTCCTCTCATCATTGCTTTCAACTCTGCTACTTCCAATATCCCTTTGATATTAGGTGACAAAAATCTTAAACTATCTTGATGTTACCTGTCACTTCCCGCTATTAAAAAAGTCATGTAATTTATTTATTCATTAAGATATAAGTGTTTTTATTTTTTAACGGTATTATGTTAGTTTCAGGTGTACAATAGAGCGATTCATCACTTCCATACATCACAAGTGCCCTCCTTAATCCCCATCATCTATTTCCCCCTCACCCCCCACCTCCTCTCTGGTAACCATCAGATTGTTCTCTAGAGTTAAGGGTCTGTTTCTTGGTTTGTGTCTCTCTTTTTTCCCCCTATGATCATTTGGTGTTTGTCTTTCTCTGACTGACTTCCTTTGCTTAGCATAATACTCTCTAGCTCCAGCCACATCACTGCAAATGACAAGATTTCATTCTAAAAAAGTCATATAATTTAAAAACTCCAATATTCAGTCTCATCAGATTCAAAGTTCCCTCAGAGTGATATCAGGGGATACCTCTCCACCACTGATGGGAAACCTGACCTTTTCTTCTACCTTTTTAAAGCAAAACTCCTATAGCATTGAGGGGTAGAAGGGGGAATAAGAGAGAGTGGCTGTATCAGCTTGCATTCCCACCAACAGTGTAAGAAGTTTCCCCTTTCTCTGCATCCTTGCCAACACCTGTTTTTTCCTGACTTCTTAATTTTAACTAATCTGACTGGTGTGAGGTGGTGTCTCCTTGCTGTTTTGATTTGTATTTCCCTGATGCCGAGTGATGTTGAACATTTTTTCATGCGTCTGTTGGCTGTTTGTATGTCTTCTTTGGAGAAATGTCTGCTCATGTCTTCTGCCCATTTCTTGACTGGTACTCTGGAAAACAGTATGGAGTTTCCTCGAGAAGTTAAAAATAGAGCTACCTTACGACCTAGTAATTGCACTACTAGATATTTACCCAAAGGACACAAATGTTGTGATCTGAAGGGACACCTGCACCCCAATGTTTACAGCATCAATGTCCACAATAACCAAACTATGGAAAGAGCCCAGATGTCCATCAACACATGAATGGATAAAGAAGATGTGGTATATATATACAATGGAATATTACTCAGCCACCAAAAAGGATGAAATCTTACCATTTATATGGATGTGGATGGAACCGGAGGGTACTATGCTGAGCAAAATAAGTCAATCAGAGAAAGACAACTATCATATGGTTTCACTCATATGTGGAATTTAGGAAACCAAACAGAGGATCATAGGGAAGGGAGGGAAAAATAAAATAAGACGAAGTCAGAGAGGGAGACAAACTATAGGAGACTCTTAACTCTATGAAACAAACTGAAGGTTGCCGGAGGGGAGATGGGTGGGAGGATGGGGTAACTGGGTGATGGGCATTAAGAAGGGCACGTGATGGAATGAGCACTGGGTGTTATATACAATTGATGAATTACTGAACTCTACATCTGCAACTAATGATACACTCTATATTAACTAATTGAATTTAAATAAAGAAGTTAATAAAAAATTTAAAAAATATATAAAGTGAGTCTCTGAATTAAAAAAGAGAGAAAGTGAGTGATAGTAGGGATCTTCTTACATGGCTAGTCTCTAGTCAATTGCTGGTGACTTTGACATTGACAGAGTAACAGTCAGGATTCACTGGACTCTGTTAGAGTAATAAGCAACTCCAAAATCTCAGGGTCTCACAAAAAGAACTTTCAAAAAATTAATCTTTCCAAGTCTTCTGGGATCTAGGCGACTCTTCGGTTCATATTTTTCCCTGTGTCGGCTTGGCATTCCAGGCTGTTTCCATCAGTATGGGCTCTCCATGAATAAATACTTTTACACTCACTGCAGTGGGGGAAAAGTAGGCTGGAGCACCAAGCATTGGCAATGAAATACTTCCATATAGAAGTGATACATGCTACTTCTGCCACATTTCATTGGTCAGATCACAGCACGTGGTCACCTCACACAGCTTCAATGGGAAGCTGTTCCATGTGGCCAGAGGTGGAAAGAATTTGGGTACTGAAGAAATAATGGTAATGAATACCACAGATGTCTTGTTTGTTTTTTGTGGGGGAGCATCATACAGTGTAATCTTCAGGCAGCCCACCGAATGGGAGAAGATATTTGCAAATGATACTACAGATAAAAGACTGGTATCCAAGATCTACAAAGAAATTCTCAAACTCAATACATAAGAAACAAATAAACAAATCATAAAAGGGGCAGAAGATATGAACAGACACTTTTCCAATGAAGACATACAAATGGCTAACAGACACATGAAAAAATGTTCAAAATCATTAGCCATCAGGGAAATTCAAATCAAAACCATGCTAAGATACCACCTTACGCCAGTTAGAATGGCAAAAATTGACAAGGCAAGAAACAACAATTGTTGGAGAGGATGTGGAGAAAGGGGATCCCTCCTACATTGTTGGTGGGAATGCAAGTTGGTACAGCCACTCTGGAAAACAGTGTGGAGGTCCCTTAAAAAGTGAAAAATTGAGCTACCCTATGACCCAGCCATTGCACTACTGGGTATTTACCCCAAAGATACAGACGTAGTGAAGAGAAGGGCCATATGCACCCCAATGTTCATAACAGCAATGTCCACAATAGCTAAATCATGGAAGGAGCTGAGATGCCCTTCAACAGATGACTGGATTAAGAAGATGTGGTCCATATATACAATGGAATATTATTCAGCCATCAAAAAGAATGATTTCTCAACATTTGCTGCAACATGGACGGGACTGGAGAAGATAATGCTAAGTGAAATAAGTCAAGAGAAAGATAATTATCATATGGTTTCTCTCATCTACGGAACATAAGAACTAGGAAGATCGGTAGGAGAAGAAAGGGATAAAGAAAGGGGGGGTAATCAGAGGGGGGAGTGAAGCATGAGAGACTATGGACTCTGAGAAACAAACTGAGGGCTTCGGAGGGGAGGGGGTTGGGGGAATGGGATAGGCTGGTGATGGGTAGTAAGGAGGGCACGTATTGCATGGTGCACTGGGTGTTATACACAACTAATGAATCATCGAGCTTTACATCAGAAATTGGGGAAGTACTGTATGGTGACTAAAACAATATAATAAAAAAATATTAAAAAAATACAGTGTAATCTTCAGCAAGCCTCCTGATATTGGCTGATGATATGTTAGAGTCACACCCCACCCCTTCTCTGGGTAAAATTTCCTCAATTTTTGTCTGCCTCTAGAGCCCTACCGATCCCGTCCTTCCTGTACTGCATCCTCCTTTGTGTGGATTTAAGGGGATTTCTGAGGTGCCTTTCTGCACACTCCAGGGCTGTGGAGTACTGGGGAGTTTCTTGGGTACCTTCGTACCAAAAACACCACACCACATTCCTTCCTTGATCTGCTTGCCCTGGCTGTACCAGCCAACTCTCGGCCTTCACAGCAGAGAAGCAGGCAACAGTAGCTATGTCTGCAGATACCACACAAACTCTGAGAGGGATGTGTCAGGCTTTCCCCCAGGCTCCCTCAGCCCCCACTGCTACACTCCTACCAGTGCCACAGACAGGTCTGAACAATCATCATGCCAACAGCAAGATACTCATCTCCTAATCCTGCAGAGGAAGGAGGGAGAAAAGCCGCTGTAACTTGCCATTAGGGTGTTCACTACATGGTGGCTTGTCTGCCTTCTCATTAGCCTTCTGCTTTTACAGACTGTGGGAGCGGCCTGCAGAGACACTCGAGGCTACCAGAGTCCAGTCAGCAGCTTTTTTATAATAACCGAGAGAGACGTCTGGCCCCAATTATTGATTGGGCCTTGAGGTCTCTTTCAAAAGTGAAGAGTTTAACCATTCTTTGTTCTCAGCTTTGGGCCGCAGAGCCCAATTCCAAGACAAAAGTAAAGTCATCCTTAATATCCTCTTCTATCAGTGGTCCTTGTTTCTTTTTCTTTCCCTTGCATGACTTAAAAGAAATTGAAAAAGTCCCTCTTCTGTCGCACATTTTAAAACTGATATCTAAAATCTCCTCAAGTTTAAGAAGTGGCAAAGGGTGCCATGTCCTGCACATTGTAAATGTTGACTTCAAAGTTTTATAGGAAAAATGTCCAAGCTTACACGGATGTGATAATGCACTCCCTCTGCCCATCACCCATATTCAACATTTTTTTAAAGATATCACCACCCTGGCTTTATCTATCCTTTTTTGTTATTACTGTTTTTGCTGAAGTATTTTAAAGAAATCTTATGGCCCATGTCGTGACATACTCCATCTTCAGCAAGCATTTCTAGAAGTATGAACTTTCAACGAGAAAACCATCCTGTCATTCCCATAGCTACAAAACTAAGAATGATTCTGTGAATAAATCTGTTCCAGTTCTCTGTTGCCGTATGTGGTAGTTGGCCTCCAAGACGACCCCAAATGATCTCCACTTTCTGGTTTTCAAACTCTGGTACAGTATCCTCCCACGTTGCGCCAAAGTTAGTCTGCGCGACCAATAGCCTCCAACAGAACTGATGATACGTCCCTTCCAAGATGAGGTTAAAAAAAAGACTGCGGCTTCTATTTCTTTTGTTCTCTCACATACATGCTCTGTCCATCTTGGGTCACTTACTCTGGGGAAAACAAGCTGCCATGCTGTGAACTAGCCTGTGGAGAGGCCCACAGAGTGACGGACTAAAGCCTCTGGCTAACAGCCGGAAAGGAGCGGGGACCTGCCAACAAATGTGTGAGTGAGTTTGGAAGCGGATTTTCCAGTCCCAGCCAAGATCTGAATTGACTGCAGCCCTGGCCAACCGCTTGACTCCGACCTCACGAGAGACCTTGAGCCAGAATTTCAGCTAAGCTGCTCCAAGGCTCCAGCCTCTCAGGAACTGTGTAATACAATAAATGCTGGCTGTTTTAAGTTGCTAATTTTTAGGGTGATTTTTAAATAGTGGTAGAAAACCAATACACTGTCTCACACTACCCCAAAACAACAAGGCCTTATTTATGATCTTTACAATTCTGTGGGTGACTGCACCGTTCTGCTGATCTTGCTGAGGCTCCCTCAAGTGGCTGCATTCAGCTGACAGGTTGTCAAGGGGCTTGACTCATTTGGAACATCTGGGATGCTTGGACCTTTCTCTTCGGTCTTTAACCCTGGTCTTTTTCAAGAGCATGTCAGTTTCAGGGCAGCATTTTGAGTGATAGAAGGCAAAATTTTCAAGGGCTTCTCTGTAGCCTTGGGCTCTGCAATTCACACAATGCCATATTTATTATATTCAATTGGTCAAAATAACTCACAAGGGAAGATCACATTCAAAGCACTGGGGGACAATACGCCACCTATCGATAGCAGGAGTGGTCACGTATCTCGGCAATGGTGTTCACTCTACCCCAGTTCTCTTCTAGGCACAATGATTTACATTCCCACCTTGTATAAGGTAGTTTATTCTTTCTCCCCAAATTCAAATCTCATTATGACGTTTGGCTCAGGCTCAAAGTCTTAATCTCATTATCTAAGTCTGTTCGAGATTTCGATTAGGCTCATTGCATGTAGTTCATCTAATATATTTCTTGAGGTGCAGCTCTTCTTGATCCTAAGACCCGCTAGCTAAAAAATCATGTTATTCTCCTTCCTCAGATACATCCAAAGGTAAGATAAGGCTAGCGTACCTACAATAGGCACTTCCATTTAAAAAAAGGGAGGTCCAAAGGTAAACAAAATAGGCAAATCCTTAGCTACTCTTACCAAGAAAGAAAGACTCAGATAAATAAAATTATAAACAAAAGAGGAAATATTAAAATTAATATCACACAAATACAAAGGATCATGAGACAAGTATGAACTATTATATGTCAACAAACCGGACACTCTAGAAGAAATGGATAAATTTCCAGAAACATGTATCTGTTACAGGATTTCCTTTTCCTTTGGTGCCCAGGGTTCTTGGTCACGCTGCTTCAGAGAATGAAGAGGTAGACCAGACGAAGAGCAGTGGGCAGCAAAGCAAAGTTTATTGAACAAAGCTCCTGAAGAGGGAGGGGACCCAAGAGGGTTGCCACCGGAGTTTCTAAGTCCAGGGGTTTTTATGGGCTTGTTGGTGGGCTGTTTTAATTTGATTAACCCTCCCTCTACCTGTCACCAAATCAGGTTTTTGTCATCTACGTATCACGTGGGAAAGGGTGAAGGGATCCTTCCAAGGTGGTGTAAAATCCTTTTACACGTGGTTTCCTCTTAGGGCGGAGGTCCCCTTGTCCCTGCCTTTCTTCCAACTATCTATCCTTCATCATATCTGACTAAGATTGAATCATGAAGAAATAAAAAATTAGAACAGATCAGTTCCTAGTAAAGGAATTGAATCAATAATCCAAAATTCCTGACAAAGAAAAGCCTGGGACCAGATAGCTTCACTGGTGAATTCTAGCAAACACTTAAAGAAGAATTAGTGGCAATTCCTCTTAAATTCTTCTAAAAATCAAAGAGGAAGAAATACTCCCAAACTCAGTTTACAAGCCCAACAGTAACCTGGTGCTAAAGCCAGAAAGTGACACTACGAGAAAAGAAAATTACAGCCCAATATCCCTGAAAAAACACAGACGCAAAAGTCCTCAACAAAATATTAGCAAACCCAATTGAACAGTACATTAAAAGGATCATACACCACAAATAAAGTAAGATTTATTCCAGGGATGCAAAGGTGGTTTAACATATGCTAATCAATCAATGAGAAACACCACATTAAAAAAATGAAGGATAAAAACCCTATGATCATCTCAATAGATGCAGAAACAAGTGTTTGACAAAATCCAACATCCATTCATGTTAACAAAAAATTCAACAAACTGGGTATAGAGGGAATGTACCTCAGCATAGGAAAGGTCATACATGACAAGCCCATAACTAATATCATATTCAATGGTGAAAATGTTTCTTCTAAGATCAAGAAAAAACAAGGGTGCTCTTTCTTGGCCCTTTTACTCAACATAGTATTAGAAGTACAAGCCAGAGCAATGAGACAAAAGAGAGAGAGAGAAAGGGAGAGAGAGAGAGAGAGAGAGATCATTCAAACCAAAAAGGAAGAAGGAAAATTGTCTCAATTTGCAGATGACATGATATTACATATAGAAAACCCTAAAAGACTCCACCAAAAAACTGTTGGAACTAATCGCCAAATTCATCTTTTCTTTCCCGTACTTTGTCACACAGAGCTCGGAGAAGCCAACTGTCTCGCTCAACTTTCTGCTGAGACTCGTCTTTAGCCCAAGCTGTAAGTTCACTTATGTATATTTTCCACTCTCCAAGATTACTGAGGTAACATTTTGCTAATTGTTTTGCTATTATACAATGTGGATTCTCTTTTTCCCAGATTCAAATAACAGTTCTTCGTTGCCTTTCCAGTTTTCACTAGCTCTTTCACATTTCTCAAAACTTTGCGAACAGACTCCCCACTGCTTTCTTAGCCTCTGCCTGCTTCCTGGTCCCATAGACGGTGCAACCTCTTTTAGTGCTTTGTTACAACATCACTATGCTTCTACATACCAGTTTCTATAAAAGTTACCTACTACAAAGTAGTAAACTACCCCCAAACTTAGTGGCTTAAAACAACATTTTATGGGACCTCCACAACATTTATTTTTTAATTTATTATTTATTTATTTGTTTATTTTTATTTATTTATTTTTTTATTATATTATGTTAGTCACCATACAGTACATCCTTAGTTTTCGATGTAAAGTTCCATGATCCATTACTTGCGTATAACACCCAGTGCACCATGCAATACATGTCCTCCTTACTACCCATCACCGGCCTATCCCAATCCCCCACCCCCTCCCCTCTGAAGCCCTCAGTTTGTTTCCCAGAGTCCATGGTCTCTCATGGTTCATTCCCCCTTCTGTTTACCCCCCCTTTCTTCTTCCCCTTCTCCTACTTTTTAAAAAGATTGTATTTATTTATTCGACAGAGAGAGAGAGAGAGAGAGAGAGAGAGTACAAGTAAGGGGAGCGGCAGGCAGAGGGAGAGGGAGAACTAGGCTAGCCGCTGAGCAGGGAGCCTAATGCAGGACTTGATCCCAGGACCCTGGGATCATGACCCGAGCTGAAGGCAGATGCTTAACCGACTGAGCCAGCCAGGTATCTCCCCACCACTACATTTAAAACAAAGAACATTTTCATCATCCCAAAGATACCCTTGTTCACCTTTCCAGTCAATCTCCATCTTTGGCCTCAAATAACCACTGATCTTCAGTCTATCTCCATAGAGGGGATATGTATTTCCTCAAGTTTCATGTAAATAGAACCATATAATACACTATATACTCCTTTGTGTCTGTAATCTTTTTCTCAGCATGATTTTGAGGGTTCAGCCAACATTTTATGTTCAAGGAGCCCTATGAACACAAAGCAAGATAAATACAAATGAAACTAAATATAGGTGTTGTAAAACTGATGAAAACAGTAGAGAAATAGCAAATATTAAATGCATCCAGAAGAAAATAAAGACATATTGCCTCCAGAGGAACATCAGATGATAGTTGTACTCTCAAAGAAACAACGGAATTTTGAAATTATAAAAAGTATATTCTCTGATCATGGTGCTGTTGAGCTGGGTCTATTAAAAATCAAATAGAAAACTAGGAAATACTTATACATTTAGAGTTAAGAAATACAATTTTAAACAAAGGGTAAAAAGAGCTATAAATTAAAAATATTTTGAGCTAAATGAGAAATAAATGTCAACATAAAAAATTTTTAAGATGCAGCCATGGCTGTCTTTAAATGTAAATTAAGGGGAGTGACATTGGAAAGGTAGAATAAAGACGGCTCGATATCCACTCCTTCGTAAAAGTAATGAGAACACTGGCAAAAGTTGTCAAAACAACCTTTTTCTGAACTCTGGAAATTAACCACAGGCTTGCACCAACCATGAGAGTGCTGAATCAAGAAAAACGGCCCACGGGCGCCTGGGTGGCTCAGTTGGTTGAGTGTCGAGCTCTTGGTTTCAGCTCAGGTCACCATCTCAGGGTCAGGGGACTGGGCCCTGTGTCGGGCTCCGCACTGAGCTCAGAGTCAGCTGGAGATTTGCTCTCTCCCACTGTCCCTACCCCACTTGTGCATGTACACGCTCTCTCTCTCAAACAAACAAACAAACAAACAAACAAACAAATAAATAAACTCTTCAAAAAAGAAAAATGGTCCACAATCACGGTGAAAATCAGCAGCCTAGCAGTTCCTGGAGTGGTCAGAGTCAAGTTTAAGCTTTTTCAAAGCCCCATTTGTAGTGAATTGTCATTATTTGACGGGACAGTTTCCTTGAAACCCCCTCTCCCCCGTGCTAGGCTTATCTTTATGTGATTGGATACATAAACTGTCCAGTGCCAATAACCTTTACCCTGGGGCTATTTGTTTAAAACAAGAAGTAAAAATCATTTAAAATCACAGCTGCCTCAGGCTGTGATTGTAGTTGAGACAAACGACAAGCTCACCCCCCCCCCCAAAAAAGGTAAAGATAAACATAAGAGGCTTTAAAAATCTCCCACTTATTCCTGGAAATCTAGAAATCCACACACATGTGCAGGACGGTGTGCATGTCCAGGCTGCACATGCTCAGGAAAGATCTCTGCACGCTCTGAGCTCTCACGCTAATCTTGAGGCACGGCATAAGCAGGAAGTAAAAGCTAAGGTAGAGTTGTCACCTGCGTGGCTGAGGCTAAAGGCGTGCATCAATACACGCAAAGATCTCCTAAGCTGAGGGGTGGAGACTTCTTGGTTTTAGACATTTAGGGACATCTCTCTCCAGTCATTAGCTGAGACTTCGGAGGCCACACTCAAGAAAAAAAATACATGCTTTATACAATTAATTCTGGAAATGCACTAAATAAACAACAAAAACAAAAACTAGCAACAATGACAAACCACAGAGAGGAAGGAGAATTTGACATCCAGAATTGCCACACTGTAATATTCAGAGCGCCCAGTTTCCAACACGAAAATTATGCAGCATGCCAAGAAACAAGAAAGTATGGCACATTCACAGAAGAAGAGGAAATTAATAGAAATTGCTCCAAGAAAACATTGGACTTATTAGACAAAGACTTTTACGTCAGCTGTCGTAAGTATGCTGAAATATTAAAAGAAATCATGGGCATAGAGCTAAGGGAAACCAGGAGAACAATGTAAGAACAAATAAATGATATTAATCAAGACAGAAATTATAAACAGGAACCAAAAAGAAATTCTAGAGCTGAAAAGCAAAATAAATGAAAGGATCACTTTTTTGTATCCAATCTGCCAACCACTGTTTTTTAATTGATGACTTTATTTCATTTATATTTAAAGTGATTACTGACAATGAAGAACCTACTTCTGTCATTTTGCTATTTGTCTTCAATATGTCTTATATAGATTTGGATCTTGGTTCCTCCAGTAATGCCTTTTTTCTTGTTTTGTTTTCTCTAGTGTGCCATTCTGATCCCCTCCCATTTCCTTCCCTTTCTCTCTCTCTCTCTCTCTCTCTCTCTCTCTATATATATATATATATAATTCATTTATCTTAAAGAGAGAGCAAGAAAGCAAGCACATGAGTGTGGGGAGGGGCAGAGGGAGTGGGAGAGAAAGAAAGAATCCTCAAGCAGACTCCCCACTGAGCACAGAGCCCAACACAGGGCTCTATCCCACGACGCTGAGATCATGAGCTGAGGTGAAATCAAGAGCCAGCCACTTAACTGACTGAGCTACCCAGGAGCCCCTTTCGTATATTTTTTAGTTATTTAGTTTTTGGTTACCAAGTGAATTACAGTTAACATCTAAACTTAAAACAATCTACATTGAATTGATGTGAATTTAGCTTCAGTGTCATACATTAACTCTGTTTCTAAACATCTCTGCTTCCCCTTTATGTTGTCATAAATTATATCCTGTTACATCATTTGCCCATTAGCATGGATTTATAATTATTGTTTTATGCATTTGTATTTTAAACCATATAGGAAACCAAAAAAGGTGTTACAAACCAAAAATACAGTAATATTGACTTTCCAATTATAAAAGGTAAAGTCTCTTGGTACTAGCCACTAACCTTTTATAACCAATTAACAGAACAAAACAACTAAAAGCAAGCAGAACAATTTATTAGAAATGAAAGGATAAACTGACAGAACTACATTAGTATGGTATATTTTTCATAAGTTCTAGTCATTGATAGATTTATAAACTTTGAATTATGCAATAAATATAATATAACAGATATATGTTGAAATTTTTATACTTAATTTATAACCAGGTAGGAAATAAAGACAATGAAAGATTCCCTTTATGATAACAAGACAATCTAATCTGTAGAAATAAAACAAAAGTGAAATGTGCGGGAATGGGATAGACCGGTGATGGGTATTAAGGAGGGCACGTATTGCATGGTGCACTGGGTGTTATACGCAAGTAATGCATCATGGAACTTGACATCAAAAACTAAGGATGTACTGTATGGTGACTAACATAATATAATAAAAAAATATTATTGTTAAAAAAAAGTGAAATGTGTGAAACTTACACAAAGAACACTAACACTTTCCTGAGGGACACAAAGGAAGAATCAACTAAATGGAGAGATATAAAATTATTCATGGTTAGAAATATTAGTCATCAATTTTCCACATATAAATTCATGACTTAATGGAAATCCAATTAAAATATCATTTTTTTGGAAATAGGATAAATGAAATACATTTGGAAGAATATATGCAGTAGATTAGAGATGGACATATTTAGAAAGAATAAGAAAGATTGTATAGCTTTTAATATACATTATAAAGCTACATATTTTGGAATTGGTGTTGAAATATGTAGAAAAATCAGAGGAACATACTAGACATTTCACAAAGGTACAAAGTTACGAATATTTGATATTAATTTCTTTATTTAGCAAGTATTTATTGATCTCTTCTTATTCACCCATCGCTCTGTAGGTCCTGGGGATACAGAAATTAAATAAGAAGACAAACTATCTGGGTGCCTAGGTGGCTCAGTCGGTTGAGCATCTGACCTTTGATTTAGGCTCAGGTCATGATCTCAGGGTTATGAAATCTAGCCCAAGTCGGGCTCTGCACTCAGCATGGAATCTGCCTGAGATTCTCTCTCTCCCTCTCCCTCCGCCTCTCCCCCAGGTGTGTGCTTATGTGCTCTCTCTCTCTAAATAAATAAGTAAAATCTTAAAAAGAAGACAAAATATCCGTCCATGTGAAACATATAATGCTAAACAAAACAATAAACAAGTATATATATAAATATATCATTTCAGGTAGAATTAAGTTAGATAAAGAAAAATAAAGCAGACTAAGGAGAAGTGTGATGGGCTGGACTGGTATTTTATTTCAGATGGAGTGTTCAGGGAAAGGCTTCATGAGTGGGTCACACTTAAGTGGAGATATGACCTAAGCAAAAGAGTGAGCCATGCTCACTGTCCAGATAATAGCAAACATTAAGGTCCTTGTCCAAAGATTAGAGAGAATGCTGATGTGGTTCGCAAGGAAAAGTGGTAAGAGAAAAATCTGAGAGATAAAGAGATATTCGAAACTGGTGAGTCCAGTTTGGATGTTTCAAGAAGCTCAGTGGGGATACCTGGAAAATCATGCCACTCTAATTCCACAGGACAAAAGTTTCTTTTAAATTCTAGAAGAAATTATAGGTAGATATTTAAATTATCATGGGATGGGTCTGGACTTTCTAAGTATTACAGTCATAATTCATAAAATTCATAAAATGATCATAATTCATAAAATTCATAAAATGAAATCTTACAACTTCTGTAAGTCAAACACTGCAAAAACAAACTGAAAGACAAACTAGAGTGAATATTCACAAACATGAATGACCAATAATTCACATTGTTAGTAGAGGCGTAAGTAAGCTTCTACAATTCCTTAAGTAATAGACAAGCACCTCAATCTAAAAAGGGCAAAGGATCCAAATGATGACAACACAAGTGGACATTAAAATGTGAAAAAAGTATAATTTCCTTTTTTTACTACAGAGCAGTGTATACAGAGAACCGAGAGTCATAGTTCAAATCAGCACCATCTTTTTGGGGAGAAGTTTGGCAGTATTTACCAAAGACCTTAAAAAGGCATATAGTATGTGATCAAACAATGAAAGTTCCAGGAGTTTATTATAAATAGATTGCTACACATGCTTGCAAAGAATTTAGCTCTAAGGATGTTTATCGTATTTACAGAAAAATGGGAATACTAATGTTCAACATTAACAGATTGGACAAACCATGACACAGATATGTGTATGTATTTATATATGTATATTCCAGACAGGAGTAAAACTATAGATTGGAAGAATATGGAATCTAAAAAGACATTGGTGGTGTATTCATTGATACAAGGAATTTACAAATACGTACGTTAAAAAGGAATATCTATGTTCTTCTTTTCCTTTAGCAGTGACCCACAAACTTTTTGGGTGGTCACAAGGTCTTTGACAATCTGTGAAAGCTATGAATCCTTTTATAGAGAAAACGTGCGTATGCATATACTCGTAAAATTTTGCAACTCTTCTCGATCTGGTTTCAACCCACCTTTCCAACTTTGTATCTTGCAAATTATTAACACCATCCTTGCTTTACGACCCTTCTCCATAACACAGACACTCTCCAGTCATATGCAATTTTTTTAAGAACACACCATGCCACCATAGCTGTGCAGAGCCATGAGTCTATAGAGTATACTCTCTCCATCATTTTCTTACCTACTTGATTTTGAAGACCCAGCTCATACATCATTGGTGAGGCCTTCCTTTATTTTACTCACTCAGTTCCCTATGCCTTGAATTCCTATAGCATATAGTATATGTTCTGCTGTAAAGTACATTCGATTGCATTATTTCAATTATCTGTGTGTCTCTCTCTTCCCTTCTTCTCTTTCAACTCGGAAATCTTAAGTGCAAGTATCATATGTAGTTTATCTGAATAGTTACTAAAAATTTAGTAGAATGCATACATAAATGAGTGTATTACTTAATCGATTAGTGCTAGTGACCAATGATAGTGCTTCATAAATCAATTTACTACTTGTATCTGACAGGGGTTGTTGGGTTATTCAGATGTGATAACACATCTAGTATGAGTTTAATCGTTCCCTCTTCCCAATCTAGTTCTCATCCCCTGGCGTTGAACTTCTAACGACTCCGTCACCTCTAATACAAAATGTCATTATCGTGTGGCAGCAAAGAATAGTAAGGATTTCCTGCATTTATACGGAAATTCTTTGGGGATTTCTTCCATGATATAGAGTTACTATGATAAAATGGGAAAAAATATTGCAAAGGCCAAAGATGTATTACTGAAAAGCATTTGGAGACATGCAAACACATGGTATAGCTTTGGAGCAATGTTAAGGGCGCACGGAACCACAGCCCATTCAACCAAGAGCAACTTTTAATTCACCTCTTTACTCATATCTCCTGAATCTTGTTAAGGGGACACACAGTCTCCAGAAATGGATCTTAAAATTCTCTTTGTTTCTACCTGTCCTATACACTTGTCTGATATTCTCGCTCTTCTTATATCTATTTCCTCTCAACTCTCCCGCTCTGTGTAAATTAGCTTCAGCCCTCAGCTCAAAATACCAGTTACAGTTTTCCTTTTAGCTTCCTTTACTCTTTCTTTCTTTCTTTTTTCTCTTTCTTTTCTTTTTTCTTTTCTTCTTTCTTTCTTTCTTCTTTCTTTCTTCCTTTCTTTCTCTTTCTTTCTTTCTTTCTTTCTTTCTTTCTTTCTTTCTTTCTTAATTTAACTCCAATTAGCCAACATATACTAGATCGTTAGTTTCAGGTGTAGAGTTCAGTAATTCATCAGTTGCGGATCACACCCAGTGCTCATTACCTCAAGTGCCCTTCTTAATGCCCATCATCCATTTACCCCACCCCCCCACACCCCTCAGTTTGTTTCCTAGAGTTAAGAGTTTCTCATGGTTTGTATCTTCCTTTGTTTCTGACCCTCCACTGCTAAAGCCTAAAGACCTCTGTGGCAAGGCGGGACCCTCCTTTGAGGGTGCAGAGAAAGAAGGGGCCAAGAGGCATATTCCTCTTTTGAAGGGGGAGCGGGAGAGAAAGAGCTGTGAGTAATCAAACGGGATGACTTTTTAACTTGCCATATTATGAAATTGTTGTGTGACCTTAAGCAAAGTCTCATAACCTTTCTGCTTTCGTTCCGCATCTGTACTCATCCACAAGCATCTATGGAAATGGAAAATGAGAAAAACAGAAAGCCCTTCACAAACGCTGTACAGATGCAAGTTGGTTTTATTATAATACAAAATGATCCAGGGTCAAAACCAGAAGTAGTTTTTAAACATTTTTATATAAAATAGTTCTGATCTTTAATGACCAGAAATATTAGTCATGGTGAGTGTTTTTATATAATGGTTGGTCTGGGACCTTCTTTCCTGAAAATATTCAAAGTTAGAATTAAAATCGTGACTCCTTTATTACTTGTGCAATGTTTAGTTCTTATTTGACTTTTAAAAATCTGAAGCCTTTAAACAATCTTCTGTGATTAATTTTAAGACACTATTTAAATTCCCTACTGAGCATAACTGAAAGCCTCTTTTATTCATCTTCCACAGAATCTGTAACGAAGTACAACTCTTTTCAACTAGTTTAGATTTTTTCTGGGATTTGGTGCTATCATGAGAGTTAAGCATTTTATCATTCAAGATCCTGAAAATGACTTTCAAAGAGTTAGTCATCTGAGAGTGGAACACGAAAGTTCAGAGACTACAAATATGATTACATTTGAGACTAACTACATAAAACTAAACAACATATGAGCCCCTAAAAACAGGCCCAGAGCAGCAGAAATACCAGAAAGCTGAGAATCAGCAAAATTCTTACCTTTCTTTTTTTACTCTTAAGAGTCGGGAGCACCAGCCTCATTAAAAGAGCCAACAGACAAAACCTTTGATAGAGTGGGGTCTCCATCTGCTTGGAGAACAGAGGGATCTCTGGAGTTTCCGATTTAGCGATATGTAGATACTGTGTTCCACATTTCCCCTACAGTTTTTGGAAGAAAAAAAAAAAGAAAAACCCTGTACTTCTGAATTACTTCACAAGGTGTTTTTGGTTGAGGATTAACTCCTGAATTGCTGTGGAGACAGATGTCCCCATCAGCTTTCAAAAGATCTGTGTCTCTGCGAAGAGTTGTGTGTCTAAAGGATGATTCATCCAGCTGGATCGCTTTGTGGTGATTTTCCGACAACCGTATGTAAGGGAGGAGGAGAGAGGGAGGGAGGAGGAGGGGATGAGTAGATATTGGTCTAGCAGAGGGGTTGGGGGGAGAAGGATTTGGGGAATTTTAGCTAGCCAAAGTTAACAACAGTAGAAACTAGAAATATGACTTTAGACCCTTGAAATGGAAGAAAATTCTGGCATGAGGAGAGAGAGTTTTTGTGATACATGCAGAGGGGTATGAAATAAGGAGTGAGTTCTCAGAAGTGGCAACTAGAAGTCTTCTGGTAAGAGCCAGAAGGAACTGGCAAGAAAGATACTGGCTTCTCTTCTCACTCACATCTGTGAGTTTTGTGTTCATCTGCAATGTTGCCTTAAAATAGGATTGCTGCTTCTTTAGGCTTTGTAGGTAAAGGTGCAATCTGGTCTTGTAGATTTTATTCTAAGACTAAGGCATCTAACTTCAGTGCTATTCTTAAATGTCTCATCGTTCTTGTTCTGGCTAAACCAGCATAGGCAATGTCACTCATTTTATAATTTATGAGAATGCTTAAAGATTTAATTGCATTAAGCATGATGATAAAAATCTGCTGTCTGAAGAAATGATGCAGTAAAGTTTCAATGTAATTTGAGTGGAACTAGGCATGTGTCCCTGCTCTTGCTAATAGGACATGAGTATCAATAATTCTCTGCAGGCTGGTAGGAATGAACTTGAATATATCTTTACCTTTAGAATTTTGCAACCCACTGGCATTATTCTACTGACAAATTAACTGGCTTACCTTGAAGGCATTTGGTTTTTTAAAAGTCAAACTATTTTGCTTATGTCCTTTGGTGGAAGGGAATAATCTTTTTATAAAAATGGTAGAAGGAATATTAGGTAGGGGGAAGAGAAATCCAAGAAATGTGGGGCAAGTTTTTGAAGGACACTTCTTTCTTCTAAATAAACATACAGCTCATGGTCCAGAGGTATCCCACACCAGGGTTCTGAGAGATTTTATAGATAAGATTGTTGATTATCAAGAATGGGAAAATATACCAAAAGATTTGAATGGGGGCTATCTTTCCAATTGCTAATAAGGAGAAGAAAATGGATTCTTTACAGACCAGTGGATATATGTTCAGAGTTGTGCATGAGTTTAGAAGGGGCTAAGAAAGGGTAGTTTATAAGCTCTTATTAGAGAAAGCAGCGATCCTTTGAATACACCATGAGGTCACCAAGAAAAGTTCTATCAGTTTCTTTCCTTGCTAAGGGAGGTGGGAGAAACGGGCTAGACATAGACTACTCAGATCACAGTATTTCATTCCTCTTCCCAACTATCCTTTTGTGGCATGTGACGTGATCGATGACTTTTTCATTACTTTTTGAAATACTCTTGCTCTGTAATTCTATAGAATGTTTTCTATCTCTGACTGCTCCTTGCAACCTTGAGTTCCATTTCCCTAGGCCAATATAAACTATATTCTAAATGTCGTATCTTCTGGATGACTTGATCTTCTGGATGACTTCACTATGTCTGGTGCTTAAATTCCTGCCAATTAGCTCACAATTCCTAGAGCTGTATCATAGCCCCAGACCTCCGCCCTGGGATTTGCACATGGGGCTCGAGCTCAACACATTCAGAAGAAATGCAATTCTTGTGCCCTCCAGCCCGAGTTTCTCTCTCCTGCCTGAGTTCCCTGTCTCTGCAAACTGCCTTGCCCAGCTACCAAAGCCAGAAAACTGGTTGCCCTCCTTAACTAGTGTCTTCACAGGCCGAATGAAGCAAGCCAAGTGTTTTGCAGAGATAACCATAAGATACTGCACTAGGATGACCCAAACCCCCACCCACGAAAGCAGCCCAGCTTGATCAATAGGCACTGTAGGAAGTGGGACGTAGCAGCAGTACACAGAAATCTCTTTAGTGCTTTTGCCTGATTTTTAAATGCAATATGCCTCGGTAGTTTGATGCGGCTGCTGGAGAAGGCGATGCGTCCTTCAGCTGCATCAACAGAAGAAAATCTCGAGTGAGGAACTGATGGGTTCCATCTGCTCCTGATGCCACACTTGAAAATATAGCGGGGAAGCAGGAACTGTTACGGAAGAGAGCAGCCATGCTCACTTACTATGTAAGAAGTGGTGAGAATATTCTACAGGCCATTAATGATCAATAGCCTCCACTAGCCCTTTTAAATCTCTTTTTCTATCAACGCATTACATATTAGATTTAAAATTTATAGTAATTACATTTAATGGAAATTCATTTACATTTTTTATTTTAAAAAAGTAGTCATTGTATTTTCATTTCACTCACAGGTGTGTTTGTGGGGGCCAAGTGGCTACGGATAAGAATTTGTGGGTTCCTTTGTTTCCTGATTTCGGAGCCAGGAAAGGACCTCTATAGGCGCTACTGAAAGGGAGACAACTACCTTCATGACCCTCCCTTCTTAACACAGTTCCTCTGAAGAAGAATTCGGGTGGGGGAGGGGATGTAATCAATATAGATCACTTTTATGTTACCTTCTTTAAGAAGAGAGCACAGAGAAATCATATGATAATTGCCTTTCTCTGCTTGACTTATTTCACTTAGCATTATCTCCTCCAGTGCCGTCCGTGTTGCAGCAAATGTTGAGAACTCGTTCTTTCTGATAGCTGAGTAATATTCCATTGTATATATGGACCACAACTTCTTAATCCAGTCATCTGTTGAAGGGCATCTCGGCTCCTTCCACGATTTAGCTATTGTGGACAATGCTGCTATGAACATTGGGGTGCATATGGCCCTTCTCTTCACTACGTCTGTATCTTTGGGGTAAATACCCAGTAGTGCAATGGCTGGAAGATCGGTAGGGGAAGAAAGGGACAAAGAAAGGGGGGGTAATCAGAAGGGGGAATGAAGCATGAGAGACTATGGACTCTGAGAAACAAACTGAGGGCTTCAGAGGGGAGGGGGGTGGGGGAATGGGATAGACCGGTGATGGGTAGTAAGGAGGGCACGTATTGCATGGTGCAGTGGGTGTTATACGCACCTAATGAATCATCAAACTTTGCATCAGAAACCAGGGATGTACTGTGTGGTGACTAACATAATATAATAAAAAAATTAAAATAAAAAAATTAAAAAAAAAAAAGAAGAGAGCAGAAAGGGAAGGGCACCAGGTTTCGAGACAGAGTCCTGGTTCACTTTCTTTTTACCTCCTTGCTGAGTCTTACTTTCCTCCTGCGTAGGGTAGAGGGCTCCAGTCCCAGCCTCCAAGGCCATTAGGCCTCAATGAGTGGCACACTCGAAGTATGGGTTATAGCTGGCATTTCATAAACAGTGTCTTTGCCCAGTGGCCATAGCAACACTGGAGAGGGTGGGAGACAATCGCCGGGTAGCAAGGGGAAGCCTGGAAGCTGGCCTCAGGCGGGCCAGGGTTTGTCTCAGTGCTATGCCTCCTTCGCTGTCCCTTCTCCTCAACACTTCCCTTCCCCTCAGCCTCTTTTTTAAAGATGGTGGTTTAAAAAAGGACGGAAACGCCTCGCGGAGATCCTCTGGTCCACACCTGCCCTATTTCTACTATAAGCAGGGCACCTGTGTGTAAGGGGAAGGCTGATGGTGAAATTACAAAAGGCGGAATGAAAAAAGCAGTGATGGGGTGGGGGGGGTGGGGGGCGGAAGCGGGAAGGCAGTCTAGGAAAAGGGAGTAGAGGGAAGAATTTGAATTTGGTTCAGTGGCTGAGAAGAATCTGTTGTAGGCGATTTCGGATGAGATGAAAGTAAGGAAAACAACACTGGGGAAGATGAAATACAGCAATAGCAAATAAGCTTGACTGGCGCAGAGGGAGAGATGCTAGACAGGGAGACCGCACAGAAGGCCCTAGAACAATAGAGGTGGGGGAGGGGTTGGTGGTGCTAGCCTAATTGAAGGACTTGGTTGTGGCAACCAAGGCTGGGGACAGGGCACATAGGACGAGCTCCCACTGAGGGGAGAAAGAATGACAAAGTGAATTATTATCTCTGCAGACACTTGCTTCTAACACACCTGACAGACTCTGACGTGAATGAGGCATGCTCCTGCAGACATTGTCTGGTCTATTCACTTTCCTCTTGCTGCCCTGAGTTCTTCCAGTTGTGACCTTTGTGCCCCACTGGAAGGTTTCTGGGGAGAGCAAAGGAGGAAAAGTGGCTACCTTTACCCATTGCCAATTTCAGTGGATCACCCCACGTGTCACCAGTCAACCTGACCCTGTTATTTCCAGCATGGAGAGTGGCAAATAGACCGATCGGCCGATATAGGTCAGATTGTATTCTGTCTGGCTGGGGGCCAAAACTGCATTGTTCCTGGTACCCAGGAGCTAAGGTCTGATTAATGGCTTCTATATTCAGTGAAGGCCCATGGGGATGAAAAAGATTTGAAGGGCAGGAAGTCCAAAGTGAACTTGGCTCTGGGACATAGTAAACTTTATTACTTTGTCACTCCATTTTTTTTTTTATTCTGGGGATTATTTTCATTTTTCTTTCTTTCATTTTGTTGTTGTTTTAGGCGGAAGAGAGAAACGTACACAGAAAATCAACATCAGGGCACAGTAGTTAAATAGCCTTAGCCGAAAGCCTAGTTATAACAAAGCAGCATCTCGAATGAATGAAAAAAGTTGGAGGAAATACTTCTACTAGTATTTATATTTGAGAAAGTTAGCTTTCCGTTTCCGAAAGGCTAAACAGGTTATGAGTCACACATAGGCAGACATCTCATTTATCCCATAGCTATCATTGCCACTGGGTCAGAACTCACTTTTATTGATGATGTACGTAAATGAAGCTAAGCATTGACCTAGGCGATCAGAGTGAAGCTGCTATTTCTTCTCTTCTTCTTTTCTTTTTCTTCCTTTTTTCTTTCTTCTTTTTTTATTTTCTTTCTCCTTTTTTTCTTTCTTCCTTTTCTCTTTCCTGTCTTCCTTCTTTCTTTGTCTCTCCTTCCTTCCTTCCTTCCTTCCTTCCTTCCTTCCTTCCTTCCTTCCTTCTTTCTCTTGAGTATGATTTCATGGGTTCTCTTGGCCATGAAGGAAGCATCCTCCAGGATGCTCTGATATAGCCACAAAATAGAGTATCTAGCTTTGTGCGAACACAAATACCAAGTAGGCATGTTTAGGCTTTCACTGAACCCCTCCTTGTAGGATATGGATTTTCATGTAGAAGTGAGTCCAGGACTTAATCCTTCCCCTCAACAAGCCCAAAGGGGAAATGGCCAAAGACCACTGTTAAACACGCAACAACAGAAATATATATATTGTGAAAGGACTACAGGTTGCTGAGGAGATCACAAATCTGAGATCAATTCCTTCAGCTGGCTGTACCTCTGAGATACCCCTTGTATGCTAGCCTTCATTTGAATTCATATTGTTGCTGTTCCACTGTAGGCCGGGCAGAAAAGTTATGATTCATTATCTTCGGCAAGGAGCTTCCGATAAAAAGTGATAGAAGCCAACTCAGACAAGTGTAAGTAAATATAAGGAACATTACTACAAAGAACCAAGGTCAAGGATGCATTTCAGCCTTACGAAGGTTGGGAACCAAGAATGAGCATGCTGTTAATAGCCAGGGTAGTCCTCCTTGTGCTCGCTCTTGGGCGACTGTTTTTCTTTAAGACGTCTCCTCATGTCTCATGGGCTCTTTTTAAATTGTCTTTTTTGCTTGCTTCATGTCCTTTTGGCAGACTTACGTTTTCTCCATCTTCCTGTGTAAGATAGCCAACCTATTGCTTATAGGCTGTTGCTCCCTCAGTTCAAGCCATTAATAGAGATGAATATCTTTGAATACTAATTTCAACTAATCAGAAGAGAGGAATGAATTGCTATACCCTGGATCATGTGTCCACCCTTGATCAATTGCTATGGTCAGAAGTGGGGGAGGACAGACATACAGCAGAAATTGCAAAGATTTTCTCTCCCCCAGTTGGGAGGATAGTCCTCAGAGTAGAGGTTGACACCCCAGAGTAGAGACGCCTGCTACAAAAAAAAAAAAAAATCAAGATGAGAGTTTTATTTTGGACATTCAGCAGACTGATGACACCATGAAAATGGTTTTGGAGGAATAGTATGTGGAATTGGCCAAAGGTGGCCTTTTTGGTGGTGTCGTTATTGTTTAAAAAGAGTTTTAGTTTAAAAAAATGAAAGCGGGGCACCTGAGTGGCTCAGCCGTTAAGCCTCTGCCTTCGGCTCAGGCGTGATCCTGGAGTTCTGGGATCGAGCCCCACGTCAGGCTCTCCCGCTGGGAGCCTGCTTCTTTCTCTCCCACTCCCCCTGCTTGTGTTCCCTCTCTCACTGGCTGTCTCTCTCTGTTAAATAATAAATAAAATCTTTAAAAAAAAAATGAAAGCACAAAAGAAAATGTAAAATCCCATAGAATTCTACCATTTTTGGCAATGCATAAAATAATAAATAAAAGTCACTTCTATCACTTCAGTATATCCCCTAGGACAACACACATACATATGTGTGTGCGTTACACAGAATACTGGGTAGTAGTTTTAAGCATCATCTTTCATATCGTTTCCTATGTGAGAGTGGCTTCTATAGGGCGTATTTACTGGTTTTGTCCTTCTCCTCCTTTATTACTCAGATCCATCCTCGGTGCTTTATTACATGTTCAAAATGAACCCAACGACACAGGCATTTAGGAAGAGATCCGTGTTATGGAAGAATTAGGGAAAAGGCAAGAGCTTCAAATGAGTGTAAAGTATGCTCCGAAGAAGGCAAATAACCCCTGACCGTTGAAAGATTTAGATGATAATACCTCTCCCGTTGCTTGTGCTCACTTTTGTCAAGATACCAACTGCTGTGAAGCTTATAAAAGAACAATTCGCGGCGCCTGGGTGGCTCAGTGGGTGAAGCGTCTGTCTTCGGCTTCGGTCATGATCTCAGGGTCCTGGGATCGAGCCCCACATGGGGCTCTCTGCTCAGCGGGAAGCCTGCTTCTCCCTCTCCCTCTCCCTCTGCTGCTCCTCCTGCTTGTATTCTCTCTCTCTCTCTCTTTCAAATAAATAAATAAATAAAATCTTTAAAATAAAAAAACAATTTGCCTGCAAATTTATAGAAGAGCCTTATAGTAAGACAAGAGTAATTTTTTGACTGGCTTGGATTTTTTTATTGGAAATTCTGACTGGCTGTGACCAGACAGTAGGTTAAAGGGAAAATGAATTTATATTCTCCATAAGAGCTAAAGATGCAGGAAGTGACGTGGTGCTGTCTCTGTGACATTTCACACTACGGAAATAGCTAGAATTAGGTAGACCTAGTTTCGAATCTCACCTCTACCATAAACTAACACTGTGAACTTTTGGTGAACTTTCATCTAGGGTTTGGTTTTAACCTTTGTAAAACAGGGATAAGTATTTCCTTTTTAAAAGATTTATTTATTTATTTGAGAGACAGAGAGTGAGGGGAGGGGCAGAGGGAGAGGGAGAGAGAGGACCTCAAACAGATTGCACGCTGAGCATGGAGCCCAACATGGGGCTCGATCTCATGACCCTGAGATCCTGACCTGAGCCGAAACCAAGAGTTGCCCGCTTAACCGACTGGGCCACCCAGGCGCCCCTGGGTAGTTATTTGTTATGAGCAGTGAGTGACTTAAAGTACAAAAAGAAATCAGAGCAATACCTGTCATTTAGTAAGTGGTCAAGAACATATAGCTATTGTTCATACATTGTTCTTATTTGCTGTTAAACTTACTAGTTTTCTTTCATATTATTATTGATTGTAGTCATTGTTACTTGATGTAAACGCTTTGATTAGATTGATGGCAGGGCTTGAGAACTTTTTCTTGGGGGCCAATCTTGGAAAGAATGCTCTTCCTCCCATCAGCCAAAATACGGGGACACATTTCAGATCTCCTATGAAATAGTGGGAGATCAGATCTGGGATGACTTTTAATGTACATCCAGTCCAATCTTCTTTTTTGTACAGAGATGATAACAAGGTCAAGAAAGGAAAACTGACCTGTTCAAGTGCCCGGAAGTATTGGATTCACTTCTTTTTGAAGCACTCCTTTCTCTGGATTTCCATAACACCACACTCACCCGCTTCTCCTCTAGCTCCTTCTCAGTTTCTTTTGTAGGTTTGTTTCCTCTGGGTAGCTCTTAAATGCTGATGTTCTCCAGAGTGCGACCCAGCCTGTTTTCTCTTCTCAATTTGCACCCTGCTCTTCGGTAATCTGAACTACTCTTATGCCTTAAATTATTCTTCCGTGGATGGCTTCCACATCCACATTTTAAGTTGCGAACTTTTTCCTTACGTCTGAATATCTACTCAACATCTCTATTTCAGTGTCCCAGAGACACCGAGTGGCAGTATGTCCAATACTGAACTCATCATTCTACCAGGAGACTTCTCCTCTTTCTCTGTGCCCTATTTCAGTATGTGGCTTCACATACTGAACCCAGTTGACCCACCTGGAAACCTGGGAATCATTCTTGACCCCTTCTTCTCCCATACTACCCCACCCTCCCCAAACATCCAATTGTTCAGCAAGGTCTGTGAGAACTAGTCCAGGCCATTATTGTCTCTTGCCCCTACCCTTGCGGTCATGTACTAGTCGGCCTCCTGGCGTACAATATGAGACCCTATCCCCATACCTCCCCTATACTCTAGCTGGAGGAATATCTTCAAATATACAAAAATAGTTGTCGCGTATCTGCTTCAACATCATTCGGTAACACCCTGCTTCTCTCAGGATAAACCCTCAACTCCTTAAAAAAAGGTCGGCATCATCTGACTTGTACCCTTGCCGGCTTTTTATTCCCTTCCCCACCCCATTCCATTCATTCTGTGCTTTAGCCAAACCCCATTACTTTTTATTTCCCTAACAAAAGACATGGTGTCTGGCACACAGTAGGTCTTCAATAAATACTTCTTGATTAAATTAAGGAACCTAGTATAATGTATGGGTATCCTGATACTTAGTTCAAAGCATTGTTTGCTACATAATCCTGCTAGTGATACGGGGCAGACTTAAGGATTTATGTGGCCACTTTGCCGCTTCTTAATTAGCATGCTTCTGCACCAAAACAGTCCTCTACCTTTGGGTCTTCAGTTCAAGGCTCATTAGTCTGCGTTTATCAGCTCTATACAAACAATAGTGAATAGTTAGCCTGGAAACAAGTGAATGAAACACGCTTATCTCTTTGATCCAATTATATTATCACAGGTTATTTTCTATGTCTTGTGATTTTGCATTATATGAAAGCTGTGCTCTTGGAACAGAAATAAGATCACTCTAATTTGAACGGGCCCATGACTCGAAGTGCCCCAGCCCAATTGTTATCCCGGGAGAATACGGGTGAGAGCTGTCTTTTCTACTTGAGTTCAGAGATTGCTGCACCTAGTAACCAACTTCTATTACTTTTTTTTTTTGAGAATTGCCACCGGGAAGGTCTGTAAGACTTAACGACTTCTTTCCTTCTATTGTAGGAGTTTAATGATCTTGCAAATTATTGACTGATTGCATATTATTAAACCTTTTTTACAGATTGAAAATGTAAAATGGAAATGACTTTTAAAGGCATTTCTTTCTTCTTGCCTTCACAGCCCATGACCATGACTAGCAATCATGAGTGTGCGTGACAATGCAGGCTGCCCGTTGCGCTGTGCCTGGCTCTGCCTCCCTCCCCTCCCCTCCCCTTTCAATCTTCTTTTCTTCCCTTCCTCCATTTTTAAACAGCCCTTTCACCTCCCCAACACCACTTCCTGCCTCCTTGCCTTTTCTTCTTGCTGCTGCTTCTACATAACGATGAATGGGGTGTGTGTGTATGTATGCATGTGTGTGTCTGTTGGGAGGAGAGGAAAAGAGGTGAGAAAAACAATGTCTTCAACCTATAGGAATTTGCAAGCTAAAACAGAATACACACACACACACACATATACATATATTCTTAAACAGAATATATATATATATTATATATATTTCTTCATTTATATTCTTTCTCTTTCTTACATACAAAGAAAACATAAAATCCAGCATTATCAGAGCCATAAGGAAGCTTAGATAACATTTGGACTTTCACGTGGGGGAAGAGAAGCTCAGAAATGGGAAGTGACTTGCTTAGCCAGAGCTCAAATATGCTGCAGTTTTATATACAGAGAGCAGAACCAATGCATTATGCTAATGCGGTGAATGCATCTGTTAGGTCAGGGACTTTTCTGAGAATGAGGGTGAGATGAATGCATGATTAGAGGCTCTGTAGCTGTGAGAGTTCCATTTCAAAGTGTGGGTTGAGGGTCGGGAGTGCAATAACCTTCCTCCACTACACTTGTGCCTCTGTTAAAATTGTCCATAGTTGCTTCGCACTTGCTTTGATACCGTCATGGCCTCTTCCACAAATGGCAACCATCACGCTCGGAATTTCCCAGAGAGGACCTTGAGCTTTTATAAAGGATGCTACGAGTATCCATGAAGGGGTAGATATATAAGGAGGGTGACTCTACATCCCGATTTGCCTAGGACGGTCCTAATTTATGCCTGTCGTCTGAGTGTCCCACCTGGTCAGTGCACTCTTTCCCTATCAGCGATGTCCCAATTTGGACAAAAATTATGTGATCACCCTATTTATAAACCACAATGGGATGAGCAACAGAATCCTCAACTTAGTTTCGACTCCTCTAATACTCCGGAACAGGTTGCACTTCTAATTAGTGTGCAAAGTGCCAAGCAACAATTTATTATTAGTTCTCGTCATCATGATGCACTTTTGCATCTATAATCCCTTCATAGGAGTCTCTCGGAGTGCTTTATGAAGCCTCACATTTTTGTAACATTTGTGATATTATTCCCAAATTACCAATGACATCTGTAGCAGAGAGGTTAAACGATCTGTGCAAGGTCACACATCAATTTAGACTGAAGCAAACCTGGAAACATTATGGGCATTATAATTACTTCATATTGCGATAGCCCTTCTCTTTATGGAGTTCTTTCTTACAACTCTATGAGCTGGGCCCGCTTTATTTAAAATGGACTATATTTTCTTTTTTAAAAACTTAATTTAATTTAATTTTTTTATTATGTTATGTTAGTGACCATACAGTACTTCATTAGTTTTTGATGTAGTGTTCCATGAAAACAGAACCAGGTAAGACCAGTCTAACAAGCATTGGCAAATGTACTCCGTAAAAATAATCACAGTCTTCAGACTGAGACATGGTCTCTTTTGGTGAGGGATTAATAGATCTTTGACGTCCCCACCTAACGCCGTTCTGCTGAGGGTCCTACTAGACAACACACTGCCTCCTACTTCTTACGAGTAACTTCACCCCTACTGCACCTAGATAAGCTAGACTCTCAAGTGAAAGCAGATTCAACCTCTTCCTTGCGTGGATACTCTCTTATGCGTCCTTGTCCATTCTTGCCTCCTGGACAACTCATCCTTAAAGATGAATGGAAACCATTCACTTGATTACCTCAGACCTAGTTGGGTGCCCCTACTCCATGTTTTCATAGCATGTTCTTATCATACCTCTATCATTGTCCTAATCTCTACCAGCCCCTTGAAGACGAGAGGGTGCCTTCAGTGTCTTAGTCATGTCTATATCTTCAAAGCTTTGTGTAGTTTCCAGCATACAGCAGATGCACAGTAAATAATTGTTGAACGAATGAAAAAGATATTGCAAATACAATGTATTACTTCATAGAATTCAGCCACTTGAGTTGTACTTCTTTTTTTTAAGACCTTATTTATTTATTTATTTAAGAGAGAGAGAAAGAGAGAGCACAAGTGTGGGGGGGTCAGGTTGGAGAAAGAGGGACGGGCCGACTCCCCATTGAGCACAGAGCCCAATGCAGGGCTCAATCCCACAATTCTGAGATGTTGACTTGAGCCGAAGTTGGTTGCTTAACCGACTGAGCCACCCAGGCGCCCCTTGAGGTGTACTTCTTTACATTTTTAACTCATACTATCACAATATACTTATTTGTAAAAGCTTAGAATAAGCTTATTGACCTAGAAGTTGTACATTTGGTATATTTATAAGAATGCTGGTCCATTTGTTTAGAAAGGAAATCTGGTAAGCTTACCTAACCTCAAAGTTTGTCATACCCTTGGGCCAATTTTAAATTCAAGCTACTTGTGTCAAAAAAACCTTAGTAATTATTTTCCAAGAGCTCCTACAATATTTTTTTAAATAAAGGTAATGAGATGAGAAATTTTGCTTCAATTCAAAATACTGTAATTGTGTTCTCAATTGAAAAGTTATTTAAAAACGATTTCAGCTTGGTCTATATAGACTTTTTCAAGGTAACTAATTAAAACAAAGCTATTTGCTATATGTGAAAGAAAGGTAGGCATATTTAATGAGTAAAATATTGAAAGTTAAACATTTCAGGTTTAGTGATTGGATTGACGTTCTTTTTATTAGCAAGCTTTTTAGATATGAAATAATGAACATCTTATTGGCTTTAGGTATTTTTAACGTTTCTATGTGCTTAGCCTACTTTGTGTCATTTTCAAAATTAGGTTGAAACTCAATTCTCGCAAAGAAGGTCGGAATTAAACTTGTGAGGGTACTTATTAGCAACAGGGTCAGTAGCCTTCAAGACTCACATTTTGAACCCTTTATTAAGATTTTATTCCACCATGGGATATTGGTGGCTTTTCCATGGCTGTTCATCCTGCCTGATATAATGATAATGACAATGAAGCCGTTTCGATGTGCAGTCACTCTATAACATAAAGTCTGATGCCATTGCTAAGACCCACTATAGTATGCATGTATGCTTCAGAATGCACCAGAATACCTCAGATCAGTCAATGCTTGATGCATAGATTTAAGGTATTGAAGTCAATTTGGGAAATAAGTTAACTGGCGGTAGTGACTGGAAATTTGGGGGAAAAAATCCTCAGAGCCTAGCTTCATTTGTTTTTGTTTTTCAGAATCCCATGATTCACCACAGGGGAAAAAAATCCCATAAAATTTCAGAACTTGATTACAGTCATGGTCTAACCTCATTTAAGAGTAGAAATTAAATTTCCAGAAGTATTTTATGAATCATTCTAATATCTAACACCAAGAATCCTTCTGTGGCAGGAGAAAGCAAGAGTCATTTCTCATATTACGGCTTGGTCTCGGTAAACCACTACTTTGCACTATTGCTATGAATTATGAATTATCTCCAGGCAGAAATGAATTTGTCTGATTATAATGAATATCTAATCTTATTAGAGAAGGATCATTTGCAAATTGTGATGTCATAAAGTTCAGCTCAGGCAAAGGTTTAACTGATTTAAATTGAGCATAAGTTTTAAATAAATTAGTATCGATATAAATCCTATCAATACTGATTTGTTATCAAACCCACGAAAATGAAAGGGTCATTATCGAAAATGGTGAAGGGTCAGAGATTTTACCCTGTTTGCCAAGCTAACAAGTTAGCTTGCTACAGTCTCACCGATGCTGACAGAAGACAGGAGATTCCTGGTCAGAGACAAAGGACTTTTTAAGTTGCAGTACAAGACCCGGCATGAGCATCGTGTTCACCTCAGTTCCCATTGCCCTCCCGCCAAGTACCGCAGGAGTAACGCAGGGTGGCCCTCCCCCAAGTACCGCAGGAGTAACGCAGGGTGGCCCTCCCCCAAGTACCACAGGAGTAACGCAGGGTGGCCCTCCCCCAAGTACCACAGGAGTAACGCAGGGTGGCCCACGTGGTGAATTTACAACACACCAGAGGAACCTCAAGCTTAGGAAGCCCTAATCATTTATAATTGGTTGCAAGCAAACCTGCCCAGCTTGCTTTAGAAGAAGACATTATCTTTGTGACCCTGGAGAGTAAACCAACTTGCCCTTTGCTTTGGAGGGAGACACTATATCTTCTAAATAAATTTGCTAAACAAATGTATTCGAAAGGCTAGTTTATATCAAAGGCAGTCAGTTCCCCTGTTCTCAGGACATACAGAAATGCAATGGGCCCATGAAGAATTGCCTTCCAGCAGTCATTTATTAATCATATTTATTTCAGGTTGCGATTTGTAACCTGAAATTGTGATACAAACAACTGGGTTCTTACTAGATATCACCACCTGAGTGTTTTTTATTTAAGTACGTGGGGCTCCTGTTGCCTTAGACAAGCTGTTTGTCAGTTACACTTTACATGATGGGTCCCTAGAACATTTAAACCCTTGGATTGACTTTGGAAGGTCATATAATTCTCCTGAAGGCACAATATGGCTAATGGCTTATATTAGTGGCTCTGCATGGGCCATTCACTTTCATTCCAATGATGCAGCTGTATCATGGTTTTGCTGAATGATTTTGAAATCCTTAGTCAAATCGCTTCCTTCAAAGGTCATGTTTACATAACAGCTGACATTTTGAAAAGGCATACATACAAAGTTGGATATATGGGTGGAGATGTTAGTTTCTTGATGTAGAAATCCATTTGCTTAATGCAGATTTTGACAGCTTTTCTTTTTTTTTGTAAGGTTTTGTTTATTTATTTGAGAGAGAGAGAGAGAGAGAGAGAGAGGGAGAGAGCTGGGGAGGGGCAGAAGGAGAGGCAGAGAATCCCAAGCTTAGCGTGGAGCCAGATTCCGGCTGGATCTCACAACCCATGAGATCTTGACCTGAGCCCAAACCAAGAGTCTGACGCTTAACCAGCTGAACCCCCCAGGTGCCCCTTGACAGCTTTTCTTTCAGCAGGCTTGGTTCTATTGGATCAAAGGCAGTTTTTGATGCAAAAGTCTTTCGATGGGTTGTCAGGGATTCCTGTTTGCCTTTGGTCACATGGTCAGCACTCGTTGTATCTATTTAGAGGGCACAGAAGCACACCTTATTACTCATCATTCAGTTATCTCCATGTGCCATTTTCTCTCTTGCCAGTGACTGGCACATGCTCTTGCTCCTTCTTTCTGGAAATTTCAAGCCCCTCTTCACTCCCTTTCCTTGACTACCTTCAATTTATCCCACTGGTTTCAATTTTAGAGGTGACTTCCTCCATGAAACCTATTCTGTTCCTCCAAATCTGGAGTAAGTTTCCTTCCTAGGTGAGGTCACAGACCACCATGTTTGCCTATAAAATAGCACTTACCACACTGTCATACACATTTTTACTTACTTGTCTGCATTTCTCGTTGATCTTTGAGCTCCTTGAGAGCAGCGTGTATAACCATTTTATCTCTGTACCCAGAGTAGTTAGCACAGTACCAGACATAGAGTAGATAATAAATTGCTGTTAAACTGAATTGAAAAGAATTTATGAAGTTCAATTTAGATAATGTATACACCTCGAGAGCTTGTTCTGCAATTCTAATACATGTTCAACAAAGATTCCTCAAATTGAATTAAATCGAAGTGGTATGACCAATTTAGATAATCTATGTAAGTTATCTAGAACAGTGGTTTGCACATGCATACAAGATAATTTTAATACCTTTGTGGGGCCCAGACACTCTACATTTATTTAATTTTCTCACTTTACATTTTAAAAGAATTTTTAAGTAATTTTGCATGGAAATTCTTTATCTGCAAATTATTCACTTATTTATTGACTATGATTTCTCTGCAATCNTATCCACAGTTGGAAAATTTTTTCTAAATGAGAAGATCAAACCCATAAATTTTTTCAAATGCAATTAGATTTTTATGAATACTAAATTTAACAATTAATAAGGTTGACTTAATGCTATATTTTGTGAACATTTAATTAAGCATTTAATAATCCCTATTTGAAGTTTTTCCTTCTTCACTGGGTATCAAAAGTTTTTATCTTTAATGTTGCAAATAAACCTGGGGGGGTCTTGAAAAACTGGTAGGGCTTGGGGACCTTGCCTGTAGTGACTGGTGAATAAAATTATTCTGTATATGAACTACTCAGTAAATGTCGTTAAGTCAGAAGAAGGGCAGGTGACAGAGAAACAGGAGTATGATTTTGACTGTACATAAGAGATAAAGTGATTTCTATTGACCATACTCATAAAAGACCTTTGGAATTAGTTATTCCTATACCATGAAAGCCTGTATATAGTTAACCTAGAGAATTGCCTTAGTTTTGCTTAGATATTTGTTTTTTTTTCCTAAAGTGCTGAGTGTGATCTTTACCATGAGCCCAGCTACCCAACTTGATGCTGTAATTATGTCTAGTATAGGGTTGTTCTAATATTGGCAGCCCCCCAAAGAATACATAAGCACTTAATAAATGTGTGTTACATTAAACAATGAATGAATTTTGCTGAGAGATTTTGCTGCTCTTGCAATATCCTCAATAGATGTAAATTTGTGCAATTATTTTTAAACCAAAAAGATACGCAAAAGGGTGCAAGTATAAAGGACCCTGTGGGTGAATATTAATTAAAATCACTGGCATGTTATTTTTGGTTGATTTTATAATGCTCTTTTAGATGAAATTGAATCATATTCTTACTGAAATTTATGAACAAAGCGGCATATGTGAAACACTGAAAATTAATCTCTTCTCATATTTTTATGTGTTTAAAAATTGAAGAGGCAAGGGGAAAGGTCAAGCTTTTAAAAATCAATTTCCTCAACAACAGTTTTAATTAGGTCTACAACAGAATTGTCATCTGACTTCTCACTGTAGATGAATTACTAGCATGAGTTGAGTGCAGTCTTTAATACGGAACTTGCTAGAATATATTTTTGTCGCTAACATCACTGAGCTTTGTGTAAAAACCACGATGATTCTGTGAAGGACAAAATACTATCGATGTCACAAAACAAATGAAGAAACAAACAAAAAAGCAGAAACAGAATTTATAAATATAGAGAACAAACTGTTGGTTGCCAGAGGGCAGAGGAGTGGGGGATGGGCAAAATGGGTGAAGAGGTGCAGGTTTCCAGTTATGGAATGAATTAAGTCACGGGGATAAAAGGTACAACATAGGGAATATAGTCAATGGGATTACAGTAGTGTTATATGGTGACAGATGGGAGCTATGCTTAATGGGGAGCATAACATAATGTATCAACGTGTGGAATCACAGTGTCATTTCAAGAAACAAAACAAAGGAGGAAAGGGAAAAAAGAGAGAGAGGCAAACCAAGAAACAGACTATT
>NW_024423319.1:32811008-32870475 GCF_017311325.1 Ursus maritimus | reverse complement strand
TGACTGGCACATGCTCTTGCTCCTTCTTTCTGGAAATTTCAAGCCCCTCTTCACTCCCTTTCCTTGACTACCTTCAATTTATCCCACTGGTTTCAATTTTAGAGGTGACTTCCTCCATGAAACCTATTCTGTTCCTCCAAATCTGGAGTAAGTTTCCTTCCTAGGTGAGGTCACAGACCACCATGTTTGCCTATAAAATAGCACTTACCACACTGTCATACACATTTTTACTTACTTGTCTGCATTTCTCGTTGATCTTTGAGCTCCTTGAGAGCAGCGTGTATAACCATTTTATCTCTGTACCCAGAGTAGTTAGCACAGTACCAGACATAGAGTAGATAATAAATTGCTGTTAAACTGAATTGAAAAGAATTTATGAAGTTCAATTTAGATAATGTATACACCTCGAGAGCTTGTTCTGCAATTCTAATACATGTTCAACAAAGATTCCTCAAATTGAATTAAATCGAAGTGGTATGACCAATTTAGATAATCTATGTAAGTTATCTAGAACAGTGGTTTGCACATGCATACAAGATAATTTTAATACCTTTGTGGGGCCCAGACACTCTACATTTATTTAATTTTCTCACTTTACATTTTAAAAGAATTTTTAAGTAATTTTGCATGGAAATTCTTTATCTGCAAATTATTCACTTATTTATTGACTATGATTTCTCTGCAATCATTATCCACAGTTGGAAAATTTTTTCTAAATGAGAAGATCAAACCCATAAATTTTTTCAAATGCAATTAGATTTTTATGAATACTAAATTTAACAATTAATAAGGTTGACTTAATGCTATATTTTGTGAACATTTAATTAAGCATTTAATAATCCCTATTTGAAGTTTTTCCTTCTTCACTGGGTATCAAAAGTTTTTATCTTTAATGTTGCAAATAAACCTGGGGGGGTCTTGAAAAACTGGTAGGGCTTGGGGACCTTGCCTGTAGTGACTGGTGAATAAAATTATTCTGTATATGAACTACTCAGTAAATGTCGTTAAGTCAGAAGAAGGGCAGGTGACAGAGAAACAGGAGTATGATTTTGACTGTACATAAGAGATAAAGTGATTTCTATTGACCATACTCATAAAAGACCTTTGGAATTAGTTATTCCTATACCATGAAAGCCTGTATATAGTTAACCTAGAGAATTGCCTTAGTTTTGCTTAGATATTTGTTTTTTTTTCCTAAAGTGCTGAGTGTGATCTTTACCATGAGCCCAGCTACCCAACTTGATGCTGTAATTATGTCTAGTATAGGGTTGTTCTAATATTGGCAGCCCCCCAAAGAATACATAAGCACTTAATAAATGTGTGTTACATTAAACAATGAATGAATTTTGCTGAGAGATTTTGCTGCTCTTGCAATATCCTCAATAGATGTAAATTTGTGCAATTATTTTTAAACCAAAAAGATACGCAAAAGGGTGCAAGTATAAAGGACCCTGTGGGTGAATATTAATTAAAATCACTGGCATGTTATTTTTGGTTGATTTTATAATGCTCTTTTAGATGAAATTGAATCATATTCTTACTGAAATTTATGAACAAAGCGGCATATGTGAAACACTGAAAATTAATCTCTTCTCATATTTTTATGTGTTTAAAAATTGAAGAGGCAAGGGGAAAGGTCAAGCTTTTAAAAATCAATTTCCTCAACAACAGTTTTAATTAGGTCTACAACAGAATTGTCATCTGACTTCTCACTGTAGATGAATTACTAGCATGAGTTGAGTGCAGTCTTTAATACGGAACTTGCTAGAATATATTTTTGTCGCTAACATCACTGAGCTTTGTGTAAAAACCACGATGATTCTGTGAAGGACAAAATACTATCGATGTCACAAAACAAATGAAGAAACAAACAAAAAAGCAGAAACAGAATTTATAAATATAGAGAACAAACTGTTGGTTGCCAGAGGGCAGAGGAGTGGGGGATGGGCAAAATGGGTGAAGAGGTGCAGGTTTCCAGTTATGGAATGAATTAAGTCACGGGGATAAAAGGTACAACATAGGGAATATAGTCAATGGGATTACAGTAGTGTTATATGGTGACAGATGGGAGCTATGCTTAATGGGGAGCATAACATAATGTATCAACGTGTGGAATCACAGTGTCATTTCAAGAAACAAAACAAAGGAGGAAAGGGAAAAAAGAGAGAGAGGCAAACCAAGAAACAGACTATTAACTCTAGAGAAGAAACTGGTGGTCACCAGAGGGGAGGTGGGTGGGGGCATGGGCGGAACTAGGTGATGGGGATGAAGGAGGACACTTGTCAGGATGAGCACAGGACATTGTGTGGAAGTGTTCAGTCACTATATTGTACACCTGAACCTCATATTACACTCTATGTTAACTAACTGGAATTTAAATAAAAACTTAAAACAATAGCTATTGTGACTCTCAACTACAAGCCTACAAACTAAAGAATTATCTTCTCTTAAGAATTGGAGAGGAAGGCCAGCCATATTTCTGAGGAGATTTGAGTGAAGTCTTCTTAGAAGGGCTCTAAAGGTACTTCTGAACAGAATCAGTTTAGAAGGGCTAAGTCAAGGGCCGATAAATTCCTCAATCTCGTACCTTCATTTCCCTTAATTATACTACCTGAAATTCCGCCAGTTAGGGATTGCCTCAGGCTTCCCACAGCTTCTTTTAAAAATGGAAATGTTGGTGAGAGGAAGAGAGCCGAAGATCGGGCTCTCACACATTCTGGTGGATATTGTCAAAACAATTGCTTCCTCCTCGAACTCGGTTGTGCTACGTGAGAAAATGTCAAGTGTGAAACGGCAGTTGGCGGTTTTAGGGCTGGAGGACAGCACGAGGTAGAGGCCGTGCGTATGCGGGGTGCGGGGTGCGGGAAAGGAGTCTGGGACATTAAAAACCTACTCCTGAGGAAATGAGTCCCTAGGTGGTCATGAGGAAGGGCTGCATAGAAGCAAGTGGAAGGATGACGAGGACGGCTGTTGTCTCCTTTGAAATTTCGGTTAATGCTAGCTCCTTCTCTTCTTCCGTGGCCCACGTGCATCAAGGATAGTATCATTACTATGAGAGTGCGAGTATACGAAGGATGAAATCGACTTTTGTGGGTTAGTATAGTGGATGTTGTGGTCAGCAGCTCAGATCGCCTCTTGCTCCATTTTCATAACGAAGCACTCATTTCCCCAGCTCTGGCAGTGTTGACCCGCCGATGGCTTCCATTGACGTCCCTCTTTGGGATTGGCCCTGGGCAAAGATCATCTCACCCAACCATGCCTTCTCCCCAAGATCAGCCTGCCTCTATGAGTGGTCAGTGTGAAGGTACCAGGCCCCGCCCCTTGTCTCCATTTGAGATAATTCTGAAACGCCATTCCAGCTCCAGAGCGACCCAGATCAGCTGAGGCCTTTGCTGTGACCACCACAATTCCACTTCTCCCTCTGGCCAGCCCTGCTGCCCTCACACCTCCTCCACAAATATGCATTCTATTCCGAACTTCCAACAGCACACCCGTGTCTCCGAGTGCACCCAACCTTCAACACTTGAAATAAGGACTTAATTAACTTATAACTGTATTTTTATTGAAAAATGAATTTCAATACATCAAAAAAAACTAATGACTAACATAATAAAATTTAAAAAAAGAAAAATGAGTTTCAAGTTTCAGGCATCTTACAAGGTCTAGATGATCTTTTGATTTGCAATCCAGTTGCTCATGTCTTGGAAAGACAAACTCCTGGACCCAGCCAACTTCCAAGAGTGTATAAAGCTTTTTGTATGAACGCATTTGAGTAACTTGGTCAAGCTGCTTTGGATGCAAAGCTCGGAAAAGTTATTCTTCGCTGTTCCTAGGCCTAAGTGGCTTCTTTCTTCTCTAACCACAGACATGGCTTCTTTGGTTAGCCCCATTTCCCTTGCACTTCTCTAACGCGTGTCACACTATCAGCCATAATCACATTTATGGCTCAGGATCTCACTGACGAGAGACTTGGAGGTCAACAGGCAATTGTCAGCAACTGAATCCTCTTCCCTTCTGTCATTCCATTCTTTCCAATTCTTCCCCTCCACTTCCTGCCCCGCTGCTCTTCCTGAGAACTTAAAAAACAGAAATCTTAACCAGCGTCTGTTCGACCTCGAATTAAAACCCGAGATCTGGGGGAATGGGATAAGCTGGTGATGGGTAGTAAGGAGGGCACATATTGCATGGTGCACTGGGTGTTATACGCAACTAATGAATCATCGAGCCTTACATCGGAAACCGGGGATGTACTGTATGGTGACTAACATAATATAATAAAAAAAATTAAAAAAAAACCCCGAGATCTAAGTAGAAATGGGTATTAGCATCAGGAAAAGTATAAATGAAGGGGGACACGAGGAGGAAAAGAAAGACATTCTCCAGAGAGACAAATACTGCAATCCAATCATGACACTTACTAATTTGATCAAATATGAGAGCGTGTATGACAAAAGTGTGCGTGCTACTTGTTTCACCATTCTGGTTCACAGCAGGAATTCCAGAGATTGCAAGGAAGAACACATGTTAAGAAGAGCTAGAACAATGTTCTTTTCTCTTTGTATTATGAGAAGGAAACATAAATAAAAGGTACTCCATATTTTCTTATATAGGGATATATGCTCTCCCGACTTCTTCTATTTCTTATTAAGAAAAGACATGGAATGAGCTAAATGAGCAAATTGACTTAAACTCCTATTACTTTCGTTATCGTACACTCATGTCATCACCTTGTGTCTATTTGTTTTAGAAAGAATTGTACTTACTTTGAGGAATTCAGCGTGTTGTGAGACTTCAGTTAATTTCCCTTTGTGCCCTACTTGGTTTGGGATTTAATTGCTGTCGGGGAGCCTGAAATGACGACCTGTCACAGATGATCATTTACTGAGATCTGACATGATCTAACATGCAGAGAATTCGTCAGGTTTATTTGTGAGTTTGGAACCATGGTGATCACCAGTCAGGCCAGATGTTTGCCGGGCTAAAAAGAGATACCAGGCAGTGTTGAGTGAGAGTATCTAAGTGGGAACATCCACACTCCCTAGGTGTAATGGTGAGTGTGGATGCTTTGGTTTCGTGTTATTAAGACTGGCACTGAAAAAAAAAATCCGACTCAAATCTTTCATCCATCATACAGCACAGAGGAATAATTTCAGCCTGAACTCTGGATGCAATGTAGGAAAGGATAGAGATGCTGTGGCATTAACTCAAGTGAACAGTAGTTTAAGTAGGGCAGAGTAATATAAAGGCAAGAATATATGCATATTCAAATTACCCATCTGTACCATCTACTTACACTTGAGGCATTTCAGATGCTTATTACCCACGAACATTTTAATGAGGTGCTCACTCTCAGTACCTGAGCTAATTTGCGTCTCCCCAAAGATTATTTTTATATGATTCTAGAAGAAAAATAAGAGGGCTGCATATTTCATAGGTATATTTCAGGGGAAAAGCGTCTCTTCATGAACCATCTCAATGGGTGTAGTTCTGTTATTGGTTAGCATGTAAGATTAATACACGTGTCAATAAAAAGAGACACTTTAATTAGAAATAAGTAATATAAATAAGATAGAAAGACACATCTTCAAAATATCAGTTTTCATTGTTGGCTTGTTGATGTGGAAAAATATGAAATTGTGGACCCTAGAAGATAAAGGTATAGGTAAAAATGAACATAGGAATGATGTCTTCACTATTATTTTCTACACGAAACTATACACATTTCTGAGCAATCATCAAACTAAATCATTACGTTTCTGATTACATATTTTAGATAGAATCATGAATTTAAAATTTTTACCTCATAACCTACCACACTGAGCTCATCATAGGGAGAAATATGACTTCAGTAAGCTGTGAGCTTGAATTTTTGCAACAACTGTCAAGTCATATACAGTGGAATAATCGTATACAATAAACAAATTAGAACATCAAAAATATAAGATTTTGGAATGCGAGTATAGTTAATGCCTTTGCATGTTAAATTTAAAAGTACAGACATCCAGGATCTTTGTGATCCCCAAGTAATGACTTATGACGTATTGTTTCCTTAAATGAAAGCTATGCCCATGACATGCATAATTTTTTCTTTCGAAGTTTCCATGGATGAGAAGTATCTTCCCATATGGTCTCACGTATAATATTAAAGTGTTCTAGACCTCAGTCTCCTCCTTTGTAAAATGGAAGATTTGAAAAATATTTCCTTAGTCTACTTTTGTATTTTCCAAGTCTATGATTCTTTAACCTTGATATTTTTTTTCTTTAAAAAAGACAAGTCTTCTATAACCAATGGATATGTCTAGTGTTTTATTCGGACACACCATTGTTACTATGATCCCAGTACTGTTGTAAGAGCCAACACTCAACAAAAGGGACCTGAAACCATTTTCCAGCTTATATCTTGATTCAGCAGAGAGAATACTTTTGCAAAAGCAGCGTTGCTTGTAGCTTCTTTCGTCAGACTTCTACATGTTGTCACGGGACTGTATCAAAGAGTGTTCTCTCTGTTGTACTTTATTTATTGGGACAATTTCGTATTTACTGGTGGACCCATCTATCAGAAGAGTGCCCGCTTGTGTCCTGTCCAAACTGATAAAGGCTAGGCAGTTCAGAACTCTTAACTCTGGTCTCTTGCCTTGGCTTGGAGAGGCATGGACAGACAGCAGGCTGTGCTTCTGATTCTCTCTTCCTCGCATCCGAGTTATAAGAGAAAAGCTCTAATTTGACCTTGTTTGGGAGAAGCGAAAAAGCAGGCTTCTTGTCTTTATTCAGTTTTAGACTCCTGAGGCCAATGCAGCCACATTACCATAAATGTGGACAAGCTGTGCTCACCGGAATTCAGCAAACAGACCCGAACCACCAGAAACTTTAGCTCGTTTTTGGTAACATGTAAACAAGTACACGACATTTACCTACTGATATTACAGAATTATAACATGTCTGTATCTATACCTGTCTGTACACACACACACACACGCACACACACGTAAAATTTAGTTTTGACAAAAGGTGGCTGACATCTTTATGCTTTGAGAGGCTTTATGTATAAATTTGTATACATTTTGAGCATACATAATTTCCATAGAATTATAGAATTGCAAAGAATACCTGAAGGGAATTTAAGGATGATTTAGTGGAAGTCCCTAATTTTATAGATAGGAACTCTGAGACTCAGAGATACTGAGTGAATCACTACAAGACCAGTTGTTGGCACGGCTAGGACTATAGTAGGTTGTCTTTTTCAACATACGAACACCAGGTCCTCATGCCTTGAGTTCAAATTATTCTAAGAAATGTTTTGAAGAGCTTGTTTTGCTCACCTTAATCCAGGGGCAACTTATCTACAATATCCTGATGTCAGGGTATGTTGAGAGTTCACGAGTTTTGGTCACTAAATAGTGCTTGAAATCGAGGCAGCAGAGATCCACCACACAATTGTATTCACTGCCTCTTTTTGTACCAGATTATAAAACACTTTCTTCATTCATTCACGTGTGTGTTAAATGCACATTTATTTTGAGTGCCTGTTTTGTTCCATAAAGAGCGACGTATACTTCAGAAGGCAGGAATTTTCCAGCACTGGGCCCAAATGATAGAGCTAAACTTTAGAGAAAAAAAACACAGCATGTTTCCAATCACATCTATTTTTATGCTGTGAACAATCTTCTTGTACTATGTCATTAAGACCTTTGAGCCTTATAGTTTCAAAATAAGTTTGTTGTGAGCAATATTTTACATCTTTATTTTACATTTCCTCCTAATTCCCTTTCCAAAATACACACATATATCATCACTGTTGAGCACCATCCCATGGGATAGAGAACACGTAGGTGACCAAAAAAAGATGGCAAAAGAAGTTGAGAGGTCATGTGGAAAATAAAAAGAGATGAAACAAACACTAACTCTTATTTTCTTTTAAACAAGCAGCCTGGGAGATTTTTTTTAACTACAGAGAGAATCCAAAACATTAAATAGCTTAACACTACTTGAAACAAATACCTCTTCGAAACATCTATCCTTAGGAGGTGAAAATCTGGTCTGACTCCATCTCTCCAAGAAACTTCAGAAAGCAGTTATTCAACTCAATCACAGGATGTATCAACATTGGTGATTACATAATGTATCTTCACAATAAGTTATTCTTCAAGGCTCCCAGAAACTCGAGAATGAGTACAGAAATAATCAAGCCTAAGGCACAATCTATTTTAATATTAGAAAAGCTGTTATTTATTGAATGCCTACCACGTACCAAGCTTTCTGCTGGGCCGTTCATACATTATCTTCTATCTCTACAACAAAACTATGAGATTGGTCTTTTGTTTTTATTTTACAATTGAGAAAACAGACTCGGAAGGTAAAGTGGTCTCCTTCTGGCCACGGTGGTGTAGCTGAGACGTGAAGCCATGTTCGTGTCGTTCCAAAGTCCCTTCTTACTCTACTGGGCAACCTCATCCTAAGCGTATATAGTTTTGGATATTTTTACTGTGGCAGGAGGGAATGAAAAAATGCTCTCACTATTTTTCAACCCTCTAAACTTCTCCATGACCTTCGGCATCGAAACCACCTCTCTTTCATAGTCCATAAGCTCTTCTCTCAGGCTGAGAACCAATTTATCTGGGCCTGGAAATGAGTTCCCTTCAAGAAGCCACGTACCTCCTATCTCCTCAATTACGTTGGATTTTTGTTCCTTTAACATTATGTTTCTTATACTATTTACACTTTGGATAACCTAGAAT
The DNA here is from genome assembly GCF_017311325.1 of Ursus maritimus. Lineage (NCBI taxonomy): Eukaryota > Metazoa > Chordata > Mammalia > Carnivora > Ursidae > Ursus > Ursus maritimus. The sequence goes on along the minus strand of NW_024423319.1, from coordinate 32,861,740 downwards.
GAGGGGACCAAAGCCAATTAAGGGATTGGGCATTTCTGCTTTCTTTCCAATCACGCTGTATTTTTTTCCATCAGTGGTCTCCTCCTGCCGCCATCGGATAAACTTTAGCCGCTATGAACAGCATTGACTACTGACCTCAAAGACTGGAACAACAGACAAGCATTCTGACTCATCCGCCATATCTTTCCTTGGGAATACATTAACGACGATCTGGCCTTTTCAGGGCATTAGATTTTCTTTTCAAAACTTTTAGTACAGATGATGATATTCTTAATGCTGACGGTGCTTTATAGGCCACAGAGGTTCTAGTTTTAAAATAATTCTAACTTGGGGCGCCTGGGTGGCACAGCGGTTAAGCGTCTGCCTTCGGCTCAGGGCGTGATCCCGGCGTTCTGGGATCGAGCCCCACATCAGGCTCCTCCGCTAGGAGCCTGCTTCTTCCTCTCCCACTCCCCCTGCTTGTGTTCCCTCTCTCGCTGGCTGTCTCTATCTCTGTCAAATAAATAAATAAAATCCTTAAAAAAATAAAAATAAATAATTCTAACTTATTTTACAGAATTATAGCCACAATCACCTGTATGTGATACATTGTATATATTTCAGGTATATTTTTATGAGTCGTAAACCTGAAATTGGTCCTAACCAACAAGTTCCCTCAGAGTCTATAGGTTCACCTTTCCAGAAATATAAACATAAAGCATATTTAGCACCTGAGAAGCTCAGTTTTCCTTTAGGCTAAGTTCTAAATAGGTAGTGAGTCTGGCTGTCCTAACTCTCCCCCCGTCTATCCTTGTACTGCCCCTTAGAGAATAACCCATTCCAATATATCACAGCCTGGATTCTCTCATTACATGAAAAACTGTTCTCGCAAGTGTTATTATATTTGATTTCCTTACATAAGTCTTTGAAAAATTTTCTTTGGCCAAATCTGTTCCTTGAGAATGCTAATTTTCATCCACAGTATAAATCAGTTTGAGAATCACCATGTGTTTGAATTGAGTAAATAGAACAGCAATCAAAATACCAAAGTTTGTGCTCTGGTAAATGAGCAGAAGAAATACTGTCCAGAAATAAAGGAAGAGAGCCATGGTATGAGGATGTTAGACCTTGTAGGTCATCTCATCTTGCAGACAAGGAAATTAAGGGCAAGAAAAATTAAATGATTCACTCAAGTCACAGGGGTAAGTTCATGATTGAACCACGAAGAGAACACATGTCCTATGAAAGCTGTTTATCGAACTATCTCACTTATTTTTTAACATTCACTGTGCATGTGAATTGCTTGGGGAGCTCTTAAAAACACAGATGGCTGGGCCTCCTCTCCAGAGATTCTGATTTAGTTGTCTGGGGTGAGAGCAAGGCATTTGTATTTTTGAGCCCCTCACCCAGGCTGTCCTACCATGTAGCCAAGAATGACAATTACCAAACGATATCATGGCACCTCTCTCAAAGTATAAGCATAAATCACTGACTTTGAGGCTCCGATGGAAATGCCTGTTCTCTTGAATGAATCGAATAAGACCTTTTCTTGAATGAAGTATGTTGGAAGAGTTGCTACACAAATGGCATGGTTGTAAAAGGATGTCCGGGTGCTGTCCCAGACACTTAAGTGATCCACCTTTGGCTTACGAGGAGAGGAATTCTAGCTTCGTGAATCTCCGTATTTTGGAAAAAATGACTGGTTGTTCTTTATATCACCTGCTTCAGAAAGCCGTCACCAAACCCCTTCCTTACAGTCTTGCTTAGATGCCCCTCCTATGTCCTATCACAGCCCTTTGTGATTCTCTGTCTCACCCCAGGTGCCATCGTGCATAGAATCGGGATGGGGTTTTTGCCTGTTTCTCTTCCTAGGCTATGAGAAACATGAGGGGGAGAAATCAGTTACTCATGTTTGTAGTTTTGGAAATTTAGCGTGTTCTCTGCCGTGGAGTAGATGCTCGATAAATACCTGCGAGGGGAACTGAATCTGGAGTCCTAAAAACACAATTACAATAAATTTAGCGAAACCAGAGGGAAAGATGTTGCCAATTCAGAAGAAAGAAAATGGAAAAGAGTGCCCGGTGCCAAGAGGACCAAAAGTCTGGCTGCCTCTGCTAGTCTCATACGGAGAGAATGTCCTCGTACTAGTAAGTTTCCATATGTGGCTTCATTACATGCTCACGGTAACGCTTCGAAGCAGTTATCGCTTCTGATTGCTACATAAGGAAGCTGATGCTTTCGAGAAAGCGCCTGACCTACATGGGTTAACTAACGTGCCCAAAGTCACCCAGGTAGTGAATGGAGGCAGATTTCAAACTCAGGTTTTTCTGCCTCCGCAAACCTTGCTTCTCTGATTATCCTTAAAACCTCACCTCTTTGGGGTTCATTTATTATTTATTTTTCCCAGCATAAAAATTCTGAGGAAAAACGAATTCATGTACAATTCCTTGTTGTCAACCAACTTTTTAGCCTGTTTCTCACAATGTTGGCTCCCCAGTGCTTTGAACAGGCTGGCATACAGTAGGTGCCGAATAAATACTGGTTGAAACAGTAACGCATGAGTAACTGCTACTTTATTCTTAACAAATAGTACATTCCCTCCTACTAACCCTTACTCCTACCTATCTCTTCCCCAAATATGTATACATTTCTTACACATAGATTGGTGTCCATGATACATAGATAATTAGTTGAAAATTCCGTTCAATAAATTATTCCTTTGCTCTTCAGATATTTCTAGCCTTAGACTGTGTTAGGAAATGGAGGAGTTCTTGAACTCTGAAATAATGCTTCCCTGAAAGGAGAATTCTGGTGCCTCACTGTAAGGGACATCAAGGAGATCCTGTGTCTCGGGTGTGAACCATACCGACTGGAGTTCATGTTGCTATGGTTCACTAGTATATTCAGACATTTACAGACAGACTCGAAAGTCAGGACTAGTGTCAAAACTGCCTCTCTCGGCCCGACAGCAGTAGCTGGGCTAACTCCCATCTACCTCTCCCACTGGTTTTTGTCCTAAATTAGTAGTTGGTCTCTGCTCTGTTGCAGCTTTATGATGCCCCCCTTGACTGGCCACTTGCTGCAAAGGACCAAAAACGCTTTTTTACTCCGGATAAGTAGCCCGCGAGGGCCAGTTAAGATATTAGGCTCTGGTCAAGTAGACTGGAATGCAAGGCTATTACTTTCCTTTGAGAGGAAATGGAATTATGAGCTCCTTGAGAGAAGAAGTATTGTCTTCTTTATTGTCCCTGAGGAAACTTCTGTAACCCAGGGGCTACACAGAAGCCGGAATCAGCCTGGCACATCAGATTCTGAATCTGGATAGCAGGAGGGGGGTGAGGGTCAGTGCAGGAGGCCGCATGTGACTTTAACAGCTGTGGCAGGACCATGAGAACACAGTTCCAAGCCCCACAAAAGGCAGACCGAGAATTGAGAGACAGGCTGGGGGACGGAGCCCTGTTGCTATTTGACCTGCTTCCATCAGTACCAGCTCAGAAACTAAGAGGAGAGGGTCCTGTAGTTATGATCAACCCGTAGGCTGAACTATGGGGAGCTATGGAGGTTAAAATGAACGGAAAAGAAGACAACACTGACTAAGGTCCTATGCTCGGGTAAATCAAAGAAAGCTCACAGGTCTACAGGGATTTCTCCTTGCCTGTTGAGTCTTTGGGAAGCTAGGTCTGAGGCATATTTCATGTTCATGATAAGGATGTGGGTGAGGAAGGAACAAGATAGGAGTTTGTTTTGGTATTTAAATGAGGAATACGGGGAGGGGGGGCACCTGGCTGGCTTAGTCAGTTGGGAGTCTGCCTTCAGCTCAGATCTCGATCCCAGGGATCAAGTCCCACGTCGGGCTCCCTACTCAGTGGGGAGCCTGCTTCTCCCTCTGCCCTTCCCCCCCCTGCTCATGCTCTCTCTCTCTCCCTCTCTCTCTGTCAAATAAATAAAATCTTTAAAAAATAAAAGAGGAATCTTTTATTTCTTCCCAAATGGAAAAATAAACCAATATGCATGGCATCAGAATGAGAATTTACCTAGGCTGCCTTAAATCTTTTCTGGAATGAAATAGAGAATAATAAGAAGTAAAAATATAATGGATCACATTTAAAATCTCTTACAAGGAAGAAAAGGATGAGGGGAATTTTAAAACATTGAACTTTCATATAGTCGGTATGCTAAAGAAGATTTAGAATTTTTTTTCATCTGAACGTAGAAACAAATCTTTGGCAATTGAAGTTCTTTGAATTTTAAAAAATAAACCATAAATTTGCTAGTTTTCACTACAAAACAACATTATTAAAGACAGTGCGGTACTGGCATAACGATGAATATATAAATCAACAGAAGCAAGCTGAGCGTCCAGAAAGAAGCCTATAAATTTATTGCCAATTGATTTTTTTAAAGATTTTATTTATTTATCTGACAGAGATAGAGACAGCCAGCGAGAGAGGGAACACAAGCAGGGGGAGTGGGAGAGGAAGAAGCAGGCTCCCAGTGGAGAAGCCTGATGGCGGGGCTCGATCCCAGAACGCCGGGATCACGCCCTGAGCCGAAGGCAGACGCTTTAACCGCTGTGCCACCCAGGCGCCCCGCCAATTGATTTTTGACAAGGGTACCAAACATTTCAATGGGGAAAAAAGTCTCTTTACTAAATGGTGCTGAGATGCCTGGATATCCACAAGCAAAAGAATGAAGTAGGACCCTTACCTTACACCATACACGAGAAGTAACTCAAAATGAATCGAAGAGCTTAATGTAAGAGCTCAAACTATTAAACTCTTAGAAGAAAACATAGGTGTAAATCTTCACGAATGTGCATTAAGCAATGGCTTCTTAGTTATGTCACCAAAATAAAGCTCAACCGAAGGGAAGAAATTGATAAATGGAACTTCGGAAACATTAAAAAAATTGTATTTCAAAGGACACTTAATAAAGTGGATGTAACTCACATAACTGGAGAAAACAATTGCAAATCGTATATCTGAGAAGAGTGTGGTATATAAAGACACCTCACAACTCAACAGTAAAAACACAAATGAAATAATTAATAATTAAAACAGGAGCCAAGGACTTAAATAGAGATTTTTTTTTCAAAGAGGATATAAAAATGGTCAGTAGAGGGGCATCTGGGTGGCTCAGTCAGTTAAGCGTCTGTCTTAGGCTGAGGTCATGATCTCGGGGTCCTGGGATCAGCCCTGTGGTGTGCTCCCACTCAGCAGCGAGTCTGCTTGTCCCTCAGCCCCTCCTCCTGCTCGTGTTCTCTTTCAAATAAATGAATAAAATCTTTCCCAAAAAAGGTCAATAAATACATAAAAGATGCTAAACATCAATAGTGATTAGGTAAACGCGAATGAAAAGCACAATAAAATACCACATTACACCCACTAGAATGGCTAGACTAAAAAAAACAGACAACAACACGCATTACTGAGAATCGTGGAGAAGCTGGAACTCTCAAAACATTGCCAGAGGGCATGTAAACCGTGCAGTTGCTTTTGAAAACAAAATTGGCAATCGCTTAAAAAGTTAAGTACAGAGTTACCATATAACTCAGCAATTTCATTCCCAAGAAAATTGAAAACATACGTTTCTACAAAGACTTTTACACAAATGTTCATTGTTAGCATTATTCATAATAGTCAATAAAATGGAAACGACCTAAATGTCCATCAATTGATGGACAGACAATATGTGGGATATCCATTCAATGGATTAGTATTCAGCGATGTCTGTTATTTGAAGGATAAAAAATGAGATGTATTATTCAACAATGAAAAAGAATGAGGTACTGATATATGCATTGAAAATGGAAAGAATTCAATATTGATACATAACCGAACATGGATGGACCTTGAAAACATTGTAAGTAGAGACTAAGTGAAAGAAGGCAGTCACAAAAGACCATTGACTGTATAATTCCATTTATATGAAATGTCCAGAATGGTAAGTGCATAAAAACAGGAAGTAGATCAGTGTTTGACAGGGGCCGGAGGGAAGGGAGGAATGGAGCCTGCTTCTGTGTAAGGAGTTTCTTTCAGGGTGTTTAAAATATTATGGAATTAGATAAAGTAGTGATTTTTGCACACTCTATGAATATACTAAAGAATACTGAATCATACACATTAGAAGGTTAAATTTTATGTGACGTGACATTTATTATGTCTCAATAAAGATGTTATTAAAAAATATTGATGGCTCTCTGTAAACTTTGCCAGGAAATAGAATGCGTTCAGAATGGGTCCTCAAATTTTTCATAAACATTTTTTCATCCAAACCTATTTGTAAGTTTTTCTTTTCACTCATCTGTTCCAAAGGAATATATATATACTCCTAACACATTATCACATTACCAAGGGAAAAAAAAATCTAGCACTGACAGAAACATAAATATAAACGAGAAGCTTATCGGAGCAAAAACGAAGAATGTTTTGTCGGGAGTCATAGAAACACCAAACGTGTTCCTTTAACTTCTTGCGTTCCAAGGTTCATTTCTGCTTGCATGTTTGGGTCTGGTAACTGCATAACTTGGCGGTCAGAATTACTGGATCTTTCAGCATTCATTTAGAGGAAACTTTTAATATGTGTAGCCATTTGTCGCAAAATGGGAATTTCAGTATTGCTTCAATTAGTTGGCTTTATGAAGTTTCACAGATGAAAGTGGAACACAAGAGAGAGAAAGAAAACAAAAGAATTCTTAGAAATGCAAGGGTCTGGGGCACCTGGGTGGCTCAGTCGGTTAAGAGTCCGCCTTCGGTTCAGGTCATGATCCCAGGGTCCTGGGATCGAGCCCCACATCGGGCTCCATGCTCAGCAGGGCGTCTGCTTCTCCCCCTCCTTCCTGCTCATACTCTCTCTCTCACTATCTGTGTCTTCTCAAATAAATAAATAAAATATTTTTTTAAAAAAGAAAAAGAAATGCAAGGGCCTTTCAGTGCCCCAGAGGCTAAAGAGGGTTGTCTGTGTGCGTGCAAGCTCACGCACGCAAAGGCAGAAGAGTGAAGGCTGAAGCCTCGAGACTTAAAAAATGGCGATTTAAAAAGATGACTTAGGAGAGTGCTGTATAAAGAATGACAAAGGACCTGAAACACTCATTTCTGCCTCTCTGGAGGAACCTGTAATGTTCCAAAGGGGATGATCATTGAGCATCACAGAGCAAAGGCACAAAACACCAGGAAGTTTCGTAAAGATCAATGCTCTACGGTTTTCTTTTCTTTCTTACTTTTTTAAACAAAGATAAACAGGACATAGAGCACGTTCTTTTCTTTTTTCTTTTTAAGATTTTGTTTATTTGAGAGAGAGAGAGCATGAGCTGGGGAGGGGCAGAGGGAGAAACAGACTCCCCGCTGAGCAGAGGGCCCGACGTGGGGCTCAATCCCAAGACTCCAGCATCATGACCTGAGCGGAAGGCAGACGTTTAACTGACTGAGCCACCCAGGTACCCTGGGCATGTTCTTTTCTTAATAGCTTTATTGAGGTATAATTGATGTGTAATAAACTGTTATGTTTGTATCTAAAGTGTTCAATTTGGTAAGTTTTGCCATATGTTTACACCTGTAAAGCCATCACTATAACCAAGACGGTCACAAGTCAACAAATTCAACATCCCCAGAAATTTCCTATTGTTCCCTTGTAATCCTGTCTTCTTGTCCCTCCCTAAGCATATCACCCTATCTTCATAACTTTCCCTCCTTCCCCCACACAGCACCTGCAAGTCTGTTTTTTGTCACTGTTGGTTACCTTGTGTTTTCTAGCATTTTATATTAATGGAAACTTACAGAATTGACTCTTTATTTTCTGGCTTCTCTTACTTACATCATTATGAAATTCATATGTATTGTTACGTGTATCAATAATTCATTATGTTTATTGCCTATACCACAAGTTATTTTTCTGTCATTTCACCTGTTGATTGACCCTTGAGTTGTTTTCAGTTTAGGGCTGTTGCAAGCAAAGCTACCCTAAACGTTTGTATGTAAGTTTTTGTATGGACATGCGCTTTCATTTGTTAATAAATTAATTTTTGAAAACATACAAACTATGAATATGGCAATCAGGATTTATTTTGACTCCAAAATAGTATATTAGAGTTTTTTTTTAACTTCAGGAGGAATTTACTTATTATACAAAACCCTTGCCAAAAAATGGCCAAGTTACTGCTTATTTGAATCACTTCTGTGTAATAATTTGTCAATTCATCCATAGTAAAATCATATAGTTCATTGTCAATCAATGTAAATTAATACTTTTTTATTTTTCAATATATATGTGTGTGTATATGTACACATTTTTTTTTTTAAGTAAGCTCCATGCCCAACATGGAGCCTGACACGGGGCTTGATCTCACAGCCCTGAGATCAAGACCCGAGCTGAAATCAAGAGTCAGACACTCGACCGACTGAGCCACCCAGGTGCCCCTATTTTTAAATATATTTTATGCTAATGGTAGGTATCACTGAATTGCCAGTGATCTTTTCCCTTACACTCTGTAGTTTCTATTATTTTTTTCACCAAGTGTGTATAAATTGTAAAATAAGGCAAAATTATTTGAAATTATGATTTTTTTCACATGGCTAAAGCAATCTTGAGAAAGAACAAAGCTAAAGACATAACACATTTCAAACTGTATTACAAAGCTACTGTAATCAAACCAGTATGGTACTGGCATAAAAACAGACACATAGACCAATGGAACAGAATAGAGAACGCAGAAATAAACCCATGCATATACAGTCAAGTGATCTGTGATGAAACCACCAAAAATACACAATGGAGAAAGGATAATCTCTTCACTGATGGTGCTGGGAAGACTGATATCCACATGCAGAAGAATGAAATTGGACCCTTATAACATATACAAAAATCAACTCAAACTTGATTAAAGACTTAACTGTAAAACTCGAAACTTTAAAACTCCTGGAAGAATGCATAGAGAAAAAAACTTGTTGACAGCTGGCTTTGGCAATAATTTTTTGGGTATAAAACCAAATGCCCAGGCAACAATAGCATAAACAGACAAGTGGGTCTACATCAAACTAAAAAGCTTCTGGACAGCAAAGGAACTCATCAAAGACATGAAAATGCGACCCGCCAAATGGAAAAAAAAATATTTGCAAACCATATATCTGGTAAAAAGTTAATATCCAAAATATATAAGAAACTCATACAACTCAATAGCAAAAAGACAAATAACTGATTAAAAAGTGCTCAAAGGACCAGGATAGATATTCTTCCAAGGAAGAGCTATAAATGATCAACAGGTACGTGGAAAGGTACTCAACTATTTACTCAGGTAAATGCAAATAAAAACCACAATGAGATGGTTAGGATGGTTTTTATTAAAAAGACAAGTTAAAACAAATGTTGGCAAGGATGCGAGTAAGAGGGAACTCTTGTGCACTGTTGATGGCAATGTAAATTGGGGCAGCCACTGTGGAAAACAATATGGCGGTTCTTCAAATAAATAAAAATAGAACTCCCTTAGGAGTCAACCATCTCACTTCCGTGTATTTATTTAAAGGAAATAAAATCAGGGGCGCCTGGGTGGCACAGCGGTTAAGCGTCTGCCTTCGGCTCAGGGCGTGATCCCAGCGTTGCGGGATCGAGCCCCACATCAGGCTCCTCCGCTATGAGCCTGCTTCTTCCTCTCCCACTCCCCCTGCTTGTGTTCCCTCTCTCGCTGGCTGTCTCTATCTCTGTCGAATAAATAAATAAAATCTTTTAAAAAAATAAAGGAAATAAAATCAGTATCTCAGAGTGATATCTGCCTTTCCACGTTTACTGCAGCATTATTCAAAATTGCCAAGATGTAGCATCAAACCTAAGTGTCTGAGCAAAGAAAATGTGATATATATATGAATATTTTTTATCCATAAAAAAGTAAAAACCCCTGCTATTTGTGACCACATGGATGAACATGGAGGACATTAAGTTAAATAAAATAAGTCAGGCAGAGAAAGGCAATACTGTGTGATCTCACCTGTAGGTGGAATCTGCAAAAGTCAGACATGTGGAATCCGAGAGTAAAACAGTGGTTAGCAGGAATTGGGGGCAGGGGATTGGGGAGATGTTGGTCAAAGGGCACAGTTGTACAGTTATAAGATGAATAAGTTCTGGGTATCTAATCTACAGCATGGTGATTATAGCTAATAATACTCTACTGCATACTTGAAGTTTGCGAAGAGAGCACTTCTTAAGTGTTCTCACCACACACACACACACACACACACACCCAAATGGTAACTATGTGAGGTGATGGATGTGCTAATTAACATGACTGTGGTAACCATTTCACAGTATATTCATACATCAAGCCATCGCATCGTACACCTCAAATATATGCCATTCTTGTCAATTGTACCTCCATTAAAGCCGGAGAAAAATAAAATTATTTAATTTCTTTTTCATTTGGCCCTCAATCTGATCACTTTAAATTTTCTGTCATTCTCTAGTGGCAGTATTTGAAATCTATTTTTTCATTATGATGTATCTGGATGTGCAAATTAAAAGGAAAAATCGAGGCAAGTTTTTATAAAGTTCAAGTTTAAGGTTTTCCCTTTAAATTAGTAGCTTTGGTATTATTCATTTTAATGAAGTAAGAGATTAGGCCAGAATTCTCCACATAAATACTTCAGTGTTTCACTTGACTGTATACGTGAAGGCATTCACAAATATCATTATAAAGTGGACTGGGGGGGGGAGCGCCTGTGTGGCTCAGTCGGTTAAGCGTCTGCCTTCAGCTCAGGTCATGATCGTGGGGTCCTGAGATAGAGCCCCATGTCGGGCTCCCTGCTCAGTAGGGATCTGCTTCGCCCTCTCCCTTTGCCCCCTCCCTGCTCGTGCTCTCTCTCTCTCTCAAATAAATAAATAAATAAAACCTTTAAAAAAGAGTGAATTTGGGCATGTGGCCTTTCATAAGAAACATTTTGTCATATAATATGAATGAACTGGGCAGCTGACATGTTTATCACATTATGTTGGATCAAAATTGGAATGTATTTCATCTTTTCAAAGGAAAGGAAAGGGTTTGGGGAAAACATTTACTGAGTTTTCTACTTTGAACCTATTTTCCATATCTTTTCTTCCTTTGATCATGACAATAGTTTATAAGATACTGTCCCAATCCAATGCAAGTTGGTACAGCCACTTTGGAAAACAGTGTGGAGGTCCCTTAAAAAGTTAAAAACAGAGCTACCCTATGATCCAGCAATTGCACTACTGGGTATTTACCCCAAAGATACAGAAGTAGTGAAGAGAAGGGCCATATACACCCCAGTGTTAACGGCAGCATTGTCCACAATAGCTAAATCGTGGAAAGAGCCGAGATGCCCTTCAACAGATGACTGGATTAAGAAGATGTGGTTCATATATACAACGGAATATTACTCAGCCATCAGAAAGAACGATTTCTCAACATTTGCTGCAACATGGACGGCACTGGAGGAGATAATGCTAAGTGAAATAAGTCAAGCAGAGAAAGACAATTATCATATGGTTTCACTCATTTATGGAACATAAGAAATAGCAGGAAGATCGGTAGGAGAAGGAAGGGAAGAATGAAGGGGGGTAAACAGAAGGGGGAATGGACCACGAGAGACTATGGACTCTGGGATATAAACTGAGGGCTTCAGAGGGGAAGGGGGTGGGGGAATGGGATAGGCCGCTGGTGGGTATGAAGGAGGGCACATATTGCATGGAGCACTGGGTATTATACGCAAATAATGAATCATGGAACACTACATCAAAAACTAGGGATGTACTGTATGGTGACTAACATAACATAATAAAAAATTATTATTAAAAAAGATACTGTCCCAATCCAGCCCAAATTAATATGTTGTGAGAGCTCTTTTGTGCCTTTTCATGAAGGTTTGGGATATCTTCCCAACATTTGTTGAAAAAAAGAGGGTGGGAATGGGACGAATTGTGTTGCTCACATCCTGCATATATTAGTGTTGGTACATCTTTTTTTATAAGATTTTATTTATTTATTTGACAGAGAGAGAGACACCCAGTGAGAGAGAGAACACAAGCAGTGGGAGTGGGAGAGGAAGAAGCAGGCTCCCAGCGGAGGAGCCTGATGTGGGGCTTGATCCCAGAACACTGGGATCACGCCCTGAGCCGAAGGCAGACGCTTAACAACTGCGCTACCCAGGCGCCCCAGTGTTGGTACATCTTTAAAGGAAGCTCTAGATAAACCACCAATAATAATATTTTGTACTTACCTTCTTGTGAGAAGCTTCATATATGTTATGCCACAGTATGCTAAAATCCTCATGAGAGTCTCAGTGGGTAGGTAATAGTAGTATCTTCTTTTAACAGAAGGCTTGAGGCTAGAGAAGTTCAATAGCTTGCTCTCAATCCCATGACCTGAGAGAGGCAGAGTGGGCGTGGAACCTGATTTGATGAACTCTTTGGGTCTTTCTTGAAGGAGGGAGATAATGTTTATTTAACACTTAATATAAGTTGGAAACTCTGTTAAGTGCATTATAAAACTGTCTCAAAACTTAATCATTACCACAGGCACCTGGGTGGCACAGTCGTTTATGTGTCTGACTCTTGGTTTCAGCTCGGGTTGTGGTATCAGGGTCCTGAGATCAAGCTCAGCATGGAGTCTGCTTGAGATTCTCTCTCCCTCTCCCTCAGCCCCTCCCGCTAGTGCACTCTCTTGCGTGCTCTTTCTCTCTCTCTAAAATAAATAAATAAATCTTTAAAAAAAACCAACCCTAATCATCACCATACTTCATAGAGTAAGAACTATTATGGCCTCCATTTCATAACTACGTATATGTCTATAAGGAAACCAAAGTGCAAAGAGGTGTAATAATGTAGCCAACGGCACATACACACTGGAAGCAAGCAGAAACCCAGGAAGACAAGCAGGGTATTCTTGCCCCTAGTCTAATAATGTGCTTTCTTCTGTGCCACATCTAACAATCTGTTAGGAGAATACTCTTGAGAAGACATGGGCAGAGCAATCCTCTTTCCTGTGCATTTTGGGATCAAGCTGGGTCTTGATTCTATGCTTTTTGCCAGAGTTGTAGTGAGAATTCTGGAGTTTGAGTTTGAAGAACGGGGAGAGACGAAGTTAACGAGTTTGCAATGCCGTGCAAAGCACCATGAAGTGGTCTAAGCTTTTCCTTGATTGGACCCAAATGGATACCATTCTCTCATTTCTGCCGAAAATGATTATAAACAGAAAGCAAATTCAATGGCTTTGTAACCAAAATCATCTGGAATATTCAAAAGCCAAACACCTTCTTCCTTTTGCCCATAATCTCAGAACAAACTCATATGGCCGATTCGTAAAATAAAGGACCACAAAAACAATCAAATCTTAATTTTTTTTCTTTTCATATAATAGGCAATAAAGCAAGAGTACACGTCATATAAAAGTATACCCATGCTCAAGGAAATGAAGATAAATACGAAACTGAAAAAAACCAAGTAGGAAAAGATTAGAGTTTAATCAACAATGAAGTGTGTGTATAGAATACCAATGTTAAGGTATTTAGACATTTTTGGTATCTGGTGACAGCTACTGATCAGCTGCAGTTTCGTTTAAAAAGAGCTTCCATAATTTATGGAAATAATAATCTTATTTAATATTTAAGAGTGTTCAAGAATTCTCAGAAATTGAAAGTTATAATTATATTTAAATAATTTAAATATGGGATCAGTCCCTAAACCATCATGTTTGTAAAAAAACTAGTTAGATCTGGAGTAAAAATTGTTAGGGGAACCATATGATTTAATGACACGGAATTGATGTACTAAAATGCCTTTTAATTTCAGAAAGATTCGTATTATGTTTAGTTCATGATTTAATGGCAGGTCAAAGATTTTATCATTTCTTTGAATTTCTCAAATTCTAGTTCTATTTTCTAAAAGCATCATGTATGGGCCTGATACATTTAATATCACTGAGATAATCATATTCAAATACCTCAATTTCATCAAACATGGAATAATTAGTTAAAATTGTTCAATGTCTGAGATTTGCATTTCAAATACTATTTATTGCATTTTTAGAATTACACAAATAACACATACCTATTGTCAAAATTCGGAAAATATAAAAAAATGTGTGAAGAAGAAAATAAATATCGAGCATTATCTCACTATTCAGAGATAACCATTGTTATTTTTAGTATATATCTTTTTCAGTTTTTCTATACTTTTTCTATGCTCTTAGAAAACAGAGAGCTAGACAATTATCATATGGTTTCACTCATTTATGGAACATAAGAAATAGCAGGGAGATTGGTAGGAGAAGGAAGGGAGGAATGAAGGGGGGGTAAACAGAAGGGGGAATGAACCATGAGAGACTGTGGACTCCGGGAAACAAACTGAGGGCTTCAGAGGGGAGGGGGGTGGGGGAATGGGATAGGCTGGTGATGGGTAGTAAGGAGGGCACATATTGCATGGTGCACTGGGTGTTATACGCAAGTAATGAATCATGGAACACTACATCAAAAACTAAGGATGTACTATATGGTGACTAACACAACATAGTAAAAAATTAAAAAGAAAAGAAAAGAAAACAGAGAGGTTTCTCCACACGTACTTTTGCATCTTGGTTTTTTTCTTCATGTGACATTGAATTTGCTTCTTCCCTCTTATTCACACTTCAGCCCACTCTAATCTCGCTTCCGGTCATTCCAATGAAACCGATGAACCAATGGGCACTTGGCTGTCTTCGCCTTTCTCCATCACTCCAAGTGCATGTCTAATATGGTAGCCACCAGCCGCATTTGGCCGTTAAAAGAAATTCAGTTCCTCAGTCATGGTAGCCACCTTCATGAGGCCAATAGCCGCTTGTGGCTAGTGGTCACTGTGTCAGACAGCACAGATCTAGAATATTTCCATCACCGCAGGAACTTCTTTGGGGCAGTGTTATGTCAGCCCTTCAAAACCTATTCTCCTCTAAGTGTCCCCTAGTTAGTAAATGGTATCACAATCAACCCAGTTAGTTGGCCTAAAAATCAAAAGTCATTTTTTATTAGTATCTTTCCCTCTACTGACACAGAGAATCTATCTCCTTCTTTTATTTAATAAAGAAGAAATCCTTACTGCATGATAAACAAAAAAGTTTAAAAATAAAGTACAAGCAAATTAAGTGACAAAACAAAGAAAGCGGGTGTTGTCACGTTCATATCCAAAAAAGTCAGAGTAAACTGGGCCCAAAGCAATATTTCATGTTCATAAAATAGACATTCTGGATGGAAAACATATTTCAGATGACATAAAGGGAGTACAGGTGAATGTGCAAGATGAGACAGCAGAAAAATCTATATCAGGGGATGGATTTTTTTCTCAGAATTGAACACATCAAGGTAACAAAACTGCATGAGAGTTTTGTGCATTTAAGGAATTCTTTTAATCATCTTGTTCTAAAATATACAATATTGTACCAGAAAATACATACTCTGTTCAAATATTAAATATCAACAGAAAAGGAGATTAAAAAAATCCTCCTACACTAGCAACAAAAATGATAAAGTGCCTCAGAATAACTGGATAATGTGTAGGATCTCTGTAAACCACAAAACTTGATTTTGGTAAATAAAGGAGAAAATCCTTATAAATAAAAAGATGTACTACATCATTTGGCAGGAGGAGAATTTAATGAACAGGTTATAAATTCCATCTCTAAGTGCTCATTTAATGGTATCACTAAGATAATTTTGAACTTAGTAATGAAGGGAACTTGCGCTACCAGATCGAAAACATTTATGGATTGCAAAACTAAAATAAGTCAGTGTGTAACTGATACAAGAGAACAGAAGGTCTTTATCTATATAATCTGTGCCTCTATCAATTTCTATGAACTTTATGTATTATAAAGGTGGTATATTCCATATTAGAAAATAATGATGGGGCAATTGGTTGCCAAGTCATTCCTAATTATAGCAGGAAAGATTGAAAAAACTTTATAGAATAAGAATAGAATATAGAATAAGAACTAGAAGAGAATATAGAGTAAGAATAAGAATTGAAATTGTAGGTGGAATTTAAGAAACAAAACAGGATGAACATAAGGGAAGGGAAGGAAAAATAAAATAAGAGGAAAACAGAGAGGAAGACAAACCATAAGAGACTCTTAACTCTAGGAAACAAATAAGGTTTGCTGGAGGGAGGTGGGTGGGGGGATGGGGTAACTGGGTGATGGGCATTAAAGGGGACACATGATGGAATGAGCACTGGGTGTGATATGCAACTGATGAATTACTAAATACTACCCCTGAAGCTAATAATATGCTGTATGTTAACTACACACATACATATTAAACACCCTCTTTTCAGATATACAAGGCTCTTCTCATTTCCGTTCCCAGCCACAGACTTTACTAATAGAACTCTACCTCGCGGTATACAATTTTACCACGGGCTTCTTGACATGCTATATTCTGGCCATCGCAATTCCTGTGTGAAATCAAGAAAAGTGGAGAGGTTGAGATAGTAGAATAACCCTTGCCTTGTCCCAAAGAACAGCAGAGAGAAGCCTATCCTGTTCTTTGATTGGCCTGGTCCTTGAGTATCAGATCTAGGGTGTATATAACCATAAAGAGATAAAGCCCTTCCCACCTCTTTACACGTTGGCATGCTTAGTCTAATTGCTGCTTGTAAGTCGTCCCTTGATTTTTTTTTTAAAGATTTTATTTATTTATTCGACAGAGATAGAGACAGCCAGCGAGAGAGGGAACACAAGCAGGGGGAGTGGGAGAGGAAGAAGCAGGCTCATAGCGGAGGAGCCTGATGTGGGGCTCGGTCCCAGAACGCCGGGATCACGCCCTGAGCCGAAGGCAGACGCTTAACTGCTGTGCCACCCAGGCGCCCCGTCCCTTGATTTTTTTTAAGCCAAGTTTCTGGTAATACTGCCAGTTCAAGGTTTTATCTTATCTTTTATCTTTTGGGGCATCCTTATACACATTGGTGGGAGATTGAGAGCGGCTGAATCAGGATTTGCTAACCAAAGGGCATTATAATTTTAAAATAATGAACAACTGTTGATTTTTTTTTTCCTGAAAGCAATCTTGTCATCTTACGGAAGTGGATGCAATAATTATATAATCACTGGGCATTTTAAATATCTTTTAGGAAAAAATAGAGTATAATTTTTACACAGCTTCATTAAGATATGATTTACATGCCATGAAATCCACCCGTTTAAATTCTACAACTAGCTTTTAGTATCCTTACAGAGTCGTGCAACCATCACCATTACCCAATTCCAGAACATTTTCATCACCCCAAGAAAGAAGTCCATTAATAGTCACTTCCTATTTACCCCTAACCCCCAACCCAAGTTCCTGGCAACCATTAACCTACTTTCCGTCCCTGTGGATTTTCCTCTTCTGGACATTTCATATAAATTGAATCACACAGTACGTGGTCTTTTGTGTCTGGCTTCTTTCATTTAGGTCACTGTTTTCAAGGTTCATTCCTATAGCCGCATGAATCAGCACATCATTTCTTTTTACTACCAAATAACATTCCATTGTATGGATATAAAATATATCAGTTTGCGTCCATTTGGGTCATTTCCACTTTGGGGCTATTATGAATAATGCTGCTATGAACATTCATGTATTTTTCGGATGTATGATTTCATTTTTCTTGTGTATATACCTAGGAGTGGAATTCCTGGATCATACAGTAACTTTATGGTTAACTTCGTCTCACAGTGGCTTCACTAATTTACAGCCCCACCAGCAATGTCAGAGGGTACCAATTTCTCTACATCCTCACTGACATTTGTTATTTTGTTTTTCTTTCTTTTTTCTTTTTAAATTCTAGCCATCTTACTGGGTGTAAAGTGGTATCTCATTATAGTTTTGATTTGCATTTCCCTGATGACTAAGGATGTTAAGCATCTTTTCTTGTGTTTCTTGGCCATTTATATAGCTCATGAAAAGAAATGTCTTTTCATGTCAGTAGAATAGAATTTTTTACAACGTATGATATTTATTGTCAGCGACCATGGGTGAAAAGATATCCGGAAAATACTTGAAAAATCAAATGCTATGTAGGGGCACCTGGGTGGCTCAGTCGTTAAGCTTCTGCCTTCCGCTCAGGGTGTGATCCCGACATTCTGGGATCGAGCCCCACATCAGGCTCTTCCGCTGGGAGCCTGCTTCTTCCTCTCCCACTCCCCCTGCTTGTGTTCCCTCTCTCGCTGGCTGTCTCTATCTCTGTCAAATAAATAAATAAAATCTTAAAAAAAATAAAAAATAAAAAAAATAAAATGCTATGTGCATCACATCTTTCTGTTTTATCGCATTCTGAAATTCTTTGTGCATGGACCAAACCTTATCAGAGATACCATGTGAGATCATTAGAAAACATCCTATTTTTCACCCTACGTTCCTAATTACAATGGTCTGTTGATGTTATCTAAATAAAAAGCATAATCAATTTCTTTGTTTTTAGAATTTTGAACTAGAAAGTGCATTAGATATTATTGTGAATTTAAATTACAAAGGAATTTTTAAAAATCTGTTTGGTTTTGTGAATCAAATTCATTTTTAACCCAGGACACTGAGTCTGTATGTAGCAGATACTCTTTATCTTTGTTTTTAATGATCCACTATCTTCAAGAAGATCAGGAAATTACTTGGGACCAACCAACATAATTCAGTCTTAAATTTACTCAGTGCCTCTCTCTATTAAGAAAATACTTTATTTCCACCACTTTCTTATTGTAGCCTCCTTGTGGCTTCTCCCTCACTTTGTAGCTGAGACTAGAGGGGAGTCTGATTGGGCCATGTGCTCTTACTACCCCCAAGTGGCTTCTAATCGACCTACAGCTGGATTCACCAGTAACCGGAAATTTAACCACTTTAAGAGGGAACACATTTCATATCTGGACAACTTTGACCTAAAAGAGGACTATTTCCCTACTTCTCCTTCCATTCTGATTTAGCAAGAGAAAATGAGGACAGGTTGGAAGGAAATTCCGTTTGGATTCCAACTGTTTACAGTGATGCCTATAGTGGAAGTGAAATTCTTCCTGCTCTGAAGGCTGCCCAGTGGGCTCCATGGCCCACACCCTCTCTATCTTCCATTTCTGGTCCCTCCCAGACCCGTTCATTTGCCTTCTCAGTTCATCCACTATCTGTGGCTAATTAGCAATCAGCCAGCAATGGAAATGCTTGCTTAGAGACGAGAGTCGATGTTCCCAACACTCTTTTTCCAAGCACCTGTCTAATATTTTATGTCATCCGTTTTATGCAACATGACCTTTTTTTCTCATTAATCAAATTGATCATGTATGCCTTCCTAGAAATCTCTCTACTGATTACCGGTCGCAAATAAGAAATTTAAAATAGGAGCCTTTTGAAGGGAAATATTAAAGGAGGCAGATGGAAGTATTTGAAATCACTTTCTGAATTCTTCCTCTCTTGATATGTAGTTAGTGAAGAACATATAGTAGGAAATTCAGTGGCTCATTATTCGTACTTACGTAGGTGTGGATGTGGGTGTAACTGTCTATGCTCTTCTCAATTTGCATTAAAGTGTAAAGCACAGGCAGAAATACTTATTAACTGGAAGATTAATCTTTCCTTAGTAATAAAAAAAGTTTCAATCCCAGCCTGGAGGATGGGGAATCTCGGGTCACAAAAATTATTTAAAACAAAAACTTAATTCACGTGGAAGTTTGCTGCAGATACCAAGTTCCCCAGAGGGCTATTGTTCTAGGAAGACTTACTTTCTGTTCCCCACCATTACCTGCAGGTGGCACCCTTTCCACAAACTAATTTCTCCGGACCCTGAAAGGTAGGCGCTCCCACCTCGCCAACAGAACACACAACGCTGAAAAGGTCAAACCACTACAGAAAACCGCCCTGTATCACAGAATATATTAAACAAGAAAATTCGGATACTTTATGCACAAATACAAGATGACAACAAAAAAAGAAAAGGAGAGAAAAAAAATCTCATCTAGCTGCATAACCAAACCTTTAACGAGACTCAGAACAGATCAACAAAGATGGGACCGTCTTAAAGACTTTCATGCTTTAACAAAGAATGAACTAAAATGCTTCAAAACTTCTGCATACTAACAGGACCCGTGCGCCAAAAGGAGCTACCAGGGAACAAAGCCTGTCGCTTCCAGAGAACAGCATCTACCGGACGTGAGCGCTGGGTGTGATACGGAGCTAATGAACCATTGAACACTACATCAAAAACTAATGATCTACTACTATATGTTGGCTAATTTTCAGAAAAATAAATAAATAAAAGGGAGTTTTTAAGAAGAAGTGATCTTATAATTATTATTGCAGTCCCCTACTTAAAATGACCCCTTTCAGAGGTTCCACATCTCCAGCAAGAGTTCTGGGCAAAGAGTAACTTCTAGGGTTTCAGCAGTGTCTCAGGAATGTCAAGCAGCTCATTTGTTCCTGGGTTTCCTCAAAGAATGTATTTTATAACCAGTGAAAAAATAAAAGCAAATCTCAACTTTATCTACTCTTGAAACTAACCCTGGATGTAACATGTGTTGTTGTCGTTGTTGTTGTTGTTTCTACCAGGGCCCACACAAGAACAAAATACCAGAGGCCGGGGTTTAGGGTCGGGAGTAGACGTGATAATGTTGGGCTCTACAGAGGCAAACGTGAAAAGCCACCAATATCGTGACTCAGAAAATTAAAACTTCGAGATCAATTTGTTTGGTAGTAGCAACCCAAAAGTGAGTAAGAGTCTTCTGTGACAGATCTTACATACATTACTCACAATTCCCTAATTCTTTTTAAGAGTGTGCGGTTTTATATTTGTGACCACTGTGCCGAATCCAGAGCT
Organism: Ursus maritimus; assembly: GCF_017311325.1. Lineage (NCBI taxonomy): Eukaryota > Metazoa > Chordata > Mammalia > Carnivora > Ursidae > Ursus > Ursus maritimus. The sequence goes on along the minus strand of NW_024423319.1, from coordinate 32,840,962 downwards.
CCGAAGGAAACGAGACTTCACAGGCCCACTCTGGTGTTGAAATGGAGAGTGAAGGCCAAGGTAAACGCAAGCCTGCTTTCATATGGAGAAAGAAAAAAAAAAAAAAAGCTCCATTTTGTTTCCCTTCCCTTCTCTTTACTTAGGATTACGGATTTAGGCCAGAATTGGCAAACTACAGCCGCGGCAAAATCCAGCCCACCACCTGTTAATGCAGATAAAGTTTTATTGGAACACAGCCAGGCCGCTCTCTATGGCTGCTTTTGCACCACAACTGCATGGTTTTTACTAGTTGTGACAGAGCCACCCTCAGAAAGTAAGTTTCCTTTCCCCGGGGCCGCACCACGTGATAATACCCAGGCCCCGCCCCTCCAAAAGTAAGTCACGTGGCGGCCTGGGTTTGCTGTATCTCACTCATTCCTGTATTCTCTTCCCCTAACACAGTGTCGGGCGTGTAATTGATGCTCCGTAAACATGGGTTGAGAGAATGAGTGGATGAATGTCACCCTGAGCATGGAGGCTTGCGGTCCTTGCTCCGTGCTGGCCAATGACGGTGATCCCACATTGTTCAGGCCCCTACGTCACGAAGCCTCAACGAGGAGATTGGAAGAGACTCAAGGCCGGAGAAGCAAATGAAACAGTGGCTTCACACTGGAGTCACATGACGTGCATGGCATGTGCACGTCCATCTCCCTTAGATCGTGTTTACGATGATGCTAGTCATCGTTTGGAAAGTGTTGGGGGTGCATCGGGGACTTGGCGCGCGCTGTGTTCTGTAACAGCCCCAGCACTGTTACATAGGCACTGTCATCATTCCTATGGTACCAATGAGAAACGAAAACTCAGAGGTTAAAGAACTTGCTAAAGGGCACAGATAGACGGGAGCAGGTGCGTCCAGGCGGTTTGATTCTAGAACACCGTGTAGAAGAAGCAGACTTCATTGTTTAATAAAAGCATCTTTCGTTTCGTTTTGTTTTGTTACGACGGTCAGAAGAGTTGCAGAGGTTCTTCGACTTGGTCACGGGTCTGCAAAAGCCTTGCTAACCACAAATACCAACTCCTCCCCCCCTCCCCCGCCAAACCCTCCAGCCTTGTGACAAGAAACAAGAAGTTTGCCCTGCGCTAAGTTCTCCAGAGGGTAAATGCTGATGGAAGAGAAGGTCCTGAGATGAAAACGAATCACGGTTAATAATAGCAGGTGCTTCGGAGACAGTGATAAAGGCTGTGGACGTTGGATTTGATTGTCTTTGCTAGAGCAGTTGTGATGCAAGGGTGAACTTTGATACCTATCAGTGGAAGGTTAAAAGGGAATGAATGTACCAAAACCAAAGACATCACAAGAGAAAAAAAGCAAACTATAGACCAATATCCCTTACGAACAGAAGCATAAAAATCCTAAATGAAAATCTAGAAAACCAAATTAAATTATGCAATATGCAAAAACAGGAGTATGTACCACAGCCAAGTAGAATTTATCCCAGTGATGCAAGGTTGACTCAACACACATAAATCAATTTATGCAATATACCATACAAATAGCATGGAAAACAATAGTCTCACTAGACACAGAACAAGCATTTAACCAAATCCAACGGCCTCTCATCATAAATACATTCAACAAACTAGGAATAAAAGGAAACTTCTTCAACCTGAGCAAGGGGCATGTCTGGGAAACACAGAGATACCATTACAATTAATAGTGAAAGACCAAAAGCTTTCCCCCTAAGATCAGAAAAAAGACCAGGATGCCCATGCTTCCCACTTCTGTTCAACATTGTACTAGAAGTTCTAGCCAGAGCGTTAGGTAATAAAAAGAAATGAAGGGCATCCAAACTGGAAAGAATTAAGAAATAAAAAGAAATCAAAGGCATCCAAATTGGGAAAAAAATGAAGTAAAACTACCTCTATTCACAGATTACACAAACTTGCATACGAAACAAACAAACATAAGAAATCCACAGAAAAACCCTATTAGAACTAATAAACAAGTTCAGCAAAGTTTCAGGATACAAGATCAATATACACAAATAAATCATACAACTATGTACAATGGTTTATACCAATATCGTATTCCAGGGGCGCCTGGGTGGCACAGCGGTTAAGCGTCTGCCTTCGGCTCAGGGCGTGATCCCGGCGTTATGGGATCGAGCCCCACATCAGGCTCCTCTGCTATGAGCCTGCTTCTTCCTCTCCCACTCCCCCTGCTTGTGTTCCCTCTCTCGCTGGCTGTCTCTATCTCTGTCGAATAAATAAATAAAATCTTTAAAAAAATATATCGTATTCCAATGTAATTCCTATACCATGATTAATCTGAAAAGCAAACTAAGGAAACAATTGCATTAAAAAATATCAAGAAGAATGAAATACTTGGGAATAAACAACTTAACTAAGAAGGTGCAAAACGTATAAAGACATTATTGAAATAAATTAAAGATATATGTAAATGTAAAGACAGCTTGTGTTCATGGACTGAAAGACTAATATTGTTAAAATTGCAATATTCTCAAAATTTACCTACAGATTTACAGCAAATCCTATTGAAATCTAAGTTGTATTTTTTTTTGTAGAAATGGATAAGCTGATCCCAAAGTTCTTAATAAATTATAAGGGACCTGAAACAGCTAAAACAATTTTGAAAAAGAACCAGGTTGGAGGATTAACACTTCCCAAAATGAAAACTTAAGTTCCTCTAATCAAGATTGTTTGGTAGTGGCATAAAAATGGCTATCTATCTATCTATCTATCTATCTATCTATCTAAAATGAATAGAATTGAAAATACAGAAATAAGCCTATACATTTATGGGCAATTGATTTTTGACAAGGATGCCAAGACAATTCAAGAAAGAAGAATGTTTTCAACAAATAATGCTCGAACAACTGGATATCCACATACAAGAGGATAGATTGAGAACCTTACCACACAACATACAAAAATTGACTCAAATTGTATCAACAATCTAAATGTAAGAGTTAAAACTATAAAACATTTCACAGAAAACGTAAGTGTAAATCTTCATAAACTTGGATTTGGCAATATATTTTTTGGCAATATGTTCTTAGATATGACACCAAAAGCACAAATAACGAAAAGAAAAAAACAGATAAATTAGAATTCATCAAAATTGAAACTTTTGTGCTTCAAAAGACACTATTAAACAAGTGAAAAGGTAACCCATGGAATGGTGGAAAATACTTGCAAATCATATATCCAATAAGAATCAAGTATCCAGAGTATATGAAGAACTCTCACAACTTAATAATGAAAAGACCAATAACCCAATTTGAAAATGGACATAGGATATAAGTAGACATTTCTCCAAAGCAGATTATATAAATATCCAATAAGCACATGAAAAAGACGCTCAATACCATTAGTCATCAGAAAAAATGCAAATCAAACCCACGATGGGAGACATTTCACACCTAGCAGGTGTGTCTGTCAAAATGACAAATAACAAACACTGGCAAGGGTGTGGAGAAGCTGGAACTCTCATATATATAGCTGATGGGGATGTTGTAATGTGCAAATGCTTCAGAAAACAGTTTGGCAGTTTCTCAAATTTTAAACATGGCGACCATATGACATGGCAGTTCCACTCTTAGGTATATATGCGAGAGAACTGAAAACATGTACACACAAAAATCACAAAAACATGTACACAAAGATTCATAGTAGCCTTGTTCACAATAGCAGAAATGTAGAAACAATCTCAATGTCATCAACTGATAAACATAGAAACAAAATATTGTACATGCATAAAATGGAATATTATTCAACTAGGAAAGGAAGGAAGTACTGACTTGTATTCTAACGTGGATGAACCTTGAGAAAGCTATGCTAAGTGAAAGAAGCCAAACATGGAAGGCCATATTTATGATTACATGTATATGTATGTAAATACGTATGTAAATATATGATTACATTTTTTTGAAATGTCCAGAATGGACAATTAGTGGTTGCTACGCTTGAGGTCAAAAGGGAGATTGGGGAGTGTTTGTCAATGGGTAAGGGGTTCCTTTCTGGGGTAATGAAAACATCCCAGGATTGGGTAGTGGTGATGGTTATGAATATACCAAAACCATTGAATTGTACAATTTAAAATGGCAAACGTTATAATAAATGACATCTCAATTTTTAAAAAGATTTTATTTATTTACTTGTCAGAGAGAGAGAGAGAGAGGGACAAGCAAGGGAGAGCAGCAGGCAGAGGGAGAAGCAGGCTCCCCACCAAGCAAGGAGCCCAACTCAGGACTCGATGCCAGGACCCCGAAATCATGACCTGAGCGGAAGGCAGACACTTAACCAACTGAGCCACCCAGGTGCCCCTACATCTCAATTCTTAAAAAGGAATAGATCATGAGGAAATGGGGAAAGAGCGTATGAATTCCAAGTTGAATCATTCTTAGACTAGGATATGGTAGAAAACAAAAACAGTTCCTAGATGGGGAATCAGGGTCAACTAAACAAATGACAGAATGGGGAAGCTTAGCTACATTTGAAGGTGTAAGGAACCAGTGGAGAAACAGAAACCGAAAAAATTGGATGGCGCCAGAGAACACACTTCTAACGGCTTATCCCTAATTACAGCAGAGAACACTAGGGACGCGTAAGTGCAGCTGGTTTCCTTTCTGTATAGCATCGGTAGCTTCTGACCCCAAACAGAGAAAAGAGCCAAATGATCCAATTAATCTCCCCATGTGTAATATTTACGGTACCTATGAACGACTGAGTTTCTTTGTAACAAAGACACAGAGAGATTTAAAGGTCGTTATTCTGAAATAGATGTAAAATTGATAGGGTCCAAATAAATGAAAAGGAGAAGAATGAGTTGCATTGGGTTTACTAATTTTCCAATGTTGAAAAGGAAGGAAAAAGCCCTCGTAAATACGGTACGTTGATGCCGTATATGGTAAAGGCAAAATATCGTTATGCATTCAAAATAGCGTTTTTCTCATGCCTCTTCTCCTCAAAGTATGAATCATTTATAACCCGTTTGCATGGGAAAGCTTTTTTTTTCCCCTGTGAATATGATATTTCATTGCCTTGAAGTTCTATGGGAGTGAGCAGAGACCCTCCACAGCAGAAAACTGAATCCAGAGCTGGAAACAGATCTTGCAAAAGGAGAGAGGAAAACCCAAGTGTAGCCTGAAATGATGCAGTCCAGCCTAAAAGGTTTAGTGACAACACCACCTTTTCACATTAGTGACTCGACGAGAACCAGATGCCCGAAATCTGCCTGTGTTGTGTAAGGGAGGGAAAATAATTTTCCCTCTACCCTTCTATGTTTTTGGCTGAGAGCCCTCTATAATAAAAAGATTAACAGGAGAAAAACAAACAGACGTTCAATTACATGTATACCTCCTGTGTCTTTAGGACACACCCAGGAAAACGGACGAACTCCCCCTAATGGTGCACACCATCTCTTTACACACCATCTCCAGCTAAAGGCGAAAGACATTGGGTGGGGGGACCAATAATGGAAGGTTACCAGGAAAAATCCAGTAAAGGAGGGTAAGGTTGTTAGGCAGACTTAAGTCAGTTGCCTTCTCCTTTGATAAGAGTTTCTAGAGATTGAGAGTCATTCTCTTCCTGGTGCAGCCAGAAGGACACCCTCACAAATGGAGATCTCCCTTACAAGTGTAAATGTCTCCTACAAAAGGGTAACTTCTACTGGTTTTTTGGAGTTTTTACTTTGTCTACTATTTCTTAAAAGTAATCAGCCTAAAATAATCCTGCGCCAAAGAGTCATATTTTGGGGTGGCAAATTCTGCTCCCTTTCAAAGTTGAATGAGTCCTGATTGTGACAAATACTGTTAGAGAAACCAGTGATTTTGCATTGTTCAAAGGACAGAAGTCAACCAGTAGGTGTCCTTTGTATGTTGAGTATTTCAGTTTTCCCTTCACACTCTTTTAAGTCTTCAGGTAATATAAAATACAAACAGACCCATTATCTTGTCTTGGATTAATACATGCTACTATCAACAGGGCATTATGAAGGATTGGAAGCTAAGCCAGCATTGATTGTGTACGTAGATTCAATTCTCCCCACTGCTCCCTTACCAATTATAGTCAACTTTTAAAATCCCTACGGTACATCAGGAGAGAGAAGCATACATATGCGCATGTGCACAAGCACGCACGTGCGCGCGCGCGCACACACACACAGAGAGAGAGGGATTTTGATTGTCACTGGAACATTCTTGTTCTCTCACTCTATAGCAGAGCTGTGTGATGGCGCAAAGCAATCTGCATGTGGGTGTGCTGCTATTACGCCTGCCCTAAAATAAGCCCGACTCCATTTGAAGACAGAATTTCAAAATCTCGAGGAGCTCTGAAAACTCAGTAGGATTGATTTTTAAGAATTTCTGATTAAGAAATGAGTTTTGTAAAACAGATTTCTGTCTAGTTTAGAAGATACTCTGCTGTTTAACTCTACTCATTTCAGGCTAATCGAGTTTGGCATTTCACTAATTAAAGTCATTTGGAGCTTAAGCACATTTTCAGAAATTTCAACAGATTGAAAATTCAAGACATCTATACATTACTGTCTTCCTCTATCTTCTTAAATTTAGCTCCTTCTAATTATATTCTTGAACAATGCATCTACTTCACTGGTACCTCACTGATTCTCATTTGCCATTAATAATTGTGGACTTATTAATTATAATTATAATGAATTATAATGCTCAGAGAGGAGGTAAGAATGGGAAGCAAAATTGGCTTTGGAGCTTTCAAAATTCTTTATTCAATGCTTTTTATTTGTCTACTATTATCCTTTTTATTCTTCTTCTTTCCCTCCTATTTATCATCCATCTCTCTATCTACCTACCTTCTATCTAGTGTTGGGGAGGAAAAATTTACCTCTACCCTTCAGAAGTTCTTCTCGCTGGCCTAAGAATTAAGTTGACATGAGACAGATTAACAGAAGAAAATTAAATTAAATTTTATACATATGGGGACTCCACATACATGGGAGGTTCAAAGACAGGTAAAATGAGGTATATATGCCATCCTGAGCTAAGGAACGGGATAGGGACCTGGAGTTTCAAAGGGGAGGAGGGCAATTCATAGGGCAACAAGGAGCAACTGTTTGGTAATTAAATGTTTGCCCTATCACGCAGTTGGGTCACTCAGGTAAAATTTATCTGTGGTAATGACCTTTATTTGAGGAAAGACCCCACTTTAGATTCTTCTAGGTAGTTAAGGAAAGGGCAAACTTTCTCTTAAGCCTCCAGGGTTTTGATTGCCTTCAGCCCAAAATAGTCCACATATCAAAGAGGTGTATCTTGGGAAGGCCTGTTAGGAACCCCTTTACTAGCTAGCTAGCTATCTCTATATTATGTCCTATGCTTCATTCCAGCAAAGATCTTATTCTTAGCTGTCTATTAAAGAAACCCATATTCTAGTGTATGGATATCTGTAGAATGTTTTTTTTTAAAGGGTTTGACTTCTTAAATTATTGTTTTGGCATAGTACTTCATACAAAATATACACATAAACCTATGTAAGTTGTAAAGCACAATAAAATGAAAACCTAGGGGCCCTCAACTTAAGAACTAGAATATTATCAACATTGTGTCTACATATGATTTCTCCTCTACCTTCCTGCTTCTTCCATAAGAAATAACCGTGATCCTGAATCTTTATTTAGTATTCTCTTGCCCACTTTGCATTCATGCCCCCAAACATTTAGTTTTGCATATATTTCATCTTTAAGAATAATATGTTATGCCTTCTTTTTTCAGTATTATATTTCTAAATTTCATCTGGGTTTTTGTGTATAGTAGTTCTTCATTTATTTTTTTCTGCCGTAGAGCACTTAATTATTAACATGCTACAATTTGTCTGTCTAGTCTATTGTTAATAGATATCAAAGTTAGTCTAGGTTTTCATTTTTAATTTCTATGAACAGGAGGTTGGAAGCATTATTGTATATACCTTCAGGTGCATGTGTACAAGAGTTTTTCCAAAGTATGTACGTGAAATGAATAGCTTGGCTTTGAAGCGGCTTTTTACCAAATAGCACCAAATTGCTTAAAACACCACCAGCAGTGGGTATTGTCATACTTTCTTTAATTTTTACCAGTCCAGTGGGTGTAATGGTCTTAATTTGTATTTTATTGTTTACCAATACAGTTGAGCGTATGTTCATATGTTCATCTGTCATTCTTTTCTATTGCGTTTTCTTTGTCATATTGATTTTTACATATTATAAATATACTCATCATAATAATCATTTCCATTAATCTAGGTAGCATATATCTTCTCTCAGGTAGTGGCTTGTTTCTTCATTCTTTTTATGATACAATTTGATAAATGAAATTATTAATTTTGTTGTAGCAAAACACACTAATGTTCTTGCTTTAATGTAATCACATTTATCATTTTAAAAAAATGATCAGCAGGTTGCTTCTCATTTAAAAATCTTTCCCTATATTTAGTTGAGAAATTTATTCCCCTATATTTTCTTCTAAATATTTTTAAATGTCGGCATTCACAGTTGAGTCAGGAGTCAGTCTGAAACTGATTTTTGTGAATGACGTAGGGATCCAATTTTGTGTTTCCATATAGAAAACCAATTATTATAACATAACTTATTGAATACTTTCTCCTTCACCCAAAGGCCTGCAATACCAATATCTCTGCCATCTAGTAAAGATACATACATTTTCTGATCTCTGGCTCCTCTAATCTGTTCTAGTTTTATTCTTTGCAGTGTGCACTGGTTTTAATAAATATATTTTTTTATTAAACATAACAGGCCATGTTTTGGGCCAGGCATATCACAGGCCATGTTTCCATCTTATTCCTTTTTTCTCAAATATCTCTTAGCTATCCTTAGTCTTTTCTTCATAGGCTTGTATGTGTACCAAGGCACATGCTAGAAGTAACTCGTCAAGCAGCACAAAACTAATGAATGAGGTTTTGAACAGGACTGGACTGAATCTATAGACCAAATTCCGGAGAACTGAAATGTAGCTATCCATTTAAAAAATCTTCTTGGGGTATCTGGGTAGCTCAGTTGGTTAAATCAGACTCTTGGTTTTGGCTCAGGTCATGACCTCAGGGTCGTGAGATGGAGCCTCGGAGGAGCCCCATGTCAGGCTCCGTGCTCAGCAGGGCGTCTGCTTGAGATTCTCTCTCCCTCTCCCTCTGCCCCTCCCCCTGCTCTCTGTCATAAATAAATAAATAAATAAATAAATAAATAAATAAATAAATAAAATGTGTTTAAAAATTCAGACAGAAACATTTCTAACATAGAATTTTAAACCCAGGAAAGGTAGCCTTCAAAAATAAATGAAAATAAGGGCATTATCAAACACACAGAAGATATTAGAATTCACTGACAACACACCTGTATTTCACGAAATACTAAATGAAGTTCTTCAGACCCTGGAAGTGATTCCGGATTGATTGTAATCCTTGATTTCCAAATGTTTTGAGCTCCAAGCTTAACTTTTAGGTCTTTAATATCTTGTGGGAAAATCTGTTCTCATTATATTTAGCCTCTGGTTACTTTACAGTTCCTATGATGCCCATGCCTGTTTAACTATATAAGATTTTCTGCACCAGGGGCACCTGGGTGGCTCAGTTGTTAAGCGTCTGCCTTCGGCTCAGGGCGTGATCCCAGGGACCTGGGACCGAGCCCCTGCATCAGGCTCCCTGCTCCGAGGGAAGCCTGCTTCTTCCTCTCCCACTCCCCCTGCTTGTGTTCCCTCTCTCGCTGGCTGTCTCTAGCTCTGTCAAATCAATAAATAAAATCTTAAAAAAAAAAAAGATTTTCTGCGCCAAGAAGCTTCAAGACACAATGTCTAATCCTCCAAACGGTCTAGAATGTTAATCTGTTGTAATCTTTTGGATCTTGCATGATAGATCTTGTCTAAAGCAGATTTCACATTTTTAGATGAATAGGCACTAATCCTAAGGTTGCTTTCTCAGGCAAATTGAGAATAGGTAGAGATAATATTTTCCCTTAAAAGTGCACTTGGAGATTGATGTGTTGTTCTTATGTACTAGTTAGAGAAGCTAGGAGGGTATCGAACTATCAAAAACATAGCCCTGAAGGCCCGTCCCAACCACTCCCTCTGCTGGTGAGTGGCGCAATCTGACCAGTTAGTGCCTAACATTTAGAATGTTTGCTACCATACATTTGACATAAATAAACATTTCTTAATCTACTGCTTTGAATAAAATAACGTTTTGGAAAAGAAATGTCTCATTATTTGTTCTTATTTTGGGTGTGCTAAGTTTCTACAAAGTCAACGGATTTTGACCAAATTTCACTCATTAAAAAAAGCTATCATTTTCAATTTAATGTATGAATCATTCTATTATTTTGGAACTAAGCAATACCAAAGCAGTTTTCATACGGGCATATCCTCTGTGACTTGGCTGTCTCCAGTGCATGGAACCTCCATCCTTTGACAGAACCAATTACCGTATCGGAGAGCACACACAGACTGAATACGGCTGCCCGCCTCCCCCTGGTATGTGAAGTATGTACCTAGCAGCCAAAGATCCTCTTCTTCTGGGAAAAGTCTTTTTAAATTGGTTTTTGTTTTTTGTGTGTTTGTCTGTTGGTAATCCAGGCCATCAGCATGGTGTGATCAATTTTTCCTTTATTGGGGGCGCCTGGGTGGCGCAGTTGTTAAGCATCTGACTTCGGCTCGGGTCATGATCCCAGGGTCCTGGGATCAGGCCCCATGTCGGGCTCCCTGCTGGGCAGGAAGCCTGCTTCTCCCTCTCCCACTCCCCCTGCTTGTGTTCCCTCTCTCACTGTCTCTCTCTCTGTCAAATAAATAAATAAAATCTTTAAAAAAATCATTCCTTTATTGAATTACTTCTTCATACACCATTTATTGAGAAAACGCTAACATAATATTAGATACAGAGGGGTCACTTAACTTTCCTATAGAGAATTTCTGGATTCAAACATTGGCTCTGCTACTTATCAGCTAGGAAGTGAGATTTGGGGCAAACAAATGCCGTGAGACTCAATTTGCTCTTCTGGAAAATGGGTATCGCTACTATAAGAACAAAGACCCTTTTTCCTCGTATTTCCATTCCAGGACAAGCTAAAACCTTAGAAAGTATTATACATAAACTTTCAGTCTATGACTCTACGTAGTTCATAGCAGGACTATCTTCTTCTCTTATCACTTGAATGAAATAAAAAAGAGCCACAGGATTGACAGAAACTGAACATCAATATTCATGACGCTATTACATGGAGACAGAGCATTTATGATATTTTCTTAAGCTGTTATGTCTGGTTTATAATGAGTATCCCAGAATAAGCAAAAGGCTAGACTTTCAAGTCTCCAAAGAACCATTCAGCTCTATGCATCTGTCTGAATTTAAATAATGAGCTCCACATTCACAAAAAGGCAGCTCGAGGAAAAGGGAGCTAAGAAAATAGTGTGCTTCCATGGAGAGATTTTAAGAGCAATTCTTTGGCGTATTAAACTCCAATGTTGGTAAATTCCCAGAGAGATCCATCTACGACATAAAGAATCACCGGAAGTAGATTGGAATGACACCCCCCTCCTTGTGCCCTCTTGGTCCTAGAAGGGGGCCAAGGTAAAGTGGAGTTTGGGGTTCTAATTTCTGGGGAGCTCCAGCAGTGTCTGCAAACATCAGATCTTTTAGAAATGTCGGAGTTATAGTTGAAGGCCGGTGACATATTCTTTATACGCAGGGTCAGAGAGAGGCAGGACAAAGCAGAAAGTGATGGATGCTGTATTCACCATGAAAATATCCCGGCTTCTTTACTCTGGAAAGGATCTGGGCAAAGAGAGTATCTAATTGTAAGCAGGGATTCACTCATGACCAGGATCCTCTCAATAGAAAACCTTTTAGAAATTATCTTCAGGAAATGATAGTATTTTCTTAAGAATATTCAGAGGGGAGGGCGGTGCGGGAATGGGATAGACTGGTGATGGATAGTAAGGAGGGCACGTATTGCATGGTGCACTGGGTGTTATACGCAACTAATGAATCATCGAGCCTTACATCGGAAACCGGGGATGTACTGTCTGGTGACTAACATAATATAATAAAAAATATTTAAAAAAAAATATTAAATGTATACTGCCTTTTTCAACATTTAGAGCTGCGGGATTCAAGGGCACAGTCAGCCTATGGCGATTTCAAGTTACCTACAGGTACACGAGCAAAGATGGATCTGTAGTCAGGGCCAGAGAGCCCAGTCTGAACGCTTAAGGTCAGTCCAGAGAAACCGAGCTTCTGTGGGCCAAGGATCTTAGGTTCGAACAAGAAATCATAGGGTGGACATTTCCCAGAGTTCTTTTCACCTTGAATAAATGCTACCCAATAACAAAAGTCTTGCTATCTGGCATTCAGAGCGATTTATTCGTTCCAAAAATGCTCCCACACACAAAATCTCATTCCCAAGGCTTTGTTGCATATGTTACAATGTTTAATACAATAAAAATCCAGGACAAATAATGTATACCTTTTCTACCTGTAGCAGAAACTATTTACAGTAGTTACAAATAAAGAATGCTGTCTTAGGCGCGTACCACTGCTCTTTCTTTTAGGCTGAACTTGTAGGTAACATAAGTAAAATAGTGTAATGGGTGTGTGTGTGTGTGTGTGTGTGTGTGATATGTTCATAGCTTCATATCATTTCATTATCATCCTCATTGCTTCTTTTGCTAGATTATTCAAAACCTTAAGACGTAGCAGTGGCCTTTTAAGGAAACAGTTTAGGGCGGTACATGCCATTTCTAATCACTCTGCTGTTTTCCTATATGCTTTCTGCACTCAACTTCCTGTTTTCCCACTTAAGCATTTTACTTACTATGAAAATTGCCCCCTTCCCTTTGTCTTAACAGGATTCTTGGTTTCTCAGTCCAGTGATTTAGCTTAACAAACGTTATTGAGCCTTTCAATTTTCCAGGTACTTAGGCTGCAGTGGTTAATAAAACGTGCTTCCTATCCTCAAATAGCTCAAAACCAAACTGGAGGAACAAACACATCCCTATCTAACACTGACACGTAAAGGGACCATAACTGCCCTAGCACACTGAAAACGAAAATCCAATAGGAAAGTAGATTATCTTATAGAGTAAATTTTAAGAAATGTAAAAATTTCTCCCAACACTTGACTATTATCAATTATAGCTTGATACAACCCTGGTACTTTCTACGCTTTTTTGTCTCCTAGCATGCTTCTTTATATCTTTCTTTTTTGTTAAGATTTTATTTATTTATTTGACAGAGAGCGCGCGCGAGAGTATGAGTGGGGGGCAGAGGGAGAGGGGGAAGCAGTGAGGCTCGATCCCAAGACCCTAGGATCATGACTCAAGCCGAAGGCAGACGCTTCACCGATGGAGCCACCCAGGAGCCCCGCTTCTTTATATCTTTCTGTTGTGTTTTTCTTGGAATCAGATTCTTTGGGAAGTGGTACAAAGCTTAGGACTCAGGCTCATTATCTAACAACTCCAGTAAGAGTTGACTTTTCTCAGGCTCTCTTCAATACATGCAATTACTAGCCCATAGTCACTAGTGGGGTCTCTTAGGGAGCTATTAGAGGTCAGTTAACCTGGGCTGTTAAAAGTCAATTAAAATGAAGGTCATCAATATTCCTGATAACCTCAGGATCAGCTCAGTCAGTGGACTCCAACATTGGCTCTACAGTGGAATCCCCTGGGAAACTTTTTAAACTACCGGTGCCTCCATGCTTCCATCCGTATCCCCACTCCCTCACCAAGAATCTAGTTGGTCTGGGTTGCTCCCCAGGTCTTTCTAATATGTAGCCAAGAAACATTGCCTAACTCTATACTATTTCCTCTGATTTACATATTTTTCTACCCCTATACATAAATGAAAGATTATAAATATTGACTGCTTGAAGCCCTCTCCATCCCCATGTTCAGAGCACAAACATTCCTCATGATACATTTTTCTCAAATGATGGGCTTCCTTGTCTTCTAGTTTTGAGCAGTGACATCAAAACAGGCCAGCATTTTTTTTTATACTCCTTCTACCGAGAGAGAAAGTCTATGTCCCTTTGCCTTGAATCTGGGTTGACCTTAGTTTTATGCCTATTACAAGTAGGATATAGAAGAAATGCACGGTGCAGTTTCTCAGACTATGTCAAACAAAACCATAAGGCTTCTGGCTGGTTCTCTTTGAGCAACACCCGAAACCCTGAGTCACCATCTGAGAAGTCTTACCATCCTGAAGCTGTCAGTCTATCAAAGAGGTAGGCCATATGGGGAGATCACCTGTAGCAGTCTGGCCAATAGTTCCAGTCTTCAAATCAACCCAGTTTAGGTGTAAGACATGTAAGTAAAGACGTTCATAGCTGATTTTTCTTCCCCCTTACTATTGAGTCCCCCAAGTCTTTGAGTCTTTCCAGATGAAGTCCCTGATCCTGTGAAACAGATCAAGTCATTCCCGCCATTTCCTGTTCAAACTTCTGACCCACAAAATCACGAAAAGGTACAGTTTTCAGGCACCTGGAAAGAGGATATTGCCATGCCAAAACAAACAAACAAAAAAACCCAAAAAAACACAAAACATGTGGTGGTGGTTGTGTGGCCACGTTAGATAGAAGCTGGAATGTTCTTGAGACTATTGGTGTGAACCTGATGGGGCCTCAAGGAGGCTGTCAATGTGGGATTAAAAAACTGTGGGAAAAATGTAGTTAAAAGCTGGAGGAAATGAGATTCTTGATGTGTAGTGGCAAAAAGTTTAGCAAAACTATCATTTATCGCTGTGTGTAAAATAGAAAAGATGCACCTTATTAAATGATGGTCTTGCTGAGTGTTTCCATGTAGGATGTCAAAAGTGTCAGTTGTATTTTTCTTGTTAGCTGAGTATCATAAGGTATGTGTAGAAAAAGGTAAGCTAAAGAAGGAATTATTTATGAAGTTTCAAGCCCAATTTACAAGAAATATAAAGAATCAATAACTTGCTGTTTTTGAAAATAAGACTATTTATAACTACCAGTTTTCCTAACAGAAGGTTATTAAAGAAAGAAAGGGCTTGTATTAGTCAGGGTTCTCCAGAGAAACAGAACTAGTGGGATGTCTATCTATCTATCCATCTATCTACACATATACGATATATATGAATATATATATTTATGCATACATATGTATGTACGTATGTGTATATATGTTCACATATACGTATATATGTGTACTAGTTATAAGGAATTGGCTCACATGGTTGTGGAGGCTGATAAGTTTCAATGTCTGTAGTCAACAAGCTAGAAAACCAGGAGAGCTGATGGTATAGTTCCAGTCTGAAGGCCAGTAGGCTTGAATCCCGGGAAGGGCTGATGTTTGAGTTTGAGTCTGAAATCAGGGTAAAAACTGATTTCCCAGTTCAAAGCCAATCAGATAGGAGGAGTTCCCTCTTAATCAGGGGAGGGTCAGCCTTTGATCTAGTAAGGCCTTCGACTGATTGGAGGAAGCCCACCCACATGAGCTTTATTCAGTCTGTTGATTTAAGTGATAATCTCATCTAAAAACACCCTCACAGAAACACTCAGAACAATGTTCAACCAAATATCTGGACACCGTGTGGCCCAGTCAAGTTGACATATAAAATAACCATCATACGGCTTCAAAGCAAAGATCAAGTTCAAGGTGCTACAAGAAAATATCTCCTGGTAAAGATTACTGTGAAACATTTTTTTTTAATTTCTCCAAGAGACTTAAGCTAGCACTTTTTATCCTTAAGCCTTCCAAACAGACAAAAGGACTTAAAGGGAGATATAGCTGCTGATATCTTTGGCAAATATAATCTGTCCCATGTCTGTGACTTTCCTCTGAGATTTATGCCACTTTTCTGATCAATATCTTATTTTCCTACAACAGCTTTCCTTTGTACAGTTCTAATCACTTGTCAATAAAACAGATTGCTCTGACATTTTTTTTTTACAGAATATAAACTTTAGAAAATCTTCGCTTCATGGTTTAAAATGGCCAATCTTTTCCAGAATAATGTAGCATAAACCAGTAAAACCAATTCATGACATTGTTTTCACTTTTTAAAAAGATGATTTATTTGACAGAGAGAGAAAGAGAGGGCGAGCTCGAGCGCACCAGCAGGGGAGGGGCGGAGGGAGTAGCAGACTCCCCACGGATCAGGGAGCCCAATGCAGGGCAGGGCTCGATCCCAGGACTCCCAGGACTCCGGGAGGACCATGACCTGAACTGAAGGCAGATGTTTAACTGACTGAGCCACCCAGGTACCTCCATTGCTTTCACTTTTATCTCTAGCATATAGATTAAAGGACAAAATCGTTAAGCATAGCTATAGATACAAATGATAAGAGAAAAGAATCCAAACATACCACTACAAAGAAATCATTATTTCAGAAAGACAGCAAGAGAGGGAAAAAAGAACAAAGGAACTACAAAACAATCAGAAAGGAATTATCAAAACGGTGATTACCAATCAAAAATTACTCTAGATGCTAATAATTTAAGTTCTCCAGTTGAAAGACATAAAGTGGCTTGAACAGTTAAAAAAAAATAACCCCAACATGACCCATCTATTTACTGCCTACAAGAGACTCACTTAAGTTTTAGGACCTTCTAAGGCTGAGAGGGAAGGGATGGAAGAACACAGTCCATGTAAATGGGAAACAAAAGAAAGCAGAGGTCATAATCCTTATATGAAACAAAGTAGACGTTAAGTCAAAAGTTGTAACAAGAGACAAAGAAGGTCATTATATAATGATAAAGGGTCCATTCATCAAGAGGATATAACAGTCATAAATATATACACACTCAATATCACAGCATATAAATACATTTAACAATTATGAACAAATCTGGAGGCAGAAATAGCAATGCAAGTAACAGTAGGGGATGTCAACACTCCACTTTCAACAATGGGTAGATCGTCCCAACAGAATATTCATAAAGAAATAATGGACTCAAATGACACTGTAGACCAAATGGACCTAACAGACATATACAGAACTTTCCATCCAACAGAAGCAAAATGCACATTTTTTTTCAAACACGCATAGAATATTCCCATGGAGAGATGATATATTAGGTCACAAAACAAGTCTTAACAAATTTAAGAATGAAATCATACCAAGTACCTTTTATAGCTGCAGTGATATGAAACTAAAAAATCAGAAACAGGAGGAAAGCTGGAAAAAATCACAAATGTGGAAATTAAACAACACACTTCTTTTTTTTGCTTGTTTTTGTTTCATTTTTTTGTTTTTTTATAATAATTTTTTATTATGTTATGTTTGTCACCATACAGTACATCCCTAGTTTTTGATGTAATGTTCCATGATTCATTACTTGCGTATAACACCCAGTGCTCCATGCAATACGTGCCCTCCTTAATACCCATCACCGGTCTATCCCATTCCCCCACCTCCCTCCCCTCTGAAGCCCTCAGTTTGTTTCCCAGAGTCCATAGTCTCTCATGGTTCATTCCCCTCTCTGTTTACCCCCCTTCATTCTTCCCTTTCTTCTCCTACCTATCTTCCTATTTCTTATGTTCCATAAATGAGGGAAACCATATGATAACGCTGAACAACAAATGGGTTAAAAAACGAAAAGTGAAATAAAAACTATCATGAAACAAATGAAACTGGAAACAACATACCAAAGCTTATGGGATGCGGCAAAATAGTTCTAAGAGGGAATTTTAAAGCAATAATTGTCTACATTAAGAAAAAAGAAAGATCCAAATAAACAACCTAAACTTATACCTCAAGGAACTAGAAAAAGAACGAACTAAGCCCAGAGTTAGCAGAAGAAAGGAAATGATAAAGAACAGAGCAGAAATAAATGAAATAAAACCCAGAAAGGCAATAGAAAAGATCCACGAAAATAGTTTATTAAAAAGATAAGCAAAATTGACAAATCTTTAACTAGATTAAGAAAAGAGATGACTCAACTTAACACAATTATAAATGAAAGAGGAGATATTACAACCGATACCACAGAAATACAGAGAATTATAAGACATTACTATGAACAATTACATGCCAACAAATGAGATAACTTAGAAGAAATCAATAAATTCCTAGAGACATACAACTTACCAAGACTGAATCATGAAGTAATAGAAACTCTTAACAGACCAATAACAAGCAAGAAAATTGAATCACAAATCAAAAATCCCCCAACAAATTAAAGCCCAGGACTAGATGGCTTCACTAGTAAAACTCTAGCAAATATTTAAAGAAGAATTAATAGTGATCCTTATCGAACTCTTCCAAAAAAAAAAAAGAGGAAAAAGAAGGAACTCTTCCGAACTCATTTCACAAGGCCAACATTATCCTGATACTGAAACCAGACAAGGACACTGCGAGAAAAGAATATTATAGGCCAATATCCCTAATGAACATAGATACAAAAGTCCTCAACAAAATACTGGCAAACTTAATTCAAGAGCATGTGAAAAAGATCATGCACCATAATCAAGTGGGATTGATCTCTGTGGTGCCAAGATGTTTCGACATGTGCAAATCAATAAATGTAATAAGCCACATTAATAAAATGAAGGATAAAAATTGCATGATTATTTCAATAGATGCTGAAAATGCATTTGACAAAATTCAATGCCCTGTCATGATAAAAACTTTCAACAGATTAGGTATAGAAAGAATGTACCTTGACTATTAAAACCCATATATGACAAGCCTGCAGCTAACATTATTATTGATAGTGAAAAGTTAAAAGCCTTTCCTCTAAGATCAGGAACACAATAAGGATGCCCACTCCTGCCACTTCTTTTTTTTTTTTTTAAGATTTTATTTATTTATTCGACAGAGATAGAGACAGCCAGCGAGAGGGGGAACACAAGCAGGGGGAGTGGGAGAGGAAGAAGCAGGCTCATAGCGGAGGAGCCTGATGTGGGGCTCGATCCCAGAACACCGGGATCACGCCCTGAGCCGAAGGCAGACGCTTAACCGCTGTGCCACCCAGGCGCCCCCCCACTCCTGCCACTTCTATTCAACAAAATACTAGAAGCCCTAGCCACAAAAATTAGGCAAGAAAAAGGGAAAAAAATACATATTGGAAAGGAAGAAGTAAAATTATCTGTTTGCAAATAATGTGATTTTATATATATAAAAAGCTGAAGACCCCACCAAAAAATTTTTTGGACTAATAAATAAATTCAGTGAAGTGGTAGGATACAGAACGAACATGCAAAAAGGAGTCACATTTCTATACACTAACAAACTATTGGAAAGAAATTAAGAAAGGATTTACATTTACAATAGCGTCAAAAACAATAAGTACTTAGAAATAAATTTAACCAAAGGGGTAAAAGACCTCTACACTGAAAACTATAAGATATTGATGAAAGAATTTGAAGAAGACACAAATAAATGGAAAGATATTCTTTGTTCATGGATTGAAAGAATTAATATTGTGACCATACCCATGTTACCCAAAACGACTTTCAGATTCAATACAATCCCTTTCAAAATTACATTGACATTTTTCTTAGAAATAGAAAAATTATCCTAAAGTTTGTATGGTACCACAAATAAGTCCAACAACCAAAGCAATCTTGAGAAAGAAGAACAAAGCTGGAGGCATCATGCTTCCTGATTCCAAACTATTCTACAAAACTATAGTAATTAAAGCAATATTGTACTGGCATAAGAACAGGCACATAAATTAGTGGAACAGAATAAAACGCCTAGGAAATAACCCATGCATATACATGCAACTAATTTTTGACAAGGGCACCAAGAACACACAATGGAGAAAGGACAGTCTCCTCATAAAGGGTGTTGGGAAAACTGAAAATCCACAGGCAAACGGGTGAAACTGGACCCCTATCTCACACCACTTATAGGAAATAACTCTAAATGGATTCAAGACTTAAATGTAAGACCTGAAACTGTAAACCTTCTAAAAGAAAACATAGAGAAATAGTTGCTTGATGTTTGTCTTGGCAATGATTTCTTGGATAAGACACAAAATGCACAGACAACAAAAGCTAAAACAAACATGTGAGACTATATCAAAGTTAAGGGCTTCTGCACAGAAAAGGAAGGAAGCAATCAATAAATTGAAAAGGCAACGTACAGCATGGGAAAAAATATTTGCAAACCATATATCCGATAAGGGATTACTATGCAAAATATATAAAGAACTCATACAACTCAATAGCAAAAAGGCAAATAATCCAATTAAGAAACAGGGAAAGGACCTAAGTAGATACTTTTCCAAAGAAGATACACAAATGTCCAATACACGCACGAGGCATTACTAATCATCAGTAAATGCAAATCAAATCCACAGTGTCACCTCATGCCTGTTAGGATGGTTGCTATTGAAAAGATAAGTTGGTGAGGACGTGGAGAAAAGGAAACCCTTGTGAACTCTCAGTGGAAATGCAAATTGGTACAGCCAATTCGGTAAATATTATAGTATATCCTCAAAACATTAAAAATAGAGCTACCATAGGATCCATCAATCTCACTCGTGGGTATATAGCTGAAGCAAATAAAATCAGTATCTCATAAAGATATCTGTATTATGATGTTCATTGCAGAATTATTCACAATGATCAAGAGGTGGAAACAATTTAATGCCCTTCAACTGATGAATGGATAAAGAATATATGGTACATATACCTACAATGGAATATGATCGAGCCATAAAAGAGAAGGAAATCTCTCTCTCTGATTTCTTCCCATTCAGGTTTGCCTCCCTTCTCCTATGATCCTGTGTGCTTTTTCTTATATTCCATATATGAGTGAAACCCTATGATAACTGTCTTTCTCTGATTGACTTATTTTGCCAGCATAATACCCTCCAGTTCCAGCCATGTCGATGTAAATGGTAAGATTTCATCCTTTTTGATGGCTGAGTAACATTCCATTATATATATAAATCCCACATCGTCTTTATCCATTCATCTGTAGATGGACATCTGGGCTCTTTCCACAGTTTGGTTATTGTGGACATGGCTGCTATAAACATTGGGGTGCAGGTGTCCCTTCAGATCACTACATTTGTATCTTTGGGTAAATACCTAGTAGTGCAATTGAGAGACTCTTAACTCTCGGAAACAAACTGAGGGTTGCTGGAGGGGAGGTGAGTGGGGAATGCGGTGATTGAGTGACAGGCATTAAGGAGCGCACGTGATGTGAGGAGCACTGGGTGTTATATGCAACTGATGAATTACTGAACTCTACATCTGAAACTGACGATGTTAGCTAATTGAATTTAAATTTTTAAAAAAAAGAGAAAAGAAGGAAATTCTGCCATTTGTGACAACAAATGTGAATGGCATTATGCTAAGTGAAGTAGTCAGACAGAGAAAGACAAATACTACACAAACACTGTATGGTATCAATTATACATGGAGTCTTAAAAAGGAAAAAAAGCTGATTTCATGGAAACAGAAAATAGAATGGTCATTGCTAGGGGCTGAGGGGAGGGGGACATGAAGGGATGTATGTCAAAAGATACAAACCTTCAGTTATAAGTAGACTATGTTCTGAGGGTCTAATGTATAACATGGTGACTATAGTTAATAATAAGGTATGATGTGCTTGAAAATTGCCAATGGTAAATCTTAAGGTGTTCTTCTCATACACAGAACAAGAGTTAATTCTGGGAGGTGAAGTTCGTGTTATCTCGATCTCGGTAATTACTCCACAATGTACATGTATATCAAACCATCGCATTATACACTTTGAATATATACAATTACATTTGTCGATTATTCCTCAAAATCTGAGGAAAAAAAGGAAGCAAGGTTTAAGGTAATTCTTTTCTATTATCCAAATCCTATTCTGTATGCTCCATGATCTAAGATTCTAGAAGCTGAATTGTGGCCCAAACCGCTAACATAAGCAGTTAATATTTCACTTAATATTTTTAGATTTTAATGGGCTTATGAAGTCAGTTATTTTGAGGACCATATGCAGCGAGATTTTAAGTACCTACAAAGGATTAAGATATTCTAATTCACGACGCCTTTGTCCCCATGCAACCCTGTGGACCAGAATTCACATGCCTTTCAAAATATGAGAGAGTTCTGGTAACTTAATAAAAATGTGGTAATGGTATTTGCAAAAAAAAATATGCAAGTCTGGATTTATTTAGTAGCTTACAATGGCTAGGATGTAATTTTGTCATAAGATGAATTTTTGCTAAGAGTGAGGTTGCCCTGTGAGACAATTTCCTTCAAAGTGAGCTAGTTCGGCAGGAAATAGTAAACATCTGACTAGCTTGCTATGAAGTGCTACATTATTGTGGTCATAAAAAGGATCGAGGCTCTTTTGCTTGATTATAAAGCTGACACATAGCCAGATGAGTGGCCTCAAATGCCTTCATTCACGCAATCATTGCTTTAATATATCTTTCTTTAGCTCCTCCTGTAGTTGAGACACCGATGGAGACACTAAGCACACAAAGACGAATAAGACATGTCCCTTGCCCTGGGCCGCTCTCCATCTAGTGGGAAAGCCACTTTATATGGCTTTTAATATAATATGTTAAATAACTGCAGTGAGGGAGGAATGCACAAAATCATATGAAAGATCAGAGGAGGAAGACATATCCTGTGGATCGGGAAATTGTTCTTTGAGGAGAAGCTATCTGAATAAAGAGAGTGATATAAGAGCATTTTAAACACAAGAGCTCACAAAAACAGACAAAGGCCTAAAGTAAAAAAAAAAATTTCATGGGTGGCATCGAAGACTCTAAACAGTTCATTGTTGCTAGAATATAAAATGGAAAATAGCAAGTGGTAGGTGATGAATCTTGAGTAATAGTCCGAGGCGAATTGTAAGAATCACGTGTTATATTATGGAGTTTGGACATATGGGAACTCACCAGAAACAAGAGAAAAACATCACCCGACTTGCTCTTTAGAGAAAGAATTCTGGTGTCAGTGTGGACAATGAGTTAAAGAAGGACAATGAGTTGAAGTATACGTTAAAATTGGATGCAGAGGAAACAATAAAGAGGTTTTTGAAGGCATCCAGTTAGGAAATGATGGTAGCCTGGTCTACAATTCTGGCGATAAGATGAGCAGAAGTAAAAAAATTCAAAATACATTTTGAAGGTAAATTTGGACATCTTTGATGATGAATTAGGTGTGGAAGGTGAGGGTCAAAGAGGACAGAAAGAGGCGAATCACTTCTAGGCTCTTTGCTTGGGAAAGGAAGTGAATGTGAACACCGTAAACTTAAAGAACACTGGAAGAGGGCTACTTTTTTTTTACTGCGTGGACATGGGATGAGAGACTTCATGAACTCACTTTTTGACAAGCTGTGTTTGGAGCGCATTTAGGCTGAATGTAAGATTCAGGTCTGGAACTCACGTAGACGTTCTGAGGTCCGTCGATATCTGGTAGTGAAAACAATGAGACTGGATAAGATGACCCCGGGACATGCGTTCAATAAAATGAGTCAAATGAACAGCGAGGCAAGGAAAGAATCCTAGGCGACACCAGTGTTTAATGACCAGGCAGGTTAAGAGCAACCCGCAAAGGAGATTAAGACAAAAGAGAGAGGTAGGGGCTAGAGCCGCAGAAGCCCGGAGGGGGGATGGGCTCACTAAACCACAATCAGGGCTAACGACAAAGTTCTTTTTTTTTTTTTAATGATTTTTTATTATATTATTTCAGTCACCATACAGTACATCCCCGGTTTCCGATGTAAAGTTCGATGATTCATTAGTTGTGTATAACACCCAGTGCACCATGCAATACGTGCCCTCCTTACTACCCATCACCGGTCTATCCCATTCCCCCACCCCCCTCCCCTCTGAGGCCCTCAGTTTGTTTCTCATAGTCCATAGTCTCTCATGCTTCATTCCCCCTTCTGATTACCCCCCCTTTCTTTATCCCTTTCTTCCCCTACCGATCTTCCTAGTTCTTATGTTCCATAGATGAGAGAAACCATATGATAATCGTCTTTCTCTGTTTGACTTATTTCACTTAGCATTATCTCCTCCAGTGCCGTCCATGTTGTAGCAAATGTTGAGAACTCGTTCTTTCTGATAGCTGAGTAATATTCCATTGTATATATGGACCACAACTTCTTAATCCAGTCATCTGTTGAAGGGCATCTCGGCTCCTTCCACGATTTAGCTATTGTGGACATTGCTGCTATGAACATTGGGGTGCATATGGCCCTTCTCTTCACTACGTCTGTATCTTTGGGGTAAATACCCAGTAGTGCAATGGCTGGATCATAGGGTAGCTCAATTTTTAACTTTTTAAGGGACCTCCACACTGTTTTCCAGAGTGGCTGTACCAACTTGCATTCCCACCAACAATGTAGGAGGGATCCCCTTTCTCCACATCCTCTCCAACAATTGTTGTTTCTTGCCTTGTCTATTTTTGCCATTCTAACTGGCGTAAGGTGGTATCTCAGTGTGGTTTTGATTTGAATTTCCCTGATGGCTAATGATTTTGAACATTTTTTCATGTGTCTGTTAGCCATTTGTATGTCTTCATTGGAAAAGTGTCTGTTCATATCTTCTGCCCATTTTTTGATTTGTTTATTTGTTTCTCGTGTATTGAGTTTGAGAAGTTCTTTGTAGATCTTGGATACCAGTCCTTTATCTGTAGTGTCATTTGCAAATATCTTCTCCCATTCCGTGGGCTGCCTCTTAGTTTTTTTGACTGTTTCCTTGGCTGTGCAGAAGCTTTTTATCTTGATGAAGTCCCACAAGTTCATTTTATCTTTTGTTTCTCTTGCCTTTGGGGATGTGTCATGAAAAAGGTTGCTGTGGCCGATGTCGTAGAGGTTGCTGCCTATGTTCTCCTCTAGGATTTTGATGGATTCCTGTCTCACATCGAGGTCTTTCATCCATTTGGAGTTTAGTTTTGTGTATGGTGTGAGAGATTGAGGTTGGTAACGACAAAGTTCTTAACTTCCACTGTGCTTGAGGGAAGATCCCCAGAGGACTTGACATTTTCCAACTGAGCGTTGGGGGTGAGGGCAACAACAGGGCCTAAGGGATCTGCTTCTCGCCGCAAAAAGCTAAAAAGGAGTTATGAACCTCATTTACGGAGCTGCGGTTTGTTGTGTGATATCGCAAGACAAGGTATTTGGTATTTGGTAGCAGGACCAAATAGTTTGCTTTGTCCCTTTCCCATTTCAAATGTGCTTGATATACTCTACATTTTTGCTTGGGAAAAACACGTATTATGATTGTATTAGTCAGAGCTCTCCAGAGAAACAGACCAACAGGAAGATACATGCACACACACACACACACATACATATACACGTGTGTGTGTATATATATGTTTATTATGTATATTATATATTAAATGATTGTGCATATATATGCATGTATGTATATATGTATATACTATGAAGTATATATACACACAATATACGTATATACTATGAATATACATACGTATATAGTGTGTATATATGCATATATGTATATACTACATATATATACTATATATACTACATATATTATATGTATACATATCTCTGTCACATAAATAAATAAAATCTTAAAAAAAAAGAGAGAGAGAGAGAGGTAGGGGCTAGAGCAGCAGAAGCCGCGAGAGTGGATCACAGTCAGGGCTAATGACAGAATTCTTAACTTTCACTAGTTAGAGTGAATATATATGTGTGTGTATATACACTATGTATCATATGTATAGCATATTATGGTGTATATACACTATACATAAAGTGTATGTATATAGTGTGTATATACTACATATATGTATACATGTACATATATATGTACATGTGTATATGTATACATGCATATATATATAGTTTTTATTATGAAGAGTTCGTTCATTTGATTATGTGATTATGGAGGCTGAGAAGTCCCATAATCTGCTCTCTGCAAGGTGGAAACCCAGGACAGCTGGCGGTATAATTTAGTTCAATTCCAAAAGTCTGGGACTCAGAAGAGCTAATGGTATAAATCCCAGTATGAGGACACAAGAAGATGGGATGAGATCTGTCAACCCAAGGCGTGGGGCACAAGGAATGAGGCAGAAAAAAAGGGGAGGATTCCTCTTTCCTCGGTCTTATACTCTTTCCAGCCAGTGAATCTTTGTATCTTTGTATACACTGTCCCTCCCTCCCTATCCCCTGCCCCCACCCCCACCCCCAGCCACTAAAACATGTTTCCTACCTCTTCAGCTAACTCCTGATTATTATCTAGGACTCAGCTTAGACATCATACTTTCTTTAATTTGACTGGGTACTTGTTTCTAGTGACTTCTATCTTACATGTGCAATGTGGTCAGGAAATTGAGCCAATTCATTAGTCATTTTATCTCTAGCACTTAGTATATTCTTTAAGACATCACAGATATTGAATAAGTAATTGGTGAATAAGTGAAATTCCTGACAACTATCTGGGCAGAAGCGTCCTATAATCAATTAGATACGCAGATCTCCATTTCAAAAAAGAAATGAATTGTTTTGAAATGTTTCAAAAAAGAAATTGAATAATTTTGATTATATATGTGCTAGTCAAAGTCTTTAAAGTAGACATCGGGGCACCTGGGTGACTCAGTCAGTGAAGTGACTGCCTTGGGCTCTGGTCATGATCTCCACATCTCCTGGGATCGAGTCCAGCATTGGGCTCCTTGCTCAGCAGGGAGCCTGCTTCTCCCTCTGCCTCTGCCTGCTGCTCCCCCTGCTTGTGCTCTCTCTCTCTCTCTGTGTCAAATAAATAAATAAACAAAATCTTAAAAAGAAATAAAGTAGGCATCACAATTCAGGGAGGCCACTCGTTTGAGAAAACTGTGGCTTAATGAAACTCCGGGGAATACTCATGTTTAAAAACAGGATGAACCCTGGGAAGAGACATAGAAAAAGTGGTCAGAAAAGTGTGAGAAGAAGAGCATAGCGTGTCAGAAACCAAGTCTCAGTAGGGTCAACAGCATTCTTCTGCAGGACAACCATTAGGAAGAACTGACAAGAGGCCATTTGCTTGGGTAATCTGAAAAGTAAGGGGGAAAGAAGCCAACATACAAAGCCTTCAGGAGGTATTTTTTAAACTATATTTCCAATGATCCCTCTTTTTACATATTTGTGCTCTTGCAGCTTGTTACAGGTACAATTGTGAAAAAAATCCAATAAATATTGGCATTTGAGCTTGGCCAAGGAAAGTGATGCATCAGCCCTTGTTTGCTGTTACGTGTGCCTGTCTGTGCGCTCTCAGCCATGTTATAAATGTGCTCAAAGCCCTTAACTAGCCACATAAAATAAATACGCTCCAATACTTTGGGTTTTGCATTCAAATAAGCAAACATTTTGTACATATGGGGCTGCATGTTGAAAACATTTATTAGTAAATTCTCGTTGTGAGTTATGCACTTAAAATTCTAGTTATAGATCATTATTCCTTTCGCAAACATCATAAATTAAATTTTTTAAGTGAATGGAAAAGATAATTCACAGTGCCTTGCTTGATATAACTTTGGTATTCACCTGTATCTCCAAACTATGTTTTTAACTCACACCAATTTTAATGTTATCTCACTCCATACTTTTTAAACACACTCGGCTTCAGGTAGCTTCATTAGGTAACTAGATTTCTCACATGAAATAAATCTTTACCACTTCTCAGATACTGGTTATAATGGTACGAAAATTCTCACTTGGTCAACCCTGGGATCCATTCATCAAAGGCAGTCAGAAAGGCATAATGGAAAGTGCAGGACCCTATCGCATCATTTTTTTTTTGAATGTGTCTTCTAAAACCAATTTCAAATATCTAACACTGTGTTATAACACTGTGGTTTTAAATGTATGTAGGGGAACTATTTAAAGCAATGCCAGTAGAGTGAAGGCAAAGAGACAACAAGAAAGATGAGATTTCTACACATCACTCAAGCTGTGAAAATGACAGAGCAAGTAGATTGTGACAGCTCTGGATAGAACATGGAATGCCTACAGAAACCACTGGAAAAGTTATACAAAAATAAAACAAAAACAACTGATATGTCAAAATGGAATTCTTAAAAAAAAGTTGAGGTAATCCACAGGAAGGCAAGACAATGAAAACAGAGCCATGAAAACAAGGAGGAAAAAAAACAGAAAACAAAAAATAAAATGGCAGGGGATGCCTGGATGGCTCATTGGTTAAGTGTCTGCTTTTGGTTCAAGTCATGATCCTGGGCTCCTGGGATCGAGTCCCGCATCTGACTCTGAACTCAGAAGGGAGTCTGCTTCTCCCTCTCTCTCTGCCCCTCCCCCTTGCTCATGCTCTCTCTCTCTCTCTCTAATAAATAAATAAAATCTTAAAAAGATAAAATGGTACATTTAAATCCTACCATATCCAGACTTACATAAAACCTAAAGACTAAATACACGAATGAAAAGACAAAGATTGGCAAAGTGGATGGAAAAAAAAAAGAACCAACTTTTACGGTGTATATAAGAAACTCACTTCACTTTTTTTTTTAATTTTTTTTATTATATTATGTTAGTCACCATACAGTACATCCCTGGTTTCTGATAAATTCCCTGGTAAATCCCTGGTAAAGTTCGATGATTCATTAGTTGCGTATAACACCCAGTGCACCATGCAATACGTGCCCTCCTTACTACCCATCACCGGCCTATCCCATTCCCCCAGCCCCTTCCCTTCTGTGGCCCCCAGTTTGTTTCTCAGAGTCCATAGTCTCTCATGCTTCACTTATGTTCCATAGATGAGAGAAATCATATGATTGTTGTCTTTCTCTGCTTGACTTATTTCACTTAGCATTATCTCCTCCAGTGCCGTCCATGTTGCAGCAAATGTTGAGAACTCGTTCTTTCCGATAGCTGAGTAATATTCCATTGTATAGATGGACCACAACTTCTTAATCCAGTCATCTGTTGAAGGGCATCTCGGCTCCTTCCACGATTTAGCTATTGTGGACATTGCTGCTATGACATTGGGGGTGCATATGGCCCTTCTTTTCACTACAACTGTAACTTTGGGGTAAATACCCAGTAGTGCAATGGCTGGGTCATAGGGTAGCTCAATTTTTCACTTTTTAAGGGACCTCCACACTGTTTTCCAGAGTGGCTGTACCAACTTGCATTCCCACCAACAATGTAGGAGGGATCCCCTTTCTCCACATCCTCTCCAGCAATTGTTGAAGAAACTCACTTCAAATGAAATGCTACACATGGGTTGAAATTAAAAGGATGGAAAAAGATACACCTTACAAATGTTAATAAAACCTCTACTAAGACTGACAAAAACAGAAAGAAAACACAAATTACTAATATCAGGAATGAAACAAGGGATATTACATCAGAAGGATCAGAAGGAGACACTATAAACAACTTTATATAAAATAAATTTGACAAATGAAATGTACCAATTCATTGAAAGTCACAGTCTCACAACTCATACAATATAAAATAGATTATTGAAATGGCCCTATAACTATTAAAGAAATCGAAGGGTCTTTTTTTTTTTTTTTTTAGAAATTGGAGTTTTAATTTACAAACTTTCCCCACCAAAAAATCTCTAGACTTAAAGAGTTTCATTAGAGAATTCTACAAAATGTTTATAGAGTGAAGGCCAAATGTACACGATCTCTTCCAGAAAATAAGAGTTGGAAACATTTTCCATTTAATTGTACAAAGCTAGATACCCTGATACCAAAACCGGACAACGAGTTAAAGTGGCTCTTACCGAAAAGACAAGAGATGACAAGTGCTGGGGAGAACCTTTGTACGCTTCTGATGTGAATGTAAATTGGTACAGCCATTATGGAAAATAGAATGGCAGTGCCTCAAAAAAAGTAAAGATACAACTACCATATGATCTATCCACTCCCATTTCTGGGTATTTATCCAAAAGAAACAAAATCACTATTGCAAAGAAACTTGTGCACCCCACGTTCACTGCAGCAGTATTTACAACAGCCAAGACATGGAAACAACCTAAGTGTCCGTCAATGAATTAATGGATAAAGAAAATGTGTATGTATACATATATATATATATATATATATATATATAT
>NW_024423319.1:32806389-32810998 GCF_017311325.1 Ursus maritimus | reverse complement strand
TAAAGACTAAATACACGAATGAAAAGACAAAGATTGGCAAAGTGGATGGAAAAAAAAAAGAACCAACTTTTACGGTGTATATAAGAAACTCACTTCACTTTTTTTTTTAATTTTTTTTATTATATTATGTTAGTCACCATACAGTACATCCCTGGTTTCTGATAAATTCCCTGGTAAATCCCTGGTAAAGTTCGATGATTCATTAGTTGCGTATAACACCCAGTGCACCATGCAATACGTGCCCTCCTTACTACCCATCACCGGCCTATCCCATTCCCCCAGCCCCTTCCCTTCTGTGGCCCCCAGTTTGTTTCTCAGAGTCCATAGTCTCTCATGCTTCATTCCCCCTTCTGATCACCCCCCCTTCCCTATCCCCCCTCCCCTACCGAACTTCCTAGTTCTTATGTTCCATAGATGAGAGAAATCATATGATTGTTGTCTTTCTCTGCTTGACTTATTTCACTTAGCATTATCTCCTCCAGTGCCGTCCATGTTGCAGCAAATGTTGAGAACTCGTTCTTTCCGATAGCTGAGTAATATTCCATTGTATAGATGGACCACAACTTCTTAATCCAGTCATCTGTTGAAGGGCATCTCGGCTCCTTCCACGATTTAGCTATTGTGGACATTGCTGCTATGACATTGGGGGTGCATATGGCCCTTCTTTTCACTACAACTGTAACTTTGGGGTAAATACCCAGTAGTGCAATGGCTGGGTCATAGGGTAGCTCAATTTTTCACTTTTTAAGGGACCTCCACACTGTTTTCCAGAGTGGCTGTACCAACTTGCATTCCCACCAACAATGTAGGAGGGATCCCCTTTCTCCACATCCTCTCCAGCAATTGTTGAAGAAACTCACTTCAAATGAAATGCTACACATGGGTTGAAATTAAAAGGATGGAAAAAGATACACCTTACAAATGTTAATAAAACCTCTACTAAGACTGACAAAAACAGAAAGAAAACACAAATTACTAATATCAGGAATGAAACAAGGGATATTACATCAGAAGGATCAGAAGGAGACACTATAAACAACTTTATATAAAATAAATTTGACAAATGAAATGTACCAATTCATTGAAAGTCACAGTCTCACAACTCATACAATATAAAATAGATTATTGAAATGGCCCTATAACTATTAAAGAAATCGAAGGGTCTTTTTTTTTTTTTTTTTAGAAATTGGAGTTTTAATTTACAAACTTTCCCCACCAAAAAATCTCTAGACTTAAAGAGTTTCATTAGAGAATTCTACAAAATGTTTATAGAGTGAAGGCCAAATGTACACGATCTCTTCCAGAAAATAAGAGTTGGAAACATTTTCCATTTAATTGTACAAAGCTAGATACCCTGATACCAAAACCGGACAACGAGTTAAAGTGGCTCTTACCGAAAAGACAAGAGATGACAAGTGCTGGGGAGAACCTTTGTACGCTTCTGATGTGAATGTAAATTGGTACAGCCATTATGGAAAATAGAATGGCAGTGCCTCAAAAAAAGTAAAGATACAACTACCATATGATCTATCCACTCCCATTTCTGGGTATTTATCCAAAAGAAACAAAATCACTATTGCAAAGAAACTTGTGCACCCCACGTTCACTGCAGCAGTATTTACAACAGCCAAGACATGGAAACAACCTAAGTGTCCGTCAATGAATTAATGGATAAAGAAAATGTGTATGTATACATATATATATATATATATATATATATATATATCTTTCACACACACATATACTGTGTTATATATACTGTATTATCTCACTTATATGTGTATTATCTGTATTATCTGTATATCTCACATATATACTGTATTATCTCACTTATATATACTGTATTATATATATACTGTATTATGTGTATTATATATATACTGTATTATCTCACTTATACGTGTAATCTAAAAAAACTGAACTCATAGAAATGGAGAACAGATTAGCGGTTTCCAGGGGCAGGGGTTAGGGGGTGGGAAAGATGGGGGAAGGTGGTCAAAGGATACAAACATCTAGTAATAAGATGAACAAGTTCTGGGGACGTAAGGTACATCGTGGTGTCTATAGTTAACAATCCTCAGCTGTATATTCGAGAGTTGCTAAGAGAGTCGGTTATTAACGTTCTCACCACAAAGAAAGTAACCGTGGGAGGTGATGGATGTGTTAACTAATCTTGTTGTGGTAACCTATGCAGTACACATATCAAATCATTACGTTGTATACTTTAAACTTACATGATGTTATATGTCCATCACACCTCAATAAAGTTGGAAAATAATACATACATACATAATAAACTGCTGGTTCTCTTAAACATTAATTAAAACATTAAAATGACTCCAATTGTATTTAGACATTGTATTTAGCGGGAAAAGATTTCAAATTAAAATATTATTAATATCTTCCTGATATTTGTAAAATTAATACTGTGCCTAAAATACACTGAACAAAATTTGGTAGAACTCGAAGGATAAATAGACAAGTCTCCAATAAGAAGCCGAGATTTCAACATCTATTTCTCAATAATTTATAGAACAAAGTAGACAGAAAATCCGTCAGGATATGGAAGGCTTGAACGTCATTTTCGACTAATAGAACATCATGATTGACCAATAGGATCTGATGCTTGCAGATCACTTCACCCAGCAACACCAGAAACACATCCTTTTCAAGTGCACCGTGGAACATTTTCGAAGATAGACCATATTCTGGGCAATAAAACAAGTATCAATAAATTTAAAGTAATTCAAGTCATACAAAGCTAGTTCTATGACCCCAAAAGAATTAAATTAGAAGAAAATGACAGAGAAATAACTGGAATATCTGTAAATTTTTGTAAAGGAATTAACATAATTGTAAAGAACCCAGGGACCAAAGCAGCAATGAAAACCTATAAATATTTATGAAATATTGATAATGCAAATCATAAGAGGAAACCTGTCATTTTAAATACTTCTGCTAAAAGTTTAAAGCTGTAAAATCGATAATCTAAACTTCCACTTTAAGAAGCCAGAAAACTATGAACATAGCAAATTAAATCCAAAATATATAGGAAGAAGTAAGCATCGAACATGGTGTATTGGTTCGCTGGTGCGGCCATATTTATGTATCACAGACTTATGTACCTTGAGCAACAGAAATTTATTTTCCCATAGTCCTGAAGGCCAGAAATCTGAGAGCAAGGTGTTGGCAAGACTGGTTTCTCCTGAGGGCTGTGAAGAAAAGCATCTGTACCAGGCCTCTCTCCTGGACTAGTAGATGGACATCTTCCCTGTGTCTTCACGTTGCCTTTCCTCTGTATGTGTCTATGTCCACATTTCTTCTTATGAAGACACCAGTCGTGTTGGATTAGTTCCCATTTCATTTTAACTGAGTTACTTCTGTGAAGTCCTTTTCTCCAAACACAGTCATTTTCTGAGGTACGGCGGGGTGGGGGCGGTGAGGACTTTAACCTATGAATTTGAATGGGGGAGGACACGGTTTAGTCTCTCCCAGGTGGATAACAAGGAAATAAAAATGAATGAGAGTGATGTCACCAAAAATGGCTGAAGAGGGACTGCTGGGGCGCCATCCCTCTGAAACAACAACAAAATGCTGGTTAAAACTGTCAGAATCAAGTTGCACAGAATCTGGGATCTGATCAAAAACTTATAACCATCAGGGGAAACTTTAGTGAAGAGAGATGCTGCTGCCCTGTCCTAAGAGAGTGCTGTGACATTTTAAGTAGCTCACGACCTCCCGCCTCCCATCCCCTCAGATGGGCTATGGCCACAAAGGTAGAAACCTGGCAGACGCTTAACCGCTGTGCCACCCAGGCGCCCCGCATTACCAGGTTTTTAAAAGAGTTTTTTGGGGGGGTACTTGGGTGGCTCCATGGGTTGAGCATCTGCCTTTGGCTCAGGTCATGATCTCAGGGTTTTGGGACTGCAGAGAGGCAGTGAGGATCAAATGCTCAAAGAATTGTGGTTTTGTTGCTCTGGGTGGTGGCTCTCTAAGGAACCAGCACAAGGACTTTATTCAGTCATTCATTTGTTCATTCATTCGTTCATTCATTTTTTTAAGTTTTTTTTTATAAGATTTTTTATTTATTCGACAGAGATAGAGACAGCCAGCGAGAGAGGGAACACAAGCAGGGGGAGTGGGAGAGGAAGAAGCAGGCTCATAGCGGAGGAGCCTGATGTGGGGCTCGATCCCATAACGCCGGGATCACGCCCTGAGCCGAAGGCAGACGCTTAACCGCTGTGCCACCCAGGCGCCCCGTTCATTCATTTTTTTAAAAAGATGTTATTTATTTATTTGACAGAGAGAGAGAGTACAAGTAGGGGGAGTGGGAGGCAGAGGGAGAAAAAGAAGCAGGCTCCCCGCTGAGCAAGAAACCCAATGTGGGGCTCAATCCCAGGACCCTGGGATGGTGACCTGAGCCCAAGACAGACGCTTAACCAACTGAGCCACCCATGCACCCCTCGTTCATTCATTTTTACAAATAAAGAGAATTCCCAGGCCTGGAGTGGCTTCCAAAGTGACATTTGCTGCCACGCAGCATTTGCTGAAAGCATTTAAAGGAAAAGTGTTGGCCACAGCAGCTGGGGGCAAGGGAGTAACAGCCAGG
>NW_024423319.1:32782381-32806382 GCF_017311325.1 Ursus maritimus | reverse complement strand
ACAGACAGGCTACAAAGTCTGAGAGAAAAGGGGGGTTGAGAAAGGAGCTACATAGAGGGGGAAAGGGAGTTGTTAAAAGCTCCCACGTATACTGGGACTAGAGAAGGCCGACCACATGCTCAGGGCTGGATGCATGCATAGAAAAGACCTGAGAAGACCCTGAGCTTTCACCCCTGGTTGACCATGAGGACCCAACAAGCATAAAGGGAAGGCCAAGGCAGAGTTGTAAATGGCCTGGCTAAGCACTGAGGAAGCCCCCCCCCCAAAAAAAACAGTCCCAATCTGCAACACCTGGGAAAATACTGTATTGTTTTCTCTTTTTTCCTTTATTTTTCTTTCCTTTTTTTTTTTTTTCTTTTTCATTTGCTCCAGGAATTTAAGGAAACTGTAAAAATGCTAGCTGGTCAAATAAGCTAACAGAACATAGACTCCAATGGTACAAATACTACAGATTTTATATCAATGGTTTAGAAAAGGTACTAAGCAAACCAACAGCAAAACCCCTTAACAAATATATGGAATTACAAGTGACCCCAAATGGCCAAAACATTCTTGAAAAAGAAAATTTGTAGGGCTCACGCTTCCAGATTTCAAAACTTACTACAAAGCTGGTGTTGGCATGAGGGTGGGCATATAGGCCAATGGAATAAAACTGAGCGTCCAGAAATAAACTCATGCAGCTACAGCCAATTGGTTTTTTTAATTGCAGTGCAGTTAACATACAGTGTTCTATTAGTTTCAGGTGTACAATATAGCGATTCAACAATTCTATACACTACTCAGTGCTTTTCATGATAAGTACACTCTTAATCTCATTCACCTGTTTCACGCCCCCCCCCCCATCTCCCCTCTGGTAACCACATATTTATGAGTCTGTTTCTCGTATTGTTGTTTGTTTGTTCATTTGTTGTTGGTGGGTTTTTTTAGATTCCACATATGAGTAAAATCATATTTTGTCTTTCTCTGACTGATTTCATTTAACACTATACCTTCTAGATCCATCCATGTTGTTGCAAATAACAAGATTTCATTCTTTTTATGTCTGAGTAATATTCCGTTATACATATATATGTATATATATATATGTATATGTGTGTGTGTATATATAGCTCACATATATATATGTTTTGGCTATTATAAATAATGCTTCAATAAACATAGGAGTGCATGTATCTTTTCAAATTAATGTTTTCATGTTCTTTGGATAAGTACCCAGTAGTGGAATTACTGGATCATATGGTAATTCAATTTTTAATTTTTTGAGGAACCTCATTCAGTTTTCCACAGTGGCTGCACCAGTTTGCACACCCATCAACGGGCATGAGGATTCCTTTTTCTCCACATCCTTACTGACATTTGTTTCTTGTGTTTTTGATGAATATCACTCAGTCATAAAAAAGAATGAAATCTTGCCATTTGCAAAAACATAAAGAATAGATTCTTTGACAATGATGCTGGATATCCACGTGCAAAAATACGAAGTTGGATCATACTGCATACCATCGACAAAAATTAACTCAAAAATGGGCCAAAGACTTCAACCTAAGAGCTAAAACTATAAAACTCTTAGAAAGAAACATGCCAAAAAATCTCTGTGATGGTAGATTTGGCAATTCTTAAACACGACAATAAAAGCAAAAGCAACAACACAAACTATAGATAAATTGGACTCCATCAGAACTAAAAACTTTTATCCATCAAAAAACACTATCAAGGAACTGAAAGTCTACAGAATTGAAGAAAATATTTGCTCATCATATATCCAGTAAGGGCCAAGATATGTAAAAAAAAAAAAAAAAAAAAAAAAAAAAAAACCCAACACCTCTTAAAACTCAACAATACAAAGATAAACATCCCAAATAAAAAATGGGCAAAAGTTATGAATAGGCATTTCTCTAAAGGATATATGCAAATGAGCAACTAATGCATGAAAAGATGCTCAACATTATTAGATAGCAGAGACATGCAAATCAAAACCATAAGATATCACTACATAACCATTAGAGTGACCATAACGATAATAGTTTTAAAAGTGGGAAACAGGGGCGCCTGGGTGGCACAGCGGTTAAGCGTCTGCCTTCAGCTCAGGGCGTGATCCTGGCGTTCTGGGATCGAGCCCCACGTCAGGCTCCCCTCTGTGAGCCTGCTTCTTCCTCTCCCACTCCCCCTTCTTGTGTTCCCTCTCTCGCTGGCTGTCTCTATCTCTGTCAAATAAATAAATAAAATCTTAAAAAAAAAAAGTGGGAAACAGCCAGCGTTGGCAAGGAGGTGCAGATGTTGGAATTCTCATACCTTAGTGGCAGGAATATAAAATGTATGAATATTCATAATTAGTGGTGGGAATGTAAAACAGCACAACACATGTGAGAAAGAGTTCGGTAGTTTATCAAAAAGGTAAACCTAGAATTATATGCCCCAGAAATTCCATTTGTAGGTATATTTCAAAAGAATTGAAAATGGGTATTCAAAGACAATCTTGTATACGAATGTTCACAGCAGCACTATTCACAATCATCAAAAGGTGGCAACAACCCAAACGACCATCAACTAATGCATGAAGACACAACTTGTGATACATCCCTGCAATGGACTGTTACTCTGTTGTGAAAAGGAATGAAGTACTGACACGTGCTACAACATGGAGGAACATTGAAAACTTTGGGCTGAGAGAAAGAAGCCAGACACGAAAGGTCACACATTGTATATGTCACTTATAGAAATTTCTAGAACAGGCAAACCCATAGAGACAGAAAGAAGATAAGTGGTTTCCAGGGGCTGGGAACAGGGAGAAACAAGGAGTGACTGCTTAATGGGTATGGGAATTGACCTTTGGGGTGATGAAAAAGATTTGGAAAAGGATCATCCTTTAGAGGTAGGTGATGATTTCTCAACACTGTCAATGTACTGAATGCCACTAAACCATGTGCTTTAAAATGGCTCATCTTTGGGATGCCTGGGTGGCTCAGGTCACAATCCCAGAGACCCAGGATAGAGTCCTGCCTCGGGCTCCCTGCTCAGTGGGGAGCCTGCTTCTCCCTCTGTCTGCTGCTCCCCCTGTTTGTGCTTGCTCTCTCTCTCTCTCTCTCTCTCTGTGGCAAATAAATAAAATCCTTAAAAATAAATAAATAAATAAATAAATAAATAAATAAAATGGTTGATCTTCTGTTATGTGAATTTTTCCATAATCGTAAAAGTTAGTTGAAAAAATGAACAAATCCTAAACGTAGCCCAGTGAACCCAAAAGATAGCTATTTAAAAAGATCAATAAAGATTTACTCCTCAGTATTTATCCAAAAGGAATCAAAACATAAGTACTCAAAAAGATCTGTACAACGTTGCTTATTGCATCTCTATTTCTAATAGCCAGAACTAGAAAACAATGTAAATGTCTCTCTGTGGAAGACGAGATAAAGAGGGTGCTATATTCAAATAATAGAATACTCCTATGCTGTCAAAGCACGACCCATCTTCCAAGTATATGAGGAAAAATTATTGTGTGGTGATGACTAAGACCAGATCAATTACTCCCTCTGCGAAGTTCTGACTGGAGAAAGGCACGAGGGAACCATCTGGGGTCGTGAAAATAGTTTACCACTCAATTCAGGTGATGCTTATATCTGTGTATGCCTTTGTGAAAAATCATTAACTTACATAATTAAGATCTATTCCTTTTAACCTGTGTGAAATACATCTCGAAAATATAATATTTAATATCGAGCTCGTATATGCCTACCCTAAGGCGCTTATGAGCCTCACCTTGTCTTCTCTCTAACTGTACTATTTTTAATTTAGTCTAGTTGAACAGATCCCGTGGGTAATGTCAACAAATCATCTGGGCCAAGCAACTTTAGTAAAGGAGAAATCTAGAGCAGAGATTGGAACTTTACTGGTTTTGTGAATTTTTTTTCAAAACCAACATTCTTTTATGAAGCCTGAATATATTACACTAAGCATCATTCCTTTGGTTTTGCTTATTCTAATTTTCCTGGTTTCTCAGTAATCTTTGTATTTGAGGCTATTTGTATACGTGGTGGGTGGAAATGGGTAGAACACACTACAAGTATAGGCGATGATAACACGAGAAGGTGCAGTTGAGAAGCATTTCAAACACTTTACAAACAAAACCCTTGTAGGGGCACTTGGGGGGCTCAGTTGGTTAAGTATCTGGCTTCGGCTCAGGTCATGATTCCAGGGTCCCAAAATCGAGCCCCTCATTGGGCTCCCTGCTCTGTGGGGAGTCTGCTTGTCCCTCTCCCTCTGCTCTTCCCTCCGCTCATGCTCTCTTTCTCTCGCTCATTCTCTCTCTCAAATAAAGAAATAAAATCTTTAATAAAAAAACCCCCCAAACCCTTGTAAACATTATTTTTTACTCTGAAACGCACAAAGGAAAAAATTGCCTAAAGCAAATACATATAGCCCACCAAACAGTTATAAAATAAACCTGCATTTTAACTACCCACATTGGGGAATAGAACTTTGCAAGAGGCAATCCTTACATTATACTGTGTCCTTTCCTCATCACAATTTCTTCCTAACCATCTAGAAGTAATCCCTATCCTGACTTTTTTTATGGTAATAATTTCGTAGCTTGTTATTCGACATTTAACCATCGATGTACACATTCCTAAACAATGTAATTTTACCTGGCGTTCAACTTTATGCAAACGGAACTATGTCACATGGATTCTCTGTCCTTTTCTCTTTTTGCTAAAGTTTATGTTTGTAAGAGACATCTTTTGACATGAGCTTAAATCAAGCTTCTTCTTAAATCTTTAGAGATAATGCTGATTTGTTTCACATTTATGATGATTTCATCTCTTGCTCTTTTAGTCTATTCTCTTCGTTCTCTTTTCCTGGCTTTATACTGTTTTAACTGCTTTTCATTCTGCACCATGTCACAACATTTTCCCATCAGTATCCAGAAATAGGGAAGTTCAGGAATCTTTACCCTACAGCTAGCTGGGAATTAAGCCAGATATCCAGCCTTGACATTGACCTAGGGAAAAGATATCTCAGGCAACTAACAAAGCAACTTTTTCTCTGTCGTCCATGATTGCAAGGCTCTTATTAGATGATAAAATTTCTATCAGTTAATTGAACACTTACTGGTCCCATTTTATAATATAATCATGTGGTCACTAGTGTGAATATTTCAAATATTTTAGTTCAGAAAAGTAGTAAACTGGAAATCAAAACAACTGAAGTTAAAGAATGTGTTAATTTAAATAGATATTTCCTTTTTCATCGAAGTTAAAGAAATGTACCAAAGCTATAGAGTTACTTTATTGGCTTAACATAAGTCTCATAATATAAAATTCAGAAATATAAAGTGAAGTAGGGAAAATTGCCCTTTGAAAATAAGAACTACCCTTCCTTTCTCTCCTTATCTCCTGCAACAAAGTTAAGGATACTTCTTATGATGGAAGCATATACGCACACACATGTACTCTTCACTGAGCAATCCCATTCCACTAATGGATACTAAGTACCAACAGTGACAATGAAAGCATAAGGGGAACTTACATTTTGTGAATTTGGATGCTTTTAGAAAAAATGTTGGGTGCTCCTGGGTGACTCAGTCGTTAAGTGTCTGGCTTCGGCCCAGGGCGTGATCCCAGGGTCTTGAGATCGAGCCCCCCCATCGGGCTCCCTGCTCTGCCAGTAGCCTGCTTCTTCCTCTCCCACTCCCCCTGCTTGTCTTCCCTCTCTCGCTGGCTGTCTTTCTCTCTGTGTCAAATAAATAAATAAAATCTTTAAAAAAATGGTGAAATCACAAATGCTAGTACGTGTATTTTCAAATGGTTATTGAAACGAAGGTGTATTTGGGACCAGTTGGGCAATCCATTCTTTTTTTTTTTTTTTTTTTGAAGATTTTATTTACTCATTTGAGGGAGAAAGAGAGAGAGTGCGCACAAGTTAGGGGGAGGGGCAGAGGGAGAGGGAGAAGCAGACTCCCCGCTGAGCCAGGAGCCCAATGTGGGGCTCAATCCCAGGACCCAGAGATCCTGACCTGAGCTGAAGACAGACACTTAACCAACTGAGCCACCCAGGCGCCCTTGGCCAATCCATTCTGTCAAGCAATTGACTTGGTTGATTTTTGTTTAGTTTGGAGCGCACGCGGGCGCACATGTGTGTATGTGTGTGTGTGTGCATGAGTGTGTGTGTGTTTAGTGTTTTTAAATGACTGAATGAACTGATTATCATGATGTGATGCTAGAAACACACTTATTTCCTTGATTAAAAGCACAATTTAAAAACCACAATAAAGCACCATACTTGTCTTACGCAACAGAAGGTAGGTTAGTCAATAAAAGCATTCACTTGAATAGATTTTCACTTGATTAATAATGGATGTTTCAGGATCGACTGTTTTATTTTTTATGTTGTCTTCTTGAAATGATTTGAAACAACAAGCAGACTATGATATATTTCCCCGGAGATTTTTGCCCTCCAGTCAAAGACCAGCAGGCACACACCTGTAGTTGAACAACTTGGATTTACTTCTCATTGTAGCGAGGGAGGATGCACGCCCTGGGGAGCCGCGGTGTAGCTCATTCTATTACGGCTATTATGGCATTCCTGCTTTGATTGGGTGATTTGGGGGATTGGGTTCTGCTAAAACTGAGAGGCAGTCCTATGATTGTGTATCACAATAAACCTTCCTTAAAGGGAAGACAGACCTGAGAGAGGATAAAACTGTTTTAATAAAAAAGTTACATTTTGTCCAAGAGAGCATGTATATAATATTTTGTAGGTTGCACAGTGAACTCATTTTGGTGTGCATAGACAGTCTTATGAAGCGGCCTCATTTTGTCTCCCTCCATCATGGTCACAGAGTGGCCTTGTCTGACTTTGGTGTTCTGTGAAATTGTTTATGTCCAACAGAAGAACAACGTGGACTAGCTGTGTCAGGCCAGCTTCGGAAAACCCCGAGGCCTAGCTCTACGTGTCAGACCAGTCCCCAGACGTCAGGGGCTGGTGTTTTGTTTTGTTTTGTTTTTTCCTTTCTCGCACTTTTATTTTAATGTAAAAAACACAGAATCAAAGATACTGCTTGCTCTTAAAATAACTTTTAAAGATATATAATGAGGTTAAGGACTCATTTTTTGGTGCCGACCCTACCCGTGAGATTTTTATCAGAGGAGGAAAAACACAGGGTTCAAGGAAGCTTAGATTCCACATGATTGAGGTAAGTGATGATTATTTTTCATTATTTTTGATTTATTAATTTATTTTATTTTTAATTTATTTTTAATTTCAAGTTTTAACTCAATCTAACTGATTTTAATTCTCCTTTTTCCTACTCTGTACTCAATCAGGTTTAATCTTGCCAATTTGTGAACTCTCCTTTGGACTTGGTCCCCACTATCAGCCCCGCGGGGTCTCCAGCCTGCATGTTCACACTGCAGGTTTTGTATTCACTAGCCTCCGTAATCCCATGAGACAATTTCTTGTAGTAAATCTCTCTCTCTACACACACACACACACAGACACACACACAGACACAGACACACACACACACACACACACATCCCTTCCCGGGGGCCTAAGACTTGCATGAAGCGTCCTCCTTGACACACCCAGCAGGGTGAACATGACTATTCACGTACAACTATGGGTCCTCTCCAAATTTCTAAGTTCACACTCTCACATCTTACCAAGTCGCTGTCCCCAAGATAAAGCAACACAGACTCTTGCTCTTTCGCACACCTGTTATGGAGTCCAACAGACCCAGAGCCGAATTCCAGTCTGACAGGAGAATAGACAAATGACTCAACCACAATGAGCCCCGGCTTT
Organism: Ursus maritimus; assembly: GCF_017311325.1. NCBI lineage: Eukaryota > Metazoa > Chordata > Mammalia > Carnivora > Ursidae > Ursus > Ursus maritimus. The sequence goes on along the minus strand of NW_024423319.1, from coordinate 32,798,585 downwards.
CTTATTTATAAAATGGTGGAGTTATATTAATAATTCAGAAACACATTTTAAGTTCGGATGAGAGAAGGCATGTAAAGCCTGTTGGACACAGTCCAAGAAATGACAGCTGCTATTCTTATTCTTATGACTGTTAGTATTATTAAAATTATTATGCCCACAGTCTCCATTCTGATCATACAATAGAGTGGGTGTACTTCATGTCCTTCAGACAATAACAGATGGTTCTCTGAAAAGTCATGTGGGCAAGGACTGTGTGGCTAAATATGGATAGATTTCATAAACTTTAAGCCCTGAAGTTGTGGTTGTATCCTTGAGAATTCTATCCTACTTCTCCATGGAGGTGAGGCAATAAAATATTTAAATATAGGACTAAAAACAGTAGCAATGTTTTCTATGAAATATGATTGTGGATAATTTTTCTTACACAGGAATAAATAAAACATTAAAATGACCACCAATCTTTTATAATAACCAATGGCCAACATAATTTGGTCTTCGAAAACCAGACTAGTATAGCCTAAAACGGTGGCGCATCGATATTATAAAAATGCCTACGGGCGCCTGGGTGGTTCAGTAGCTTAAGCACCCTACTTCGGCTCAGCTCTGATCTCCGGGTCCTGGCACTGAGCCTCGCAATGGGCTCCCTGCTCAGCGGGGAGTCTGCTTCTCCCTCCCTCTTGGCCCCTCCCCCCCATCGTGCTCTCTCTTTCTCTCTCTCAAATAAATAAAATCTTTTTAAAAATCGGAATAGTGCTATAATAAACATCTGATTCGAACAATGTGATTTTCCAGGCGTCCAGGTGCAAAAATGCATCTTTAACAATAACATGTAGTAATCTTGTGCATTTGATTAAAAGAAAAGCATTACACTAACAGCTTCACCTGACTTTTTTGTTTTGTTTTGAAGTATAAAAGATAGATTTAGGAATAAAGACAATGAAAAAGGGGCACCTGGGTGGCTCAGTTGGTTGGGCATCTGTCTTTGGCTCAGGTCATGATCCTGGGGTCCTGGGATCCAGCCAAGTTGGGCTTCCCTGATCAGTGGGGAATCTGCTGCTTCCTCTGCCCCTGCTCTCTTTCTCTCTCCTCCTCCTCTCAAATAAATAAATTAATTAAAAAAAAAGACAATGAAAAAAATTGGGTTTTTAAATTTTATAATAGAACCCCCCACTCCCCAGCTCCTGCATCCCTCCACTTACCCCCAACTCCTGAGACAACCAGAGAGCAAAATACTAATCTTGCACGAAATCATAGTCAGATTGCACTTAGCATTCTATACAATTTTCTGGTTGCAACATAGGAGTAATCTTTCAGAAGTACAGAAAGTTCAGGAGATGAGAATTCAATTAGGTGGCAACAGACTTCTTCAAAGCAACACTCTCCGGAAGCAAGGTCTTCGATATTTTGAGGAAAAGTTATTTCCAGCCTCGAATTCTTTGTCAATGAATCAGAAGTGCAGAATATTCGGATGTACACATTCTCAGATAATTTGCCTCCATTACATCCCTTTTAAGTAAGCAATGGACATACTCTGCAAAAATAAGGGGGAGACAGTGCAAGAAACAGAAAGAAATGAGATCCAGAAAGAGGGGATCAATGAGAGAGACCAAGGCTTAGGTTAACAACTGGTCCAAATTGAAATAGAATGATGGAGGGCTCCAGGAAAGAGAGAAAATTAATAGATTACCAGAAGTATTTTCTCAGTACATATGTACTGAAAGGAAATTTGAATTTCCAGAAAATTAGTTATAAGTATATACATTTTTAAAAAGAAAAAAAAAGAAATTTTAGGAAATGGAAAATTGTAGCAGGAAGGATGTGTAATTATTCTCAATTCCTGGTTCAGATGTGCATCTAATTTAATCACAATGTTTCTGCCCTGAATGTTGATCTACCCATGCCAACTGACAGGAGTGGTGGAGAAGTTCTTAATTAGCCTTGTAGAAGTATTTTAATTTTTAATAATGGTTGGAATAATTAGTAAAAAATGTAAAGTGTCACCCAAAGGGTTTAGTTCAGAACGTCTGGGTTTCTCCTGATAAGAAGGAAATAGATTTGTGTAGAGATCAAAACCACAGAATCTGGTCAGCCTGGCTCAGGGTGATTGTGTCTTTTAAAATAAATACAGGCCATATCATTTCTATGTAAAGAGCAGATTGATCGTATTTTTATTTGCTTAAGGAAGCAGAAATTAGGCAAATGACATATGCTATAAGGGGTTACTAGCCCCTAAAGATAAAGAACTTTTACAACTCAACACTAAAAAAAAAAAGATCAATCCTATTTTAAAATTGGACAGAGGATCTGAATAGACATTGTTCCAAAGAAAACATCCAGATGCCCAACAGACACAGGCAGAGGCGCTCAACATAACAAATCATCAGGAAAATGCAAATCTAAACCACAGTGGAGCTATCACCTCACAACAGTCACAATGACTAGTGTCAAAAAGACAAGAAACAACAAGTGTTGAGGATGTGGAGAAAAGGGAACTCTCTCATGCACGGTTGGTGGGAATGTACATTGGTGCAGCCACTGTGGAAAACAGTATGGCGGTTCCTCCAAAAATTAAAAATAGGACTACTACACGATTCAGTAATTACACTTCTGGGCATTTACCCAAAAAACCAAAAGTGCTAATTCAAAAAGGTATCTGCACCCCTATGTTTATTGCAGCATTATTTACAGTCGTCAAATATGGAAGCAGCCTGTGTCCATCCATCGATGAATGGCTAAGAAGATGGTGGTGCACACATACAATAAAATATTGCTCCGCCATCAAAATAGAAAATCAAATCTTGCCATTTGGGACAACATGGATGGATGACATAGAGGGTACGACGCTAGGTAAAATAAGTCAGAGAGAGGAAGACAAATACCATATGATTTCACTTACATGCAAAATCTCAGAAACAAAACAAACAGAAACAGAAACAGACTGGTAACTACAGAGGACAAACCGGTCGTTGCCAGAGGGGAGGGGGTGGGGGGATGGGAAAAGTGGGTGAAGGGGATTAAGTGCTACAAACTTCCAGTTATAAAATAAGTAAGTCATGGGGGTGAAAAAAAGTATAGCATAGGGGATATAGTCAATAATAACGTCATAATGTTGTATGCTGACAGATGGCAACTACACTTACCATGGTGAGCATTTCGTAATGTATATCAGCGTCCAATCAGTACGTCGTACACCTAAACCTAGTATTTAAAAAATGAGATGGGAAGATGGAGGGTAAATGATGATTTGCTTCCTCCATTTAACAGAGAAATGGGACTCCCCCCCCCCCGCCAAAAGGGGAAAGGGGTGGGAGGGATAAAAAGAAATACAGACACTCAAAAATCTAAGTCTATCATGACCCTAATAGCATGAAGAACAAAATGATACTTCTTTCTAATAAAAATATATTTTTTAAAAAAGGAAGCAGAAATTAATTTTAGGTGATAACTCATCTTCTACCCCGGCCACTTGTTTCTGCCCTTGTGTTGTTTTGTTCTTTTCCATAGATCTGATACAATTTCAGGTAGAGTAGTTCACTATGTGATCTTTTTGACTTTTGAATTCTAACTGGCATCAATGGAATTGTTTAAGCGGATGTAAACAGAAAGTTTATTTGCATATTTAAGCACCACTGAGCCAGGATATACAAACACAAACACCAAGGTCTTTTGTCAATATCAACTTGCATAAAATTAGAGACACCGATAAGCTGTTTATTTAGAAGCACAACTGGTAATCCTGGGGACCCTCTGAGTGCTTGTCCTTTGCTACAAGTAGAGAAATTAGTAAAAATGCCAACACTTGAGGTTTTACAATTTCATATTGAAATATGAAAGTTTAGCCATGCAAGAATATTCATATTCTAGGATTAGCATAGGAGGCAAAGAACAGAGAAAAACCTTATTTGCATGATGGAACAAGTCACAACTCTGAATTTGCATAAGCAGGCCTAGCCTCAAAGGTAGCTAGAGTCAATAATTAATTACCCGTGTGATACAATTCACACAATTCACCCACAATAGTCCTCTATCCAGCCGTGTAGAAAAAAAACCACAGCTAGCAATATTTAGTATTGAATATTATTCTATCACCGACGAGAAAAGCTTTCTAAAAATGAGATGGGTTCCATGATGATTCCAAATTGTGCATTCTTTCATAAGATTTCTTTCCTCTCTGACATGCAGGATGGGTCGGGCCACATGGGAGTACTGGGATAGAGACTATGGTATATAGGAGAGGGCAAGAGGACAGCCAAAGGAGGGGAAAGAAAAAGAAGGCTAGGACGTTGGTAATAAATTTTCCCTAATTTCATGATTTTTTAAAAATATTTTATTTATTTATCTGACAGAGAGAGAGACAGCCAGTGAGAGAGGGAACACAGCAGGGGGAGTGGGAGAGGAAGAAGCAGGCTCCCAGCAGAGGAGCCTGATGTGGGGCTCGATCCCAGAACGCCAGGATCATGCCCTGAGCCGAAGGCAGACACTTAACGCTCTCCAGTTGTGATCAGACACGATCCCCAAATAAGCTGATAATATAAATCATTCCAAGAGAGATCAGAAGGTCAGTTGCATTATGATACAAGCCTATTCTAAAAAAGGAATCATCTCAAATCTAAATAGTTGTGAGGTGGCCGGCTGCAGTGTCAATCATCAGGAATTCTTAGTTGGGTTGTATTTTCTTCCCATGTTCCTCCATTCTACCTCCCTTCCCAACACACATCCCACCAACCTTTTCTGAGTCCTGTTTCTCACAACCTGAAGTCACTACTCTGCTGGACAGAACTAATCCCCTAAGATACATTGTATCCTCTTCATTTTCTTCCTCCTTCAAATCCTACGCGTTCTTCCAAATTGAGGTCAGTTTGAAAGTTCCTTGAGATAGGCAAAGTTTGCTTTGGAGAATGAAGCATTGTTTTGCACTGCATACTGCTAACTTCACCTGTAGTCTCTCGATCCTCCCATGGGTTATGTACCTGTGGTGAAACGATATATTCTCCGAAGCTATGGTGATCTGATTTTTCAAACCACGTGTGAATTTCAAACATCGCATCGTATCCCATTTGCTCTACAAATCCATTCACATTCGTCAGATTATACATTTCAGTTACAAGTTTGGAAAATATGGCTACCCTACTCATTAGTGCCCAAGAATACTGATCTTCCGTCCCTCTGTATGAAATATCTACCGAAGTTCTAAATATGTCCTCAATGGCATGCTCACTCCCTTACTGTTTGTAATTATTCTCTCCCCGGACTCTTTCCCAAGATTTTCTATTGTGTCCTCTACTTAATGACGAACTAACTTTCAGACCTTCTCAACCTTATCATAGAATGTTTAATCCTCTCTGTTCTTAAAAGAAGATTCTCGCTCAAGGAGGTCACACCCTCCCTGCCTCATCACTGTTGGCTCTTGCATATGTGTCCATTTCCCACAGGCAACAGAGCAGTGTGTAGCTGCGATGGGTCTTGGATCGTAGAAGTGTTGATTTGCTTTTTATTGTGCATTTAAAACATTACTCTTCCACCACCTTGAAGTAAAAACAACCTCAGCAGGCTGTTGAACCGAGCCAAGTTCATATGTATACTACGTGCTAAATTTTAAAAAGTTGACTGATTCATGAGGCAGTATTTTCAACCATAATTTCAACCATCATGATTAGCAGGTAATGTAACTTGAGTTTCATACATAAACCGAAACTCTTAGAGGGCCTGTGAATAGGTGAAATTAAGTTATTAACTTATTGGAATATGGTTATCGATATAAATCAAATGGGATAGCTGCACAGTACAAAGATAGGTATAACCTTTAGTTTTTCAATGAAATGTCAGGTGTATGTACATTTTTAACTTGAAGGTACTATTCCAAATTAGGATCTATATAAATTAAATAAAAGTTAGAAAGACGGTTAATTAAAGTATTAATAATAACATAATTCACTTGGCATTGCAGTTTGCAAAGTTCAAAAGAACAGTTTAATTAAATCTAAATTTAATTTATTTTCATGAAAATTACATTCTGACCATTTCGGTGATATTTAAGAGAGGAGACAAAATTACATTCCTATATTTAAGAAATGAATTCCATTTGAATAATTATATTTTAATAAATGAGTAAGCACCATCTAGGTGCCTGAACATTTTGATCAAAACTTGTATCATTCTGAATGTCCCAGAAATATGGCTCATGATCTCTCTGCAATCCTGCTTCCAGACAGTTTCTATTGGAAATCGTCACTTTGTAAGAAAAAACCTCCCCTACATTCTCCTGAATTTCATAGACATTTTCTTTAATATCTATCCTACTCTGGGCTCCCCCAGAAGCAGTCCCATGGATTAGCATGCGAGTGATTTATTAGAGAAATGATCCCCCGGGGAGTATCAGTGAGGAAGTGAAACAGGAAATGGAAGAAAGTCAATACTGTGTTTTAATTAGAAGGTCAACCGCTGATGGGTGCGGGTAACCCGTATGCCGTCTTCCTAGGGACCTCTGAGAACCATGCATTTAAGTTGCTCCACTGAAGGGAGAGGAAACTGGGGTGCTCATGACTGATTTAACAAAGCATCACAAATATGTTAGTACTTTGTTATTATGCCTATTTCTGTTGTTAATCATCTTACGATTCTGTTAGTCTGAAGTCCACAATGAATCGCGGGGAGCTAAAACCAAAAATGTCAGCCTGGCTGCATTTCCCTGCGGAGGCTCGAGAGGAGAACACATTTCCTTTCATTTTCCACTTCTGGAGGCTCTCCTTGGCTCTCATAATGCGCTTCCTTCAACCTCAAAGCCAGCAACATTAAGCGAAGTCCTTTTCATGCGCCATCTGTCTGGTTTTCTCTCATCTGCCTCCCTCTTCCACTCGGACCCTGTGCTTACATTATGCAGGCAATTCGGGATCATCTTCCTGTCGCAAGGTTATCTGATTGGAAACCTTAGTGGTTTTTTTGGTTTTCTTTAATCATGTATTACCTAACATATTCACGGGTTCCTAGGATTAAGGCGCGGGCATCATTAGGGGGGGCCATCATCCTCCCTTCCAGAAAGTTTGTTCCCCAGTCATTATATCCCTATGCTCCTGGCCACAGAAAGTCCTAAGACAGACTTATAGCTGCTTGCAGCCCAAGTTTGTTGAAATATAAGGGAACGCTGAATACCCAATGCGTGTGCGCGGGGCACCAACCTTCCCTGATACAAATTCCTTGCCTTGATTGAAACATGGATCTTTTCAAGGAACACCGTTTCCCATGGGGCCTTCTCAAACAGAGGCTATTCGTATCACGGTCCACAGCCTTAATGTCCTGTATTGTTAGTAACCGAGTTATTACACCCTCTGCCCCTCTCTGTCCGACTTCCAGGTACCACGGCATAGTAGGCAAGAACGTGAACTCTGAGATAACATTATGCTTCAATCCCAGTTCTTTTACTTATTTGGCATTGCAGCTAAGCAAGTTACTTACCGTCCCGTGTGACCATTTTCTCATCTGTAAAGTGTCAATAATGCCTTCCTAATAAGGAAGTTGCGACAATTACGCAACGTCGTGTTTCTAAAGTGCTTAGAATGCTCTCCAGCACTTAGTAAGAGCTATGTGAATGTTCGCTGCTGCAGCTGACCTGTCCCTCTAAAGCATATTCTGATGCACCAATTTTTTTTTCCAATTCCTTGTCCTTTCATTTTCTTGGATGACTTTAAAAATCCGTAAACCATTCACAGACCCTTGACTCCCCAAACATTCCCATATACTGGATCTTAGCAACCCATTTCCATGGCTACGTCATAAATTCTGATCCTACCATCTGATCAACAACCTTCTCTTTTTCCAGCTCATTCCCTCCCAGTACACCTGCTTTTTGAAACTATTATGATTTTCTGCCACATTTTTCAACTTTCTCTTACTTCATCAGCTCTCAACTCAGTATACTTTTTCCCAGCCTCGGTCCAATGGCCAATCACTGAAGTGTTCTCTGATGAGCACCTTTAGTTCTTTCTCTTGTCCCTTCTATCATGCTTACCTTTCAGAGCACCGCATTTGGAGCAATCTTAAAATTAGTCTTCTCTGCTTCTATGTCAGAGCTTGGGTGTTGATGGCTGTGCAAATGTTCAGATTAGTTTCTCTGCAAAATATTTCACTAGGTGAAGGAAGCCAATCTGAAAAGGGTCCATACTGTATGTTTCCAACTGGGTGACGTTCTGGAAAAGGCAAAACTACGGAGACAGGAAAAAGATCAGTAATTGCTAGGAATTAGGCAGAAGTGGAGGATAAATAGGCAGAGCTCAGAAGATTTTTAGGACCAGCAAAACAACTCTTTATGATACTATAATGGAAGATGCATGTCATTATACATTTGTCCAAACTCATAGACTGTCCAACACCAAGAGTGAGCCCTAATGGAAGCTATGGGTTTCAGGTGACAATGATGTGTCAGTGTAGGCTTAGCAGCTGTGACAAATGTACCACTCTGGTGGGGAACGTTGATAATGGGACAGGCTATGCGTGTGTGGGGGCAGGGAGTATATGGGAAATCTGTACATCTTACTTGATACTTCTTTGAACCTAAAACTGCCCTTAAAAAATACAATCTACCAAAAAAACTGCTTGTTGACACTTTTTTTTTTAGGATGGATGCTTTAAAATCCATGTCAGAAAGTTCCTACACCAAATTAGCCTCGGTGTTGGTTGTCCGTTTCTTGTCTTTTCTCATTCACGTTGTTATTTTTGGATCTTTGTATGATAGGTAAATTTCTCTTGTATCCTGGAGATTTTGTACATGATAATGAAGAGACTCTGCATCCTATTGATTCTCTTATTTTCGCAGGCAGTTACTTTGCTGAGTTTAGCATGAGGACCAGGGTGAATGTGTTTGCTTCAGCTTCCTGCTTGGCTCCACCGATAACCACCCTGATAGAGAGTAGATCGCGGACTCAGACTTCCGGGGTGGAAATGAGTACAGTGGAAGTTGACCTCCCCACTCAGCCCTGGTGACACTTTTTCTCTTTGAAAGATTTTATTTATTTTTTTTGTCAGAGAGAGAGAGCAAGCGCAAGCAGCAGGGAGGGACAGAGGGAGAAGCAGGCTCCCCACTGAGCAGAGAGCCCAGGACCCTGGGATCATGACCTGAGCAATCGCAGACAGACGCTTTACCGACTGAGCCACCCAGGCGCCCCGCATTCCATAGTATTTTAATTAACTAATTTGTTTACTGAGTAACTACTAGATGCAAAACAGGATGCGAGGTGATATGAAGAAATTCACGAATGCTAAGCCATGTCCAAACCTTCTAGAAGTTTATAATATATTTAACCAAAATAGAACATAATGACATAAAATGGAACAGAAATTTTATATAATAAAGATTCCTGTGTGGTGTAAAGTATTAGAACTATCAGAGTCGAAAGAGTTCACTATGGGCTGAGGTAGACAAGAGGGGAAGTAATTTAAGCGAAGGATCATTATATGAAAAGCAATTTCATAACAAAAAGTTACTGATTTTTTTAAAGGGGATTAAGGTGTCCTGCTATCCAATTATTGTGTTATTTTCTTACAGGTTTGCCTGTTTGTCGAGTGGTGAAAGTGGCAGAGGTGGGAGACAAAAACAAATCTAGGAAAGAGAAAGGATTTCGTCCTGCATCTTCAATTTACGCTTTGGTTTGGAGGACACCGTTATTCTATAAAGCATTCTATCTCCAAGCAGTGATGCCTGCCAGTTTCCCCACAGAGCCCTTCTTGTCTACTTCCCTCCTTCCCTCCCTGCCTCCCGGTTTCCTTCCCTTTCTTCCCTTTCTTTCTTACGTGTATATTCATTTAGCACACTATTTGCTGAGCTTTTATTTTTATTTTTATTTATTTTTGCTTTTGGTACCAGACAATATTGTAGGTAGAGTGTCTAAGATCCTTCTTTCTTGGAGTTTGCTGTCTAGTAGAAGAGATTAGCAGAACACAGAATCAGCCACTGTACCAACACGATACCATTTGAGTGGTAGAGGTGATACGTGCAGTAGTAGGGTTTTTGGGGGGACAATTGCTGTTTTCTATGATGCCTTCTGAAAGATCAGAGATTTTATATGGCATATTCTCCACTTGCCTTTCTCCCTGCCACCCTTCGTAACCACTCGGCCCCAACTGTCGTATCCATACTTAAATGTGCATTCCAAATGAAGATGAGCAATCAAGCATGGCCTATAAATTCAACCCCACATTTCAGCGGGCAAGCCTAAGTTTTTGGAACATTATAGAAGGACGGCCACGGGATACCGAAGGCAAGGTGATCAAAGCTTTTTTCCAAGAAAAGATGGGAGAAATGAAGTGATACATTTTAGCATCATCCCAAATTAATTTAGAATTTCTCACTTTATAGCCCAATCACTCAAGTATTAAAAAACCCTTCTATAAAAATTTGGTATGAAATGTTCCACTCAGCCCAGCAGTGAAATTTTTTCTTGTATTTGAGAAAAAGTGAAAAGAAAAACAACAGATGTTGAATTATAGAAATAAGAATTTCAGATGGTTTATTTTCTTTGGAATTCATGTAACTTTAGGACAGACCCATTTATTTAAATTACATTTTACAGATGGGTTGTCTGAGAAGAGATTCCTCCTGGGAGTGGAAAAAAGTAAAAAGAAAAAAAAAAGAAAGAAAATCCGAGTTCTCTTTTGCAATGGCTCTTCACGTCTTTGGGCAGAATCCTCCTTATGAATAGATTCTTTTCTTTAGCCCACATTTCTACCAAAAATGGCAGGGCCTTGCCTCCATCCCGAATGCATGTAGCCTGCCTCTCTAATACCCAGCAGAATCAAATCCTCTCTGCTTTTGGCAATCAAGTTTCATTCTAGGTAAGTTCTTGTAACAAAGCTTCTTTCCTTCCCCATTGTTTAAAAAGATTTTTGTTTATTTGCTTGAGAGAGAGAGTAGGGAGAGGAAGAAGCAGGCTCCCCGCTGAGCAGGGAGCCCAATGTGGGGCTCAATCCCAGGACCCCAGGATCATGACCTGGGCCAAAGGCAGGCGCTTCACCGTCTGAGCCACCCAGGCGCCCCTCCTTCCTCATTTTTTTAAAAGAAATTCGTGCATGATATTGCTTTCAAGATGGAATTTGCTGGAGGCCGTTGTTCAATTGTACAAATCCCAACCATAGTTCCTCATGATTGTTCCTTCTTCCATTTTTCTTGTGGGTTCTGGTATTTTTATTTGTCTTCTTTGGCCTTTCTTGCTCTCTTGCTGTCATGTGTCTCTGTCTTTGTCTGCTTCTCTCTTTCTTTTTAGGATTTATTTATTTCAGAAAGAGAGAGGGGAGAGAGCATGGGGGGAGGCAGAGGGAAAGAATCTCAAGCAGACTCCCCAGGGAGCCTGACTTGAGGCTCAATCTCATGACCTTGAGATCATGACCTGAGCCCAAACCAAGAGTCAGACACTTAACTGACGGAGCCACCCAGGCACCCCGCCCCTCTCTTTTACTTCCACTTTCGGATTCTCACCAACACATTTCTCTCTGTGGTAATTTGACTTATGTGTGATATATACTTCTACTTAATAATTGAGATTTTTAGATCCAACATCCAAAAGACTGTTTTGGTCTTTTCTCACAATTTGAAAGGACTACGGAGCCCCTTTAAGGAATCTCTGGCCTCAGCAACAAAACTGTATTTTAACCAACCTGTCTCTGTCTTTTCAAGCTCATCTATTCTCATGGATTTGCTTAATTTCTTTACATAGTTTACTTTTAGTTATATTTCTAACCAGCATTTATTCTAAATTCCTTCCTTCTTTTTTCTCCTCCTTTAACTATATTACTTTAATTTCAAAATATTACAACTATTCATTAAAATATAATAGAGTGAATATACAAATGGACAATAGTCAGAACATATATAAAAATAGAACTCTGGGGGTGCCTGGGTGGCTCAGTTGGTTAAGTGTCTGTCTTCGGCTCAGGTGATGGTCTCAGGGTCCTGGGATCGAGCCCCATGTCGGGCTCCCTGCTCAGCAGGGGAGCCTGTTTCTCTCTCTCCCACTCCTTCCCCCCTGCTTGAACTTCCCTTTTTTAAACAAATGGATATCTAATTTCCAGCTCCATCTGTGGCACTATTCTTTTTCTACTGAATTCCCTTTGGACCTGTGTCAAAGATTAATGTCAAAAATTAGTTTTCCATGTATGTGTGGGTCTCTTTCTGGACAATCAGTTCTCTTTCATTGGCCTATTTTCTCTATTTGTATCAACATTTGTATCATTGATTCACGTAACTTTATAATACGTCTTGAAATTAGGTACCATTGGTTCTCAAAATTTGTTCTTTTTCAAAGTTATTTTGACTATTCCAATGTCTTCGCATTTTCGAATGAATTGTAGGATGTTTATCACTTTCAAAAAAAAAAGAGTTTGGGAATTTTGATTTGGATTACATTAAATCTATAGATCAATTTGGGGAGAATTGATATTGAATCCCCAGCTTGCCAGTCAATGGACAGATTATGTCTCCCCATTTCCTTAGGCCGTCCTTTATTTCCTTCAGCAAAGTTCTGTCCTTTTTAGCATAAAGGTTTCTCAAGTCTTTTGTCAAGTTTATCCCTGAATATTTCATATTCTCCATGGTCTTTTAGATGGTTTTTCTTTCAATTTACGATTGTTCGTGCTAGTATGTAGAAATAAAACTGGTTTTTACATGTTGATTTTATATCCTACAACCTTGCTAAGCTCATTATTTCTATCAGCTTTGTTGTAAATCCTGTAACATTATCTACACAAATGATCATTATGAATATTATTTCTTGAAATATTTTTTCTGTGACTCCAAAGGAAGGGAGGCTCTTAATGTTGTCCCTCAGCTAACTGAGGCCATTTTCTTTCCTTTGGATGTTCTTTTTCCCTGTTTCATTTTGAGTTTGTTCCTATCACGATGTCTTCTAGCTTACTAATCTATTCTTTGGCAATAGCTAAGCTGTCACGAACCTATCCAGCATAGTTTTCATCTCATACAGTGTCATTTTCATTTCTAGATGTTTGATTTGGTTCTTCTTGAGAAAAAAACTCTTGCATATCTTAACTTTTGAACATACAGAATGCAGTAACTTCTTGAATGTCTTTCTCTGTTAATTCTAACATGTGTGTCAGTTCTGGGGTGGTTTTTACTGATTATTCCCCCTCCATATAACCTATGTCTTTCTGCCTCTTTACATGCCTGGTAATCTTTTTTGAAAAAGGTTTTATTTATTTATTTGAGATTGAGAGTGAGAGAGAGAGCACAAATGAGGGTGGGGGGAGAGGGAGAAGCAGACTTCCTGCTGAGCAGAGAGCCTGACGCAGGGCTCGATCCCGGGACCGTGGGATCATGACCCAAGATGAAGGCAGATGCTTAACCAACTGAGCCACCCAGGCGCCCCACATGTCTGGTAATCTTTGATTAAAAGTCAGATATTGTGAATTTTACCTTGTCAGCTGCTGAATAATTTTTATGCCTATCAGTATTCTTAAGCTCTTTTTCTGGGACACAGTGAATTTCCTTGGAAACTGTTTTATCTTTTTGGATCTTTCTGTTAGGCTTTTTGGTATGGGACCAGAGAATTGTTGGGTCCAGGGTGAATTATTCCATTACTGAGGCAAGATCTTTATGTATACTTTACCTAATGTCTCCTGAGTCATGATGTTTCCTTATCTTTTGGGTAAAAGTAAACACTATTTCTTTCCCTGTGTGAGCACCAGGCATTGTTATCTCTAATCCTTTAGGACAGTCATTTTTCCAGTGTCAGTTAGTTTCCTCGCATATATTAACTTCCTAGTTCTTGGCTAAATACCAACAAGGGGTTTCCTGAGGTCTCCCAAGTTTTTTTCCACTCCGATATCCTGTCTTGTCTAGCTGTTTCGGTCTCCCCACTCTCTCAGCACCATCTCTTCATCTCAGAGAATCCTGGGTTGTGAATTTGTATATGGTGGTCCAGGGACCATACACTCCATGAACACAGAGGAGCAGAACAAAATGACCCCTCTTTTTTTTTTTTAAAAGATTTTATTCATTTAGTTGACAGAGATAGAGACAGCCAGCGAGAGAGGGAACACAAGCAGGGGGAGTGGGAGAGGAAGAAGCAGGCTCATAGCGGAGGAGCCTGATGTGGGGCTCGATCCCATAGCACCGGCATCACGCCCTGAGCCAAAGGCAGACGCTTAACCGCTGTGCCACCCAGGCGCCCCCAAAATGACCCCTCTTAAGGGCCACAGGGAGACCACAATAACCTTCAGGAAAGTTCAACCATGGACTGGTTGGTTAGCAGTGCTGTGCAGGTCAGAATCAGGGCAGAATGTTCTAAGGTGACTGTGCAAAGTTTGCCCCTTGATTGATATAAAATTGTTGCAACGATGGATAACATTCTTTCTCCTTGATTCGTAGTCGAACTGAACATGTGCCTTGAATCAGCGTGCCAGAGAGCATGTGAGCAAATTATTTTTTGATCAACCTACCAAAGAAAACAAAATGTCTCTGACAAAGACATAATGCTCTCTGAACTGAATGCCAGAATTCTGCACTATGATTTTGATTAAATCTGGACTGTCAGGACTTTCCTCTGAAATCATGATGTAAGTTCAAGGGACACCATTCAGTGGACAAAATATTTGTTTTCCACACACCTTGTTCAAAGAGTATATTCAAATGGTAAAAATCTTGCCAATTATGTTCTGGTTTGGAGGGTACATGCGTGATTCAGGTGTAATAGATGAATCTGCTCAGTTCGCTCTCCAGTGTCAGATAAAGAAGTACATAAAAATTGCTCATGGCCTCCAGAATGTAATCCAAATAATTGAAAGAGCATCATGAAAGCCTGAGGGTAAATAGGATAGCTGCCTTAAGATATTGAATGGCTGCCATGTGAAAGAGTAAGAATATTCTGTTTGGCTTAGGAGACACACAGTTCATATTAAGGGTTCAAAATTTTCATGTGTTCAATTTGGTTTAGTTGAAGAATAGATCTACCAAGACTGTTCCATCTTGGAGTAAGTTTCTTCACATAATAATGATCATTTCTTTCACTCACACATACTTTTTTCAAAGCATTTTCTTTGGTTTTGATTCTTAAAACAACCCAGTGAGGTAGTCAAGAGTAATGGTGTCAGGGGCGCGTGGGTGGCACAGCGGTTAAGCGTCTGCCTTCGGCTCAGGGCGTGATCCCGGCGTTATGGGATCGAGCCCCACATCAGGCTCCTCCGCTGGGAGCCTGCTTCTTCCTCTCCCACTCCCCCTGCTTGTGTTCCCTCTCTCGCTGGCTGTCTCTATCTCTGTCAAATAAATAAATAAAATCTTTAAAAAAGAAAAAAAGAGTAATGGTGTCAGCGCTCTGAGTTACATCAGCTTGTAAGGACCGATTTCGTGCATCTCTTCCCAAATCCGTGTTTGGTGGTTTCATGTGAATAGCTTGAAATTGGCCATAGTAGGAGTCTTAACACCTTGCAAATCGACAAATGCTACAAATACTTACCTGTCCCCATCCCCTAGCCAACTGTGAAGTATTGACCAGCACATCCTTGGGTAAAGATGAATCAGGAGGAGTCTGAGGCTTATGTCAGCAAAGTGACTTCACTCTCGGTGAATGAGTAACTGAATCAACTCGACCTTAGTGCCAGGGTCAGAAAACTTCTGCCTGAAAGCTTACATCTTGTGTTTGCATGGCCCTCAAACTAAGAATGGTTTTACCTTTTAAAAGATTGTTAAAAAAAAAAAAAAAGGAGTATGCGACAGAGGACATACGGAGGAAAGCTTGTCAAACGCAGGCAGATTAAAATATGTATTATTTGACCCGTTACAAAACCAAGTTTGCTAATCTGGAGCCTCAACTCTATCAGATGCCCTACGGCCAAGACTGCTACTTGTCCATCACATTCCGTCCTCCGTATCTTCTATAGTAATTGAGCTGTAGCCGGGCACGTGATTGCCTAGCTAAACTCCATCACCCAGCGTCCCTCAAGTCTAGGTGTAGCTAAATGACGATGCGCTCTCCAAAGGGTGAGCATGGAAGTGAGCTGTGCAGTTTGAGTCATTTTGTACAAATGAAGATTGCTCTGGGATCACTGTTCTTTTTTCCTTCCTGCTGACTGGAAAATTTGAAGGTTGGAGTAATGATGTTAAAAAACTATTTACTGAGGCTTGCAGAACTTCCCTACTAATCTGGGATCCTAGGATCAATTTGGGAAGCAGAGTCCACTTACTCACCCAGGATTTTATATATATATA
>NW_024423319.1:32757251-32782371 GCF_017311325.1 Ursus maritimus | reverse complement strand
TATATATATATAAAATCCTGGGTGAGTAAGTGGACTCTGCTTCCCAAATTGATCCTAGGATCCCAGATTAGTAGGGAAGTTCTGCAAGCCTCAGTAAATAGTTTTTTAACATCATTACTCCAACCTTCAAATTTTCCAGTCAGCAGGAAGGAAAAAAGAACAGTGATCCCAGAGCAATCTTCATTTGTACAAAATGACTCAAACTGCACAGCTCACTTCCATGCTCACCCTTTGGAGAGCGCATCGTCATTTAGCTACACCTAGACTTGAGGGACGCTGGGTGATGGAGTTTAGCTAGGCAATCACGTGCCCGGCTACAGCTCAATTACTATAGAAGATACGGAGGACGGAATGTGATGGACAAGTAGCAGTCTTGGCCGTAGGGCATCTGATAGAGTTGAGGCTCCAGATTAGCAAACTTGGTTTTGTAACGGGTCAAATAATACATATTTTAATCTGCCTGCGTTTGACAAGCTTTCCTCCGTATGTCCTCTGTCGCATACTCCTTTTTTTTTTTTTTTAACAATCTTTTAAAAGGTAAAACCATTCTTAGTTTGAGGGCCATGCAAACACAAGATGTAAGCTTTCAGGCAGAAGTTTTCTGACCCTGGCACTAAGGTCGAGTTGATTCAGTTACTCATTCACCGAGAGTGAAGTCACTTTGCTGACATAAGCCTCAGACTCCTCCTGATTCATCTTTACCCAAGGATGTGCTGGTCAATACTTCACAGTTGGCTAGGGGATGGGGACAGGTAAGTATTTGTAGCATTTGTCGATTTGCAAGGTGTTAAGACTCCTACTATGGCCAATTTCAAGCTATTCACATGAAACCACCAAACACGGATTTGGGAAGAGATGCACGAAATCGGTCCTTACAAGCTGATGTAACTCAGAGCGCTGACACCATTACTCTTTTTTTCTTTTTTAAAGATTTTATTTATTTATTCGACAGGATAGAGACAGCCAGCGAGAGAGGGAACACAAGCAGGGGGAGTGGGAGAGGAAGAAGCAGGCTCATAGTGGAGGAGCCTGATGTGGGGCTCGATCCCAGAACGCTGGGATCACGCCCTGAGCCGAAGGCAGATGCTTAACTGCTGTGCCACCCAGGCGCCCCTATTTATTTATTTTTTTAAATTATAGTTTTAGAGAGAGAGAGAGAGGGAGAGAGCTCGCGCACGTGCGTGGGGGTGGGGTGGGGCAGAGGGAAAGAGAGACTCTTAAGCAGGCTCCATGTCCCCATCATGGGGCTCAATCTCATGACCCTGAGATCCTGACCTGAGCCGAGATCAAAAGTCAGATTCTTAACTAACTGAACCACCCATGCACCACCCCGACCCAAGATTTTTTTTTACGTGAAAAAAAAAGAAATTTCTGTCTTTTGTCAGCCATTGCATTTTTGGGTCTCTTTGTTACAGTGATTTAGCCTTTGTCCTATTTTCCCTGCCCAAGGCCCTTGGCTGTGGTATCCCCCCCTTGCAGATTCTTCCCTGTGTCCCCAAATCTCTCTTCAATTACTATTTAAGCTCAATTACCTTGGCTTAAGGGCTAGCAAATGGTGAAGCTAACATTTGAAACCCAGTGTTGCGATTTCATTATGATATAAAATAAGTGGCTCTATAGTATGTGTGTACTGGAACTTAAATAAAAAGCTCAAGATTTTCCCTGAGAGGAAAACATGGGCAATAATTTCAGCTAGCCTTGCTACGGTGCCCTCCTGATATCTATGCTGGTGAGCAGAAAGGTCATGTTCTGCACTGTTATTCTTTCCTGCTCCAGTGGGCTTTCTCTGAGAAAAGATGTAACGAAACTAGTGTCTTTGAGTTATCTTCAAAGAGAAGCCAATTTCAGTGTTTCTTTTCTCTACAATTTTGCCAGCTTTTGTTATCGCTTGTCTTTTTGGTAATAGCCATTCTAATAGGTGTGAGATGATGTCTCATTGTGGTTTTGATTTGCATTTTCCTGGTGATGAGTGACGTCAAGCACCTTTCATGGACCTGTTGGTCATCCGGATGTCTTTGCTGGAAACATTTCTATTCAGTTCCTTCGCCCCTTTTTAAATTGGGTCATTTGGTGTTTTGCTATTGAGTTGTGTGAGTTCCTTGTGCATTTTGGATGTTTCCGCCTTATTGGATATGTGGCTTGCAAATATTTTCTCCCCTTACATAAGTTGCCTTGTATGCTGTTGGTGAAAATGTTAACTGGTACAGCCACTGTAGGAAACTATATGGAGGTTCCACAAGAAACGAAAAAAAGAGCTGTATGATCCGGCAAACCCACTTTTGGGTATCTATCCAAAGGAAACGAAACCATTAGCTCAAAGAGATGTCTGTATTCCCATTGTTCATTGCAGCTTTATTCATAATAGCCAAGGTACAGAAACAACCTAAGTGTCTGCCAATAGAAAAATGGATCAGGAAAATGTAACACACACACACACACACACACACGCATGCACACACAATGGGGTGTTATTCAGCCTTTAAAAAGAAAAGAAATCCTGTCATTTGCAACAACATAGATGAACTTGGAGGACATTATGCTAAGTGAAATAAGCCAAACAGAGACAGACAAATACTGCATGGTATCACTTATATGTGGAATCTTTAAAAAAAAGTTGGAGGCAGTGAAACAGAGAACAACAACAACAAAAAGATCGCCAGGGGCAGCAGAAATAGGTAGCCCTTGGTAAAATGATACAAACTTTCAGTTATAAGATGAATAAGCTCTGAGGATCTAATGTGTAACAATGTCACTACAGTTGGTAATACCATATGGTGTGAGTGTAATTACTGAGAGTGGAACTTAAATGTACTCACCATCCTCCAAAAAAGTGAAGCAATGGATATGTTAATTACCTCAATGGGGGGGGGGATTGTTTCACAATGTATACTTACATCGAATCATCAAGGTTTCACACTTTAAATATCTTACAATTTTATTTGTCAATTATACTTCAATAAAGCTGAGGGGGGAAAAAGAGAGGCCAATTCCGTAGGCACTCCAATTTGCTCATCTAGTGATGAATATAGAAAGAATCTTTGGTCTCAAATGAAATCTTCAAATGTCTTAAAATAGCTCACCATTCCAATCCTGCTCTCTGAGACCAATCTGTGAATTGCATTACACCAACCTGTAATGGATAAAATGTATTTAAAGTAAAGTCATGCTTGTTTGGGTAAATGGAAAAAGACTTTTTGAAATGAGAAATGCAATTTTGATTTAATTTGTTGAGGCACTAAATCAATAGCTTGTGCAAGTTGAAAGAGCACTTAGGCCAAACTTATAAATTCAGATCTTTTAATATTTCCAAGCCCTGGTCTATATCTTCTCTCTGGTTCTTGACAATTGCCTTTGCTGTGCTCTCTAGTCTCCAGTTTGGCAGACCTTGTCTCTCTTACGTGTTGTGTTTAGTCATTTAATAGCACAGAGGACAGAAGCAATCACTGCCTCTCTGCCTCTCTGTCTGTCTCCGTCTCTCTCGCACACACACTTTTTCAAGGAGGTTAGTTTGATCATAAGGCATTAGAAACCCTTTTACATTTTATTTAATATTCTCTTCCTGCATAATGGTGTTGAAGGAGGTCATCGAGATGATGTGACTGCCTGTTGACCCTAATGCTGGACCAGGGGAACTGGTGGTTCATCACCCCCTTCTCTGTCCTTGGAAAGTACCTTCTACCAACCATTCCACACCAGGAGCCGTTTTAAGGATTCAGCCTTGAGACAGTAATGTGATGTTGAGACACTCTGGACTGTATATATGACTGAATCCAGCTAAGATACATATTATTAAGATATTATTATATAAAGATATAAACTTTAAAGATTCTGGTGGGTGGATGTGGAGATCTACTTGTCTTGTGGCCACCCAAGACAAGCCCCCATCTGTAAGTTCCCTTGTATGTTAAACCTGTCACCTACACAACAGAGTGCCTTCTTTTTTCTGTTTCTCTTTACCCTCCATAGTACATGCCAATTTCTAAGGTTTGTGAAACAACAAGTGGTTACTTAGAGGTACAATTTCTGTGATCTGCTGGAAAATTACCTTATTGAAACCTGGACCGTGGCTATTATCAGTAGATTAGATAAGGGTACAAGACCAACTCCATAGGGTTGGTCCTCTGAGTTGGCTGCCATCAAATAAAGCTTATCTGGACAGCAAAGAGCCAACCACACTTGCTTCAAACCAAGATCACTAAGAAAAGCAGGGATAAAATACTCATTTGTCCCTTTATTCATTCAAAAATATTTATCCAAGGGTCGTTTGGGTGGCTCGGTTGGTTAAGTGTCTGCCTCGGGCTCAGGTCATGATCCTGGGGTCCTGAGATCGAGCCCCACGGTGGGCTCCCTGCTCAGCAGGGAGTCCACTTCTCCCTCTGCCTTTCCCCTTGCTCCTGCTCTCTCTCTCACACACACACACACAAATACATAAATAAAATCTTAAACAAACAAACAAACACCAAAAAAATATTTATCCAGGGCTTAATCAATGATACAGATTGAGATAGTACTGGGAAAACAGCAGTGAAAAAAATAGACATGGTTTCTACCATCATATGAACTTACCTACTGTGGAAAATAACATTGAGCAAATAACAACATGTGAGCTGAATTATGAAAAACAAAGCAAAGGAGCGGTGGGATGTATAGCAGAGTTTCCTCCTTTCCCCAGGTAACCTTACTAAAACTGAAAATATTCCTGGGAAAGCGGACTACTACCCAGTTGTAAATGATTCAGTCTTTAAATCATTAGAATCAACTGCATTTTCTCATGAGAGTAGGGATGAGGAGGGAATGAACACAATGTCTTGGGGTCAAAGACAACTGGAAATAAGGAAAATATTATATATGCTAATTTTTTTATACCAGGGATTGTGGTGACCAGCTCAAATGCCAACAGTGAAGGAATCAATAAAATATGAGTGAAGGCCGCTGGGTGAATGGGAGAAGATATAGTGTGGAGGGTTCTAGAGAAGTGGATCAGGCATCCTACACAGCTCAGTCGCTACTCGGCTGCAGCTGCAGGGGTATGTGTGGTCAATATTTCCAGATCTTTCAGCTGTAAGAAAAGTCAGAAGTCTAGGCTGCAATGTAAAATTTCTCAATTTTAAATTGTTGGCACTTTATTCATTACACGTTTAGCCATTGTTAAAATTATGTACTAAGCAAAATATATCTGTAGCCGGGATGTGGCCAGGGGTCACGACTTCGCAATTTCTCTTCTATATGATCAGTGAAAAGATTTGTGAAATGGGAGAGGTTAGAAAGGGAAATGGAGGGACAGTTTTGAAGAGCGTGAAAGGGAAGAAAACTGAGGAGTTAGCAATGCTTTAAGATGCTTCCAAGGTCATGGAGGAAAATACTAACTGAACAGGTTTTTTTTTTTGAGAAAAGAGCACCCAGGAAATGGAGGTTTTTTGTTTGTTCGTTTTAAAGATTTTATTTATTTATTTGACAGAGAGAGAGGCAGCGAGAGATGGAACACAAGCAGGGGGAGTGGGAGAGGGAGAAGCAGGCTTCCCGCTGAGCAGGGAGCCCGACTCGGGGCTTGATCCCAGGACCCTGGGATCACGCCCTGAGCCAAAGGCAGACGCTTAATGACTGAGCCATCCAGGCACCCCAGGAAATGCAGTTTTGCTAAAGAGGTGCTAAATGAAGTCTTTCTACCCAGAGTAACTACTATTCTTATTTGTGTGTTTATAATTTCTTCTTATTACATTATAATTATTATAATATATATAATATATTATAATATATTAATTATATTACATTATAATTACTTCTTATTATAGTGTGATTGTATGTTAGATGTGTCAGAAACACAGGACCACGACACGTATCATGGGTGCTACGGACCAAACTGTGAGAAAATAAATGTCTATTGTGTTATTTTGCTGTGGCGGCCCTAGCTGACTAATACAATGGCAATACACGGTTTATGGAGGCAATCAGATCTGACATCCACCCGATTCACTAATAAGAACGTCAGAGCATGTGCGGACGTTGGAGAAATGGAGCACGTGGGGCTGCCGAGTTCATACCATGAAAGAGTTAATGGAGAGTTCTATGGAAACCAACATCTCTGGCAAAGCTGTTCCCTTTCAGTGGCAACAGCTGCCTCTGTGAGACCACAGCCAAGCCCTCAGTGATGCGCCGGAGCCTGCCACCGAGGTAAGGCCATTCATCAGAAAGATGAACTGGCAAAGGAACAGAAGAGCAGGACAAGGTAGGGCCCTCTAAGCTTCTCTGTCTCACACTATATCTCACTTCCACAAACTGCCTGGTTCACTTCTGCCTTCCCAATGGCCAACTCGGATGCAGAATTACATAGGGAGGAGGATTCTTGAAAGCATAGCTCCCAGTGTTAATTGGGAAGAAGAGTGTTTTGTGGATAACACACGTCCAGGCACAGAACATTACCATCAACAAGATATTATTCACTTTTGAACTTAGAAACAGACGGTATGCACTCATCTCTGACTCGGTCTTTTCACTCAATGTTATGAGTCTGAAATCAACCGTGTTTATGGGGGCTGCCCGACTTGGTTTCTTTTTTATTCCTATAGAATATGCCATAATTTATCCATTCTCCTGCTGATGTACATTTGGGCTGCTTCTTGTCTCTGGCTTTTGCAAAGAATGGTTAAATAAAGAATGCTGTCCATGTCTTCTGAGACTCAGGGGCAAGAAGTTTCTATGGTGTATGCATGAAAGTGGGGTTCCTAGGTATGTGCATTTTTGAATTTTCCAGATAATGCCAAATTATTTTCCAAAGTGGTTTTCCCATTTTGAATCCCAACAGTAGTGTGTAAAAGTTCCCATTACTTCATATCTTGGAAGACACTCGGAATACGCAAGCTTTTCATTTTTGTGATTTAGAAGGAATAAAACTGTATTTCATGTGCATTTAGTTTTCAATTCCTTGATCACTAATGAAAATTAGCATACATTACTATAATTTTTCAGCTTTGCTTTTTGTGAATTTCTATTCGTGGAGTTAGTCCATTTTTTTGTGTTAGGTCATTTGTGGTTTTCTATATTGAGTCATAGGGGTTATTTATTATGTCTGTCAGGACTTTGGCCGTGAAATGTGTTGTAAATATCTTCATTTAATTTTTGACTTGTTTTTAAGTATATAGTGATTTCAATGAACAGAATATCTTAATTTTAACATAATCAAACACATGTCTTTTCCTTTATGGAATTTTATCTTGTATATTTATAAAGAAATCCATTCTTACCTGAGATCATAAAGATATTCTTCCATACATTCTTCTAAGAATGTTTTGATTTTCTCATGTAAGTATTTAATCTACTGTGAACTTATTGTGTGTGGCATGTGGTTTTTGTATCTCCGTTGAATATACAATTATATTTTTATCTAAAATGGATAAATATTTCTCTCAGCACTGTTTCATCACTTACTGAATGGTCATTCCCTTTCTATTTACTTGCAAGGCACCTCTGTCACATATCCACCTATTATCCAGTTACCATCTATCTTCTTCCTCCTTTCCTCTTTCCTTCCTTCCCTCCCACTTGGCCTCCCTCCCTCCCTCCCTCTTTTCCTCCCTCCCTCCCTCTCTTCCTCCCTTCCTCCCTCTTCCTCCCTCCTTTCCTTCCTCCCTCCCTTCCTTCCTTCCTTCCTTCCTTCCTTCCTTCCTTCCTTCCTTTCCATCGTGAACCACTAGTCTACTTATGTAGCCCTGATCCAGCACCATATTGTCTCAATTTCTGTATCTTATATAAAATTTCGAGATTAAGCAGAAGTATTTTCATTTTTCTTCTTCAGCAGTGTGTTCCCTTTTAGCTTTTCCACATGGATTCCATGATCATATTCTCAAGTTCTAAGAAAAAGCCTGTCATTATTTTGATTGGAATGCATTGAATCTATGGATGAATATTGGAAGAAGTAACATTTTGGATTGATTTTCCCATACAAGAACAAAATTAATTTTACCATTTATTTATGTCATCTTTAGTTATTTTCAATAAAGTTTTATAACTTTCACCATAATGTTCTTAGATATCTTTTAATACTTCAACTATAGGTGCCATATATTATTATTTTTTAAACATCTTTATTGAAATATAATCCATATACTATACAATCCACTCATATAAAGTGTGCAATTTGGGGCTCCTGATGGGCTCAGTCAGTAGAGCATTCAGCTCTTGATCTTGCAGTTGTAAGTTCCAGCCCCACATTGGGTGTAGAGAGTACTTAAAAATAAAATCTTTAAAGAAAGTGTACAATTCAATGGTTTTTACTATAGGCACAGAGCTGTGGCACCATTGCTACAATTTTAGAACACTTTTATTTACCCAATGAAAAAATCCCATATCCATTAGTCATCACCTTCTAACAGCCTCCATCTCTCTCCCAGGCCTAAGCAGTGACCAACATAATTTCTGTTTCCTTGGGTTCGCCTCCTCTGGACACTATGTAAACAGAATTATACAATCTGTGGGCTTTTGAGTCTGGCTCTTCTCACTAGGACAAATGTCTCTGTGAGTCCATGCCTTTGGTTGCGTTGGACATATTCCCAGAAGGGGACTTGCTACATCATGAGGTGACTCTATGTTTCTGTTTTGTGGAAGGGCCACCATGCTGTTTTCCACAATGACTGCGCTAGTTTACATTCAACAAACAATGGCAAGCTTTCGCATTTCTCTACATCCTTGTCAACACGTTATTATTATTTTTTTAATAACAGCTATCTGTGATGGTGAATTTTATGTGTCAATTTGTCTAGGCCACAGTACCTAGATATCTGGTCAAACATTACTCTTTATGTTTCTTTGGAGGTACTTTTCTAGATGATATTAAAATTTAAACCAGTAGACATTGAATTAATTAGATTACCCATCATGATGGGGGGGGGTTGTCTCATCTAATCACTGGAAGATCTTAGTAGAAACAGACTGATCTCCTTCCCAGAAGAGGGAATTTTGCAGCAGAATGCCTTTGGATACCAATCGCAGCATCAACTCTTCCCTGGATCTCCATTCTGCTGGCCCACCTTGAAGTCTGTGAACTTGCCAGTCTCTACAATCTTGTGAGCTAGTTCCTTTAAATCAATCATCAATCACTCCTATACATCCTGTAGGTCCTGTTTCCTTAGAGAACTCTGACAGATACATCACTCTAATTGGTAGGCAATGGGTTTCATTTGCATTTCCCTAATGATTTGTGATATTTATGATATATCCAATTATATCCCTTTATTGGGGTATAATTTACATAAATAAAATATACACATTTTACATGTATAGTTTCATATGAATTTTGACAAATGTATATGTCAGTATAACTGCTATTACACTCAATATGGAAAACATTTCCATCACTCCAACAGTTTCGTCTTAAATCTTTTCAGTCAATTCCCCCAACCACCCTAGTCCCAGACAAGAACTGATATGCTTTCCGTCACTATAGATTCAATTGGCTTCTTCTAAAATTTCATATAAAGTGAATCATACATTATATATGCCTTATGTATAGGTCCTTTCGTACAGCATAATATTTCTGGATACATCCATTTAATTAAATGTATCAGTAATTCCTTCCTTTTTATCACTCGGTACTATTCCATTGGACAAATACACCTCAATTTCTTTACACATTCACAATTTGGTGAGAAATGTTTGGATTTCCCAACCCCCCCCCCCAATTTTTGGCAATTATGAATAAAGCTGCTGGGAAATTATATCACAGTATAGTTGATTTCTAAATTATGGCAAACATACCAGGAGCAAAATAGCAGACGAGGAAGCTCCAACTCTTTATTCCCGCATGCAAATATTAAAACACCAACAGAAAATGGCTGACCATATGTTTTGTGAGAAGACAGGGATTCTTTAAACCTAGATATATACCTAGGATTGAAATTGTGGGATTGTATGGAAAAATATATGTTTTACTTCATAAAAAATAGCTAAAATGGTTTCCAAACTGGTAGTAGCATTTTATTAAAAAAAAATTTTTTTTTTTTTTAGACAGAATGTGTTCTACCGGCAACCCATGAGTAGGTTAATGAACCATATTAGTTTCTTTACTTGAAAATAACATTCACGAAAGATGAACCCAAAATGCATCCTCCTATATTGACCAACAGAACTAAGTACAAATGAAGTCAACGGTGTACCCCATTAGCACGCTGCGCTGTATGTCAGGAAAATGAGCCCTCCTCCACCCCGAGCCCTGGCCCCCCGGCACACACGGATAAACGATAGTGCACTGTGCGATGATGATACTGTCAGACAAGAACTTTGGTTCATGCAGTCGACTGCCATAGAGGTGGCGCTGAAAACCCGCAGCCCTCACACCCAAACTCAGTCGGCGGTGGTCGGCTTATGGAGTTGGCTGTGCTCCTTCCACAACCTCAGGCCCGCCTGGAAGCTTGAGCCTCTCCTTGATGTCCTGTACTCTGGCAGAGGCCAGCGGCTCATCAGGCTCTCTGTCTGCAAGTCCACGATACACAGGCAGCGGCTTGTCCGACAGCGGGGCAAAGGCATCTCCAAAGCCACGCAAGGCCAAGTTTGCTCTCTCAGGATTCCAATGACCCTGAGAATATCACGAAAGGCAAAGCCCCGCCGTGCCAAACTACAGACACTCTCTTTGCCATCATACCTGAAGTCTTGGCTGCGGGCAGGTACTTCTGGCCTCAGAGACAGATGTCTTCAAGCCCTTGCAGTTGATTTCTCTCCCAGTTGGCCAAATCTGGATCTCATCGTTGTCCACACTCCAGAGTATGCAGTCTCCAGGGCTGTGCAAAAGAGACCTGGCTTCACACTCTTGCAGAATCACCTCAGTGATCCATTCCGTGTGCTCTGTCCCAGCAGATAAAGCCCATCTTTTCACAGTGAAACCTTCAGAGCCAAGATACCCGGTTCACCCTTGTAGTCAAAGCCCCTGGGTGACCCCGGAAGTGCTGGGTCCTGGCTTCCGGAACTCCATTCCCAACAGGCCACAGTGTTGTCAAAGGAGCCCGTCCCAAGCTTCCGCTCATCACACTTCACTGCTGCACAACTGTGGGTCTGGATGTCGTAAATGCACCACCCTGTGCTCACATCCCACAGCTTTGCAGACAAGTCGTCCGACCCTGTGCAGAGAAATCCATCTTTGTCGTGAAGTGCTGACACTCTGGCAGCGTGTCCCATTAATGATGAGGGCTCAAAGGCTTCAAGGTTCCAGTTGCTTCCTTCTCTAATGGGCCTTCAAACAAACTTTCTTCCAGGGCAAGGCGTCCTGAACAGAATCATTTACGTGCCAGCCCAAATTTTTACACGCAGTCTGAGAATCCAGCCGTTTTAACAAATAAAAACTGAGCTCCCAGGGAAGGAGTTTGAGGAAGTCTCCAAGTTATTGGAGAGATGCCTGGGCTAGACGGCCCCGCTCGGACTAATCAGGTGATCCAGAGTTTCATTTTTCTGCCAGTCCCTCCGAGAAAGAAATGTAACAGAAATGTTACCAAGCCACACCTCGAAGTCCCTTCTGTCCATAAAGTTATGGAAAAATTGACCTGAGCGAGCACCGCAGGGGCCGGGAACCTCGAGCCAGGCTCACACCGACTAGGTGCTCTGGGCTGCCAGAGCCTTCCAGCAGCAGGTGCGCTGGGCAGTCCCGGCACCTGCAGGGAGAGAAAGACAAAGGGCCCTGACACCTGTAACAGCATCTTAAACTTCCACCAGCAACAGAAGCGAGAGTTCCAGTTGTTTCAAATACTTGCCAAATATGGAGTTTGGGGCCTTTTAACTGAACCATTCCGTGCTGTGTTGTCATTTCTCATTGTGGTTTTAAGTTGCGTGTTCTCTAGGAGTGGCTGATGCTGATTGTGTCCTTACTACTATATGCGTGTATAAACTATTTTTATATTTTATATTTTTATATATTTATTATATTTTACTATGTATATAATTTTTTAACTGTTCAACTATTTTGCCCGTTGTATTAGTGGGTTGTCTTTTTGGTTTTTTTAGGTGAGCTGTCTTCTTAATAAAGAATTGCGAGTGTTCTTTCTATATTTTGGTTAAAATGTTCATTTTAAGATGTGTATTCAAATGTATTTTCTTCATCAGTGCCTGGTCTTTCCACTTTTTTTTAAAAAGATTTATTTATTTATTTATTTATTTATTTATTTATTTATTAGAGAGAAAGAGAGAGCAGCAGGCAGAGGGGGAGGGAGAAGCAGGCTCTCCACTGAGCAGAGGGTGTGCCTTTTCACTTTCTTAATGGCACCTTTAAAGATATAAAAGTATAATTTTGAGGAAGTCAAATTTGTTAACTTTTTTCTTTTATAGTTTGTGCTTTTTGTGACCCATTTTTTGAAAATCTCTGTATTTGACTAAGGAGAGATAAAAATTTATCCCCAAATTGTTGGCCCACATATTCTGTGGGACAGGAATTAACCCTGGGCTTAGTAGAGATGTCTTGTCTTTACGGTGTCTGGGCCCTCAGCTGGCAGAACCAAAACCTGAGTATTATAATCTTTGGAAGACACGTATACTACTGTGTAAGTTAATGCTGATTATCCATTGAGACCTTAGTTTGGATTTTCAGTTGGTAAGCCTACATATGGCGTCTCCATGTGACCTGGAGTTCCTCAGAACATGGTGTCATTTCAAGGGCATTTTAAGGGCAACTATCTCAAGAAAAAGGAAGATTGGATCTAAACTATATCCTTTTTATGACCTACCCAGAAATCATATAACATTATTTCTACTACACTGTATTGGTCAGAGAAATTACAATTCCCTACCCAGATTCAACAGAGAGAGGACAGAGGGAGGAGGTGTCACTCACATTGTCACATATATGGGGCATAAATTGGCCATGGACCTGCCATCTACCACTGTCTGTCCTCTGGTCAAAATAATTCACATTCTTCCTACACACAAAATTCACATGTGCCTCTTCCAAAACCCCCAGACTCTCATCCCATGAAGTAGCAGGTTCAATCTCACCCAGGATCTCACCTACATCCGTACTATGTTGGATGAGGCTGCTCAGCTGTCGTATCTCACGTGCATATGGCCAAGTGTAGCTCCTCTTGATTTGAAAATCCTGTGAACTGAAGAGATGTTATCTGTCACTCACACCCACACACATACACACACCAACATGAAATGTTTGACAGGCATAGATCCTCCTTTGCAAAGGGAGAGAAGCACGAGGCATGTTGGAGTCAATGGTCCATAGCAATTTAGAAATCCAGTTAGATACATGTTGCTAGTTCCTTGATTAGGGCTCAGTCGTTCTGTCTGGGAATGACTCACCAAAGCTCTTGGTTCTATGCCTTTATTCATCCTTCCTTCTCAATAAAAACTAAGATGTGTTTGTAACTGGCTTTTCTTATTTCTCATCATCCTTCCTACTCATAGAAAGTTGGGGCTACAGGGGTGCCTGGGTGGCTCAGTTAAGTTTCTGCCTTTGGCTCAGGTCATGATCTCGGGGTTCTGGGATCGAGCCCCACTTCGGGCTCTCTGCTTGGTGGAGAGCCTGCTTCTCCCTCTGCCTGCCACTTCATCTGCTTGTGCTCTCTCTCTCTGCCAAATAAATAAAATCTTTTTAAAAAGTTGGGGTTACAAAAATCTCTTTTAATTTTGTAGTCCAAGCAGATAGAGGTCTTTCAAAAACATAGTGATTTTCTTATGAATCAATACATAATCTTCTCCATTAACAAAAGCCACACTCATAAATCTCTTTGAGTTTAGCCCTGCTTTATTTGGGCATCCCATACGACTTCTGGGGAATACTAAATGCTCTTTAGATCTTGCAAACGCCATCGTTAAATAGAGAAGATCTGTGAGACAAGTCCTTAAAGATCTTTAAGGAAGCTTTTGTTCAACTAAATGATTCTTTGAGGTACCACATTAGATTTTTCTGTGGTCCTACAAAGGATCTCATAATCTTACTAGGCATTTTCTCTTTTCTCTGAAACCCTTCTTTAAGTCTAGAATCTTGGAAAGTCTGAAAGTAACAGTTTTAGAACCTTTCTTCGTATTTAACCGTTCTTCCTTTGAGTTATTTCTCTAACATTTTTCTGTAAGCAACAAGAAGTTAGATGGCCCCTTCGATACTTTGCCTCAAATCTCTTTAGCTGCTTCATTCGATTTATTACATATAGTTTCTATTTTCCAGATATCTGTGGGTGACATTGTGTCTAAACTTACAGAACAAGGTTTTCCTTTCCTCCATGTTCCAATGACAAATTCCTTACTTTCCTTTAAGCCTTAAATGACACATTTTATGATGGCCTTCATGCTTCCACTGATAATCTGAAGGCTTTTCCAACTTTGGCCTAACATCTGGGACTCAAAACACTGCCATGTTAGGTTTCGCTTTTACGGCAGCATCTCCATGTAACAGATATCTTCTGTTAGTATGGCTGTGTGACAAATTAGCCCAACACTTACAATGTAAAGTCATCATTGATTGTGACTCATGGATTTCACGGGTCAGGAATTCAAACAGGGGAAAAGTGGGGATTTTTTTTGTCTCTGCTCCCCAGTGTGTGGGACCTCAGCTGGAAAAAAACCACCCCTGCATGTAGAATTTTTTGCATTCTCCTCCAACTAAACTTAGCCCCTCCCACTGCCCTGGTGGCATTTCTTCATTATGGAGTCAGGAGGGGTGGTTGTGTTGGGAGCAGCCCCAGGTTAAAACACCACGGATTTCCACTGTTCTTACTAAGATTCAGTACGTTTTCTCGAATGCTTCTTACATTGTTTAATGCTTTTGACAAATTTTCAGAGTTTTTAAATTGTAGTTTTCTTTTTTTTTAAATAATTTTGTCCATTTTTAGTACTGCTTTTCCAGGACAGGAATTACCAAGATCCTCATTCAACCATACTAGAAGTTCCCTCCCCCTCTGCTTTCTTCACCTTCATCTCTGAAAGAAATTTGCACTGAGTAAAGAATTTGTGCTCTACTGTGTTCTAGCCCGTATTATTTTCAATAAGAAATCTACCATTGTCCTTATCTATGTTCCAGAGCATATAATAAGCATGTTCTTTCCTCTAAATGCTTTTAAGATGTTTTCCTTATTGACAGGCTTACATGATTTGATCACAGCATAACTTCAGGTCACTTTCTTCATGTGTCTTGTGCTTAGAGTTCATTCAACTTCCTGAAACTATAAGTTGATTATCTGCATCAACATTGGAGCCATTAATTCAAATATTCTTTCTATTTCCCCACTTTCTCCTCTCCCTCAGGGACTCCAATTCCACGTATATTGGCAGCTTGGATTTTTTTTTTAATGTATTGCACGTATGCCCTATTCATTTTTCCCCTCTGCTTCATTTCAGATAGTTTCTATTATCACATTTGTATTCACTAATCATTTATTCTGCACTGTCTGCTCTGTTGTTAATAACAGTCAGTGTATTTTTTATCTTAGACATTGGGATTTTATCTCTAGGAATTTTATTAGGGTCTATTTATATTTTCCATGTCTCTATGTAATATATTCAATTTTTCTGTAGCTTCTTGAAGATGTGGAACTATACTAATAACTATTTTAATGTCTTTTTCTACTTAATCTATAATGTCGATTTGGGGTCCTTTATGATTGATAAATATTTCTCATTGTTATGTTACTATGTTCCTTATTCATTGCGTGCCTGTTAATTTTGACTGGATAACAGCCATTGTGAATTTCATCTCGTTTGGTGATGGATATGTTGGCATTCCTACGAATATTCTTAAGCTTCATTCTGGGGTATATTTAAGTTACGTGGAAAGAGTTTGATCCCTTTGGGTATTGTTTTTATTGCTGTCAGGTGACACCAAAGCAGTGTTTAGTCTAGCATTATTTTTTCCTGCTCCCGAGGTAAAAACAAAACCAAAAACAAACAAAAAACTTCCGAGAACTCTACCTAATGCTCTGAATTATGAGATTGAGATTGTTCACTCTGGATGGTGGGAACAGGCTTTATGCTTAGCCTCACATAAGCTCTGAAGGGTGTTTTCTGTAATTCTTTTGGGTGATTCTTTCTGCAACCTCACACATAAGCAATGATCAATATTTTTAGCTAAACACTCTAGGAGAGGGGCGCCTGGGTGGCTCAGTGGGTTAAGCATCTGCCTTCGGTTCAGGTCAGAATCCCAGGGTCTTGGATCGAGCCCTGTGCTGGGCTCCCTGCTCAGTGGGGAGCTTGCTTCTCCCTTTCCCTCTGCTCCTCCCCGCACCACTTGTACTCTCTCTCTCCTCTCAAGTAAACAAATAAAATCTTAAAAAAAAAAACAAAGCAAAACAAAAAAAAACTCCAGGAGATTGCCTTGCAGATACCAAGTTCTCTCTGTGCAGTTATCTCTTCTTCACTGCTCGTCCCTATGAATTCTAGCTGCCTTGGCCTCCCCAGACTCCCAGCTCCATCTGTTCAACTCAGGGAGACCGCTGTGTTCCACCTGAGTCCCCCATCCTATGTTCTGTGGCCTGGGGATTTGTTCTAGACACTACTTGGGACCTATTAGGGAACAGATGATTTCTTCTCTGATTCTTAGAGATCAATGTCCATCATTACCCAGGGTCCAGTATTTGGAGGACCAACTTTAATATACTTGTGTGGTTTATTTGTTGTTTCAGGTGGTACGTTAATAATCAATGTAACTCTTATGTCCACCCACAAATTCTTCAAATTGATTGCTCTCTATTCTTTCATATAATTTTAAATCGTGACTGATACAATTTTCCCTTCAATCTGAAGAACTTCCTTTAACTAGTTTTTGTAATGCTTGACCACTAACACTGAATTATGGCAGCTTTTGTTGGACTGATTTTGTGTTTTCGTTGTGCCTTCTTTTTTAAAGAGTATTTTCACTGGCATAAAATTCTAGGCTAACTTTTTTTGGTTGTTTCTTTCAGCACTTACCAAATTCTCACTGTCTTCTGGCATGCCTCTTTTTTCTGATAAAATATCTATCATCTTTTTAAAAAATTTTTTCTCGGGGTACCTGGGTGGTGCAGTTGGTTGAGCACCCGACTCTTGATTTCAGATTAGGTCGTGATCTCAGGGTCATGAGATCGAGCCCTGCATGGAGCTCTGCACTCAGTGTGGAGTCCGCTTGAGCTTTTCTCTCTCCTTCTGCCTCTGCCTCTCCTGCTCGTGCTCTCTCTCTAAAATAACTTAATTAATTTTTAAAAAAGATTTTGTTCTCTTTGTGTATTCATCTTTCTTTTGGTTGATTGAATGATGTTTTTCTTTGCTAGTTGTTTTCAGTTACTTGATCATGACGTGTTTCGGTGGTAGTGTTGTTTTCCGCTTGAAGTTTGCTGAGATTCCTGGATCTGTGTTTAGACTTCTTCTCAGACTTGGAAAATTTCAGCCATTATTTTCTAAATTTTTTTGCCCTCCTTCACTTCTGATATTACAGTTATACATATGTTAGCCAGGTTCCCTGATGGTCTGCTAACTTTATTCACTGTTTTCTCTCCCTGCAGCTCAGTTTGGATGGTTTCTATTTCTACATCTTAAAGAGCCTATCCTTTATTCTTCGGTATTCAACTCACTGCTTTTCTCTTCTAGTAAAGCTTTCATTCTCAATTGTATATTGCTCATTACTAGAATATTCATTTGGTTCTTTTTGTAGCACTGGTTTCTCTCCTCATTTTCATGTGTTTCTGGAATTCCTTGGGCATATGTATAACAGCTGTTTAAAATGTTTGTCTGCAAATTCTACCATCTCTCTAATTTCTGGGTCTGTTCCTGTTGACTTCTTTCCATTCAAGTTCTAGGTCACACTTGCCTGCCTCTGTGCACGTCTATTAATAGGAATTGGACGCTTCGACAGTGTGAAGTTTACATTGCCAAGTATTGGAAATTTGTTATCTTGCTTTAGCCAGGGTTGGATTGTGTTATGACTGGCATTAAGTGTACTTTTGGATCAGCTTGACTCTTTTGAAGCCAGTTTAAGGCTTTGCGGCACGGGTCTAGGATGGCATTTATTCTAGGGCTTGTGTAGTCCTATTTCTAAGGTATGACACTGGCGGGATTCTCAACTGAATGATTTAGACGCACAGCAAATTTCACACCAGCTGCTGAGAATTTGACTATTTCGCTGCCCTGGGAAAGCTCTGAGAATTGCTCGTCTCAGAGCTATTGTATTTTGATTTCTCCGTGGATTTTCACCTTCTTCGGGGGCGTCTTAGTATTCTGCAACGGACTCAAGGAATCACCTACAAATACTCTAGAACACTTTCTTTGACTAGGTCCCTCTTGTTCACCAATTTCAGGGACCTCAGCCTTCCCAAAGGCCAATACCTGTCTTCTCAAATCAGTGAAAATGTCTATTCTCTCTTTAGCTTTCCACTGCTTGTTCTGTTGATCCAGAAAGTGTCTCTGGAAAGAGAGACAAAATGATCATAAAACTCATTTCATGGTTTTCACTTCTCTCCAGGGTAAAAGTCATTCACTTTCTATTGTCTAATGTTTGTAGACAGTTTTTAAACACCTTGCCCAGGGACTGCTGGGTGGCTCAGTTGGGGAAGCGTCTGCCTTCAGCTCAGGTTATGATCCCAGGGTCCTGAGATCGAGTCCTACATCGGGCTCCCTGCTGAGCAGGGAGCTTGCTTCTCCCTTTGCCTGCTGCTTCCCCTGCTTGTGCTTATGATCTCTCTCTGACAAATAAATAAAATCTTTTTTTAAAAATTGCCCAGTTTTCTAGTGGTTTTAGAAGGACCTGTTTCTCCATCATGCTAGAAGCAGAAAATGGAACCTGACTTGTAAAAATTTCTCTGGTAAGTTGTTTAACTTTAAATTGCATTTTCTGGTTTTTTGATATGGGTATATAGAAATGAACTTTAACGTTTTAATATTACATCCAGAAACCTGACTTTTCTAAGATAGTTCTGATAATTTATCTGTGGTTACTTTTTCTAGCTTTCTATAGAGACCATTTTATCATGTGTAAATAATAACTTTTTGTTTTGAGCTCTCCCAAACTTACACTTTGTGATTCCTTTTATTGCTTCCTACACTGCTAGGACTTCTGGCCCATGATATATAGAAATAGAGTGAGCCATGCTATCTTGTTCCCAATTTTAAGGTAAACACTACCATTGTTCTGCCATAATGTCTGATGTGTTGTACAGCGTTCACTTAAATACTCTATATTGCATTGACGAAGTTTGCTTCTATCCCTTTGTATTTCTCAAGTGTGAAATCAGATCACCAGGGGTCAGAAACAAGCTCCAGACCAATTGGTTAGCAAGTAAAGGCTGGGGTAAGAACTCCTCATTATACTTAAGTTAACCAAGGCAAGAAAGGTCAAAAATCAATGAATCAATGTCCATGTCCCCAAAAACAGCGTTCTGAATTCATCAATGGTCTTGAGGCTGACATTAAATTTAGTTCCCAACAGAGCTGTGTAGGTATCCCCAGCTTAGCTGTGAAGTAGTATCAGGGTAAAGGTGTCACTAAGTCCTAGGCAGCAGTCACTGTTGGCTAAGAGAGCAGTGCGTGTGAGCTGTGATATAATGAAATACGACCTTTCCATTTTAAATTGCTAGAGACAAGGGGTGCAATTATCAACTTTCTTTGCCAGCTGGCCAAACTGAACGATTGAGATAATGCTAGAAAAAAGATTCCATTCATTCTTCCTTCAGAAAAGGTTTGCTCTGCCAGAAAATATGCTAGAAACTGAGAAACCACAAGAGAATTAAATTCACATGGTCTCTATCTTTCCACACAGAGCTTGAAGTCTAATGGACTCGTGGGTGATTTGGGTCCATAGTTGTCCTTCAGGGCTGCTCCATTTCCGTTCTGCAAACTTTCTTCCCATTCACGCACCCATTCAGTTAGTGCAATGCCTGCCAGCCCGGGTATTGGACTGCCCCTCTTTCTACCTTCTACCCACAAAATAAACACGTGTTATAATCAGTTCACAGAGGTTCTCCAAATTCCTCTGCTCACAGATCACTTAGTGTTTCAGTAATTGTGTTCACTTTCCTTCTACCAGGCCATAAGAAGATCTCAATTTCAAACAAATAAGTAGTTAATTTCCAACAATTTGGTAAGTGGAGTGTTTTGCAGTTTTTTTCTAATTCCCATATAGTTAACATACAGTGTTATACTAATTTCAGGTGTACAATGCAATGATTCAGCAATTCAGTGCTCATGAAGGTCAGTGTACTCTTTTTTTTTTAAAGATTTTATTTATTTATTTGACAAAGATAGAGACAGCCAGCGAGAGAGGGAACACAAGCAGGGGGAGTGGGAGAGGAAGAAGCAGGCTCCTAGTGGAGGAGCCCGATGTGGGGCTCGATCCCATAATGCCGGGATCACACCCTGAGCCGAAGGCAGACGCTTAACCGCTGTGCCACCCAGGCGCCCCGTAGTCAGTGTGCTCTTAATCGCCTTCACATGTTCTACCCATCCCCCCACCCGCCTCCCCTCTGGTGACCATCAGTTTGCTCTCTATAGGGAAGAGTCTCTTTTTTGGTTTGCCTCTTTCTTACTTTGTTCGTTTGCTTTGATTACCAATTCAATTCCATTGCTGGTAATCAGTCTGTTCAAAGTTTCTATTACTTCCTGATTCAGTTTAGGGAGGTTATATGTTTCTAGGAATTTACCCATTTCTTCTAGGTTGTCCAATTTTTTTGGCCTATTATTTTCCATGATATTCTCTTATAATCCTTTATTTTTGTGGTATCAGTTGTTATTTCTCCTCTTTCATTTCTGCTTTTGTTTATTGGAATCCTCTCTCTCTCTCTTTTTTTTTTTTTTTTTGATTAGTCTGGCTACAGTTTTATCTATGTTGTTGATCTTCTCAAAGAACCAGTTCTTGGTTTCATTGTTCTGTTCTACTGTTTTTTAGTTTCTATTTCATTTATTTGTGCTCTAGTCTTTATTATTTCCTTCCTGTTACTGGTTTTGCATTGTTTGTTCTTTTTCTACCTCCCTTAGGTGGAAGGTTAAGCTGTTTATCAGATTTTTCTTGTGTTTTGAGGTAGGCCTGTACTGCTATAAGCTTCCCTCTTAGAACAGTTTTCATTGCCTCCCAATGATTTTGGACAGTTGTGTTTTCCTTTGCATTTGTTTCCATGTATTTTTTAATTTCTTTGATTTCATTGTTGACCCATTCATTGTTTAATAGCATGTTATTTAATTTCCATGTATATGTATTCTTTCAGATTTTTCTCTTGTGGTTGATTTCTAGTTTCATAGTATTGTGGTGAGAAAGGAAGCATGGTATGACTTCAATCGTTGTGAATTTGTGGAAACTTTAACTGTGACCTAATATGTGATCTAGTCTGGAGAATGTTCCATGTACACTTGAGAAGAATGTGTATTCTGCCATTTTAGGATGGAATGTTCTCAATACATCTTTCAGATCCATGTGGTCTAGTGTGTCATTCAAAGCCACTGTTTCCTTATTTATTTCCTGTTTGGGTGATCTATCGATTGATGTAAGTGGGGTGCTAAAGTCCCTTACTATTATTGTATTATTATCAATTATTTCCTTTGTTTTTATTTTTAGCTGCTTTATGTATTTGGGTGCTCCCTTGTTGGGAGCATAAATATTTACAATTTTGTATCTTCTTGTTGGATTGTTCCTTTTATGATTACATAGTGTCCTTTGTCTCTTGTTACAGTCTTTGTTTTTAAGTCTATATTGTCCAGTATAAGCATTGCTAGCCCAACTTCCTTTTCACTTCCGTTTGCACGATAAATGCTTTTCCATTTTTTCACTTTCAATCCGCATGTGTCTTTAGGTCTGAAATGAGTCTCTTGTAGGCAGCATATAGACAGGTCTTGCTTTTTTATCCATTCCATCACCCTATGTCTTTTGACAGAAGCATTTAGTCCATTTCATTCAAAATAATTATTAATAGGTGTGTACTTATTGCCATTTTGTTACTTGTTTTATGGGGGTTTTTGTAGTTCTTTGTTCCTTTCTTCTCTTGCTCTTCTCTCACAGTTTGCTAGTTTTCTTTAATGATATACTTGGATTCCTTTCTCTTTATTTTTTGCATATCGATGACTGGTTTTTGATTTGTGGTTACCGTTAGGTTTGTATATAATACCTTAGGCATATAGCAGTTTATATTAAGTTGACAGTTGCTTACTTTGAACCCATTCTTTGCTCCTCTCCTCCCCACGTTTTAGGTATATGGTGTCATACTTCACATTCTTTTATTTTGTGAATTCTCTGACTGATATTTTAGATACACTAATTTTTGATGCTTTTGTGTCTCCTACTTTTCTTACTCCTACTTATGGTCTTTCCTTTCCACTCAGAGAGTTCCCTTTAACATTTCTTGTAGTGCTGGTTTAGTGGTGATGAATTCCCTTAACTTCCTCTTGTCTGGGAAACTCTTTATATCTCTCTTTCTATTCTTAATGATAGCCTTGCTGGGTAGAGCACTCCTCGCTGCAGGGTTTTTTTTTTTCTTTCAGCACATTGAATATATCATGTTCTGCCTTCTGGCCTTCTGGCCTGCAAAATTTCTGCTAAAAAATCAGCTGATAGGGGCGCCTGGGGGGCACAGCGGTTAAGAGTCTGCCTTCGGCTCAGGGCGTGATCCCAGCGTTGTGGGATCGAGCCCCACATCAGGCTCCTCCGCTACGAGCCTGCTTCTTCCTCTCCCACTCCCCCTGCTTGTGTTCCCTCTCTCGCTGGCTGTCTCTATCTCTGTCGAATAAATAAATAAAATATTTAAAAAAATCAGCTGATAGCCTTATGGTGTTTCCCCTGTATGTAACTGTTTTCTTTAAGTGCTTTTAAAATTCTCTCTTTATCACTACGTTTTGCCATTTTAATTACTATGTGTCTTGCTGTGGACCTCTTTAGGTTGATTTTGAGGGCTCTGTACCTCCTGCATCTGGATTTCTGTTTCCTTCCTCAGAGTTAGAAAGTTTTCAGCTATTATTTCTTTAAATAAATTTTCTGCCCTCTTTTCTCTCTCTTCTCCTTCTGAGATCCCTTTAAGGCAAATGTTATTACACTTGATGTGATGATCTGGCTGTGTTCCCTAAGTCCATTCTTATTTTTTGTTATTATTTTTCTCTCACCTGTTCAGCTTAATTACTCTGTCTTCCAAGTCACTGACATGTTCTGTTTTCTCTAGTCTATTTATTCCATCTAGTGTATTTTGAATTTCATTTCTTGAGCTCTTCACCTCTGATTCATTTGTTTTTCATTTTTCTATTTTTTTGTTAAGAGTACCACTGACGTCCTCCACTTTTTTCTCAAGTCCAGTGAGTATCTCCTTGAAAATTACTTTAAATTCTTTATCAGTCATATTACCTATCTCCATTTCATTTCGGTCTCTTGCTGTGATTCTGCCCTGTTCTTTCATTTGGGACATAGTCCTCTGTGTCCTCATTTTGTCTGTCTGTGTCTCTGCCTATGTGGTCAGAAAGTCAGCTATATACCTGGTCTTCAAAGTACTGCCCTTATGAAGAAGAGATCCCACGGGGCCCTGCAGTGCAATGTTCCTTGTTCACCAGAACCTGGAGCTTCAGAGTATCTAATATGGGTGTTGCACGCACCCTGCTGCTGTTGCTGAACTGCTTTGCCTTCAGTTCAATTGTCTGCAATGGCTCTCGTCCCCTGTTGTGGCCAGAGTTTGGTTCCTGAGTCGTTAGTGACTCATTCTGGGGCTGCTTTTCTCCTAGGTTGAGTCATACCAGGCATTTGTCAGAGATGCAGCAGCACCAAACTGCAGGAGACCACAGCAACACAGCGTGGGGGGTCACTGTTAGCGAGTTAGGCATCACGCTGCTTCCTGCAGGCGTCCATGTGTCTAGGCTGGGAGGGTAGAGAGGGAAATGGTGTCCTATAGCTCCTTTGCTCCTGGAGAAGTCTCCCAATGATCCCTACCCCTCTAGCATGTGCTCTGAGATTAGAAAACAAATCTCCCTCCCACAGGCCCCAAGTGTTTTTCCAACTGCTGCTTCCATGCCGTATCTCTGCGGGGCTGTTTGTGGTGCTATCTCTTTAACAGCCGGGACTCAGTTTCCTCTTGCCCTCCCGGCTCTCCTATAAGCCTGCTGATTTTTTTTAAAAAAAGATTTTGTTTATTTATTTATTAGAGAGAGAGAGAACGAGCTGGGGGAGTGACAGAGGGAGAAGCAGACTCCCCACTGAGCAGAGAGCCCAAAACGGGGCTCCGATCCCAAGACTCCGGGATCATGATCTGAGCTGAAGGCAAAGATTTAACCAGCTGAACCATCCAGGCACGCAGAGCCTGCTGATTTTTAAAGTTCCAAGTTTTAAGCCCTGCTGATTATAAGAACTCACGAAATTTGGCCCCTCTGATTTTTAAAGCCAAATGTTACGGGGATTCATCTTCCCCACATGGGTTTCCCTGTGTGAGAGTCCGTTTCCTTCCTCTCTCCATGCCCGCAGTTTCCCTCCTTCCCCCCGACAGACCCGCGAGTCCATTTAGCTCCTGATCACGTTGTGCCCTTCCTACCCTCTTCAGTGTAGCTCTTCTCTACGTTTAGATGTGGAGAGTTTGTTCTGCCAGTCTTTGTTTTCTGGGTTATTCATACGGATATGGGTGTTATCTAGTTGTATCCATGGAATGAGGTAAACTTAGGGTCCTCTTACTTAGTCATCTTCCCTGAAAGTCTTAGAGACTCTTTATGTCCTAACAACTTAGTGGCAACTTGAAAAAAACTATACATATAAATTAAAAGAAAATACATTTATATTTCACTTTCAAATAACCATAATTACTTATGTGATACATGTTCCTGCACAACATTTGCAACTTTAAAAATCAGATGGGATATCATCATTTCATGTTCCACAATGGTTTTCACACAGTAGTTTTTTTTTTTTTAATTTTATTTATTTTTTACTTTTTTTTTAAGATTTTATTTATTTATTCGACAGAGATAGAGACAGCCAGCGAGAGAGGGAACACAAGCAGGGGGAGTGGGAGAGGAAGAAGCAGGCTCATAGCGGAGGAGCCTGATGTGGGGCTCGATCCCATAACGCCGGGATCACGCCCTGAGCCGAAGGCAGACGCTTAACCGCTGTGCCACCCAGGCGCCCCAATTTTTTAATGTTTTTTTTATTATATTATGCTAGTCACCATACAGTACATCCCTGGTTTCTGATGCAAAGTTCGATGATTTATTAGTTGTGTATAACACCCAGTGC
>NW_024423319.1:32754393-32757241 GCF_017311325.1 Ursus maritimus | reverse complement strand
CACAGGCCCCAAGTGTTTTTCCAACTGCTGCTTCCATGCCGTATCTCTGCGGGGCTGTTTGTGGTGCTATCTCTTTAACAGCCGGGACTCAGTTTCCTCTTGCCCTCCCGGCTCTCCTATAAGCCTGCTGATTTTTTTTAAAAAAAGATTTTGTTTATTTATTTATTAGAGAGAGAGAGAACGAGCTGGGGGAGTGACAGAGGGAGAAGCAGACTCCCCACTGAGCAGAGAGCCCAAAACGGGGCTCCGATCCCAAGACTCCGGGATCATGATCTGAGCTGAAGGCAAAGATTTAACCAGCTGAACCATCCAGGCACGCAGAGCCTGCTGATTTTTAAAGTTCCAAGTTTTAAGCCCTGCTGATTATAAGAACTCACGAAATTTGGCCCCTCTGATTTTTAAAGCCAAATGTTACGGGGATTCATCTTCCCCACATGGGTTTCCCTGTGTGAGAGTCCGTTTCCTTCCTCTCTCCATGCCCGCAGTTTCCCTCCTTCCCCCCGACAGACCCGCGAGTCCATTTAGCTCCTGATCACGTTGTGCCCTTCCTACCCTCTTCAGTGTAGCTCTTCTCTACGTTTAGATGTGGAGAGTTTGTTCTGCCAGTCTTTGTTTTCTGGGTTATTCATACGGATATGGGTGTTATCTAGTTGTATCCATGGAATGAGGTAAACTTAGGGTCCTCTTACTTAGTCATCTTCCCTGAAAGTCTTAGAGACTCTTTATGTCCTAACAACTTAGTGGCAACTTGAAAAAAACTATACATATAAATTAAAAGAAAATACATTTATATTTCACTTTCAAATAACCATAATTACTTATGTGATACATGTTCCTGCACAACATTTGCAACTTTAAAAATCAGATGGGATATCATCATTTCATGTTCCACAATGGTTTTCACACAGTAGTTTTTTTTTTTTAATTTTATTTATTTTTTACTTTTTTTTTAAGATTTTATTTATTTATTCGACAGAGATAGAGACAGCCAGCGAGAGAGGGAACACAAGCAGGGGGAGTGGGAGAGGAAGAAGCAGGCTCATAGCGGAGGAGCCTGATGTGGGGCTCGATCCCATAACGCCGGG
Source organism: Ursus maritimus (assembly GCF_017311325.1). Lineage (NCBI taxonomy): Eukaryota > Metazoa > Chordata > Mammalia > Carnivora > Ursidae > Ursus > Ursus maritimus. The sequence continues at coordinate 32,756,156 of NW_024423319.1, read as the reverse complement.
ATCACGCCCTGAGCCGAAGGCAGACGCTTAACCGCTGTGCCACCCAGGCGCCCCAATTTTTTAATGTTTTTTTTATTATATTATGCTAGTCACCATACAGTACATCCCTGGTTTCTGATGCAAAGTTCGATGATTTATTAGTTGTGTATAACACCCAGTGCACCATGCAATACGTGCCCTCCTTACTACCCATCACCAGTCTATCCCATTCCCCCACCCCCCTCCCCTCTGAAGCCCTCAGTTTGTTTCCCAGAGTCCGTAGTCTCTCATGCACAGTACTTGTTTTTTAATCACAAGAACTGCCCAAATCCCAACATAGTAAATGTATAATGTCATTAAAAACAATGTAGCATACATGGACCACATCTTCTTAATCCGGTCATCTGTTGAAGGGCATCTTGGCTCAATGGAATATTACTCAGCTATCAGAAAGAACGATTACCCAACATTTGCAGCAACATGGACGGGACTGGAGGAGATTATGCTAAGTGAAGTAAGTCAAGCAGAGAAAGACAATTATCATATGGTTTCACTCATTTCTGGAACATAAGAAATAGCAGGAAGATCGGTAGGAGAAGAAAGGGAAGAAGAAAGGGGGGGTAAACAGAAGGGGGAATGAACCATGAGAGACTATGGACTCTGGGAAACAAACTGAGGGCTTCAGAGGGGAAGGGGGTGGGGGACTGGGATAGACCGGTGGTGATGGGTATTAAGGAGGGCACATATTGCATGGTGCACTGGGTGTTATATGAAAGTAATGAATCATGGAACTTTACATCAAAAACTAAGGATGTACTGTATGGTGACTAACATAACATAATAAAACATTATTATAAAAAAACAGTGCAGCACAATCTAATGTTGAAACTGTGAAATATCTTGAGCTAGTACTCCATGTGCTGACTGATGTATGCCAAATATCATACTGTTTCCCTTTAAATTTTAAAACATCCCACAACACCCCTGTGAATTCCCGTCTCTTCCTGGGGTACCTTGGTGTAGTTTGGAAACCATATCTTGTGTCCTTTCCCCTGTTAGATGAGTGTTCTTTCATTTTACTAACAAATTTGATGAACAGCCAACTTGGTAATGGATGGCAATGGCTTAATATACTACCATTCCTGAGTAAATTCTTGTTACGAGAGCAACATTGCTAATCCTAGTCAAAGTAAAAAAAAAAAAACTCCAAGGATTGTAGTTGGGTGGCGAGGAAACAATTTTAGATGTGATGAGTGCATTTCTTGACTCCTTCATTTTGACCTGGGAGTAGGCTACCTATTTCATCCTTCAAAATAACCACTTCTGTCAGAACTACTATTATCACCAGCGAATGTCCCCATTTCCTCTAAAGATACGGTTAACGTAGGTACCAGACTGCTGCATTCAAATCACAGCTCTGTCAGTTACTAACTCTGGAACTTTGCAGGCTACTTAACTTCCTTGTAACTTACTTTTCCCATTTTTAATAAGAAGACAAAAATAGCACTTATTGCATAATCCGGGGAACAAGATTAAATGAGGTAACGCATATACATTTAAAACAGTGCTTGCCGCAGACTAAGCGCTGTGTCAATCATTGTTATAGGCAGAAATAATAAGGATCAGTGGTCTTCCATGAATGAAAGTTATATGAATGAGTGGATCTGTGCCCTCTCTTTGTCATTTGCCTAGACCCAGTAATAGGGTTATAGGATAATGAGGAATCTGTAGTCTTTACCTATAATACAGTGATCCCAGCAAGTGATTCTGGTTATATGAATTGT
>NW_024423319.1:32739435-32754383 GCF_017311325.1 Ursus maritimus | reverse complement strand
AGAGTTTGTTCTGCCAGTCTTTGTTTTCTGGGTTATTCATACGGATATGGGTGTTATCTAGTTGTATCCATGGAATGAGGTAAACTTAGGGTCCTCTTACTTAGTCATCTTCCCTGAAAGTCTTAGAGACTCTTTATGTCCTAACAACTTAGTGGCAACTTGAAAAAAACTATACATATAAATTAAAAGAAAATACATTTATATTTCACTTTCAAATAACCATAATTACTTATGTGATACATGTTCCTGCACAACATTTGCAACTTTAAAAATCAGATGGGATATCATCATTTCATGTTCCACAATGGTTTTCACACAGTAGTTTTTTTTTTTTAATTTTATTTATTTTTTACTTTTTTTTTAAGATTTTATTTATTTATTCGACAGAGATAGAGACAGCCAGCGAGAGAGGGAACACAAGCAGGGGGAGTGGGAGAGGAAGAAGCAGGCTCATAGCGGAGGAGCCTGATGTGGGGCTCGATCCCATAACGCCGGGATCACGCCCTGAGCCGAAGGCAGACGCTTAACCGCTGTGCCACCCAGGCGCCCCAATTTTTTAATGTTTTTTTTATTATATTATGCTAGTCACCATACAGTACATCCCTGGTTTCTGATGCAAAGTTCGATGATTTATTAGTTGTGTATAACACCCAGTGCACCATGCAATACGTGCCCTCCTTACTACCCATCACCAGTCTATCCCATTCCCCCACCCCCCTCCCCTCTGAAGCCCTCAGTTTGTTTCCCAGAGTCCGTAGTCTCTCATGCACAGTACTTGTTTTTTAATCACAAGAACTGCCCAAATCCCAACATAGTAAATGTATAATGTCATTAAAAACAATGTAGCATACATGGACCACATCTTCTTAATCCGGTCATCTGTTGAAGGGCATCTTGGCTCAATGGAATATTACTCAGCTATCAGAAAGAACGATTACCCAACATTTGCAGCAACATGGACGGGACTGGAGGAGATTATGCTAAGTGAAGTAAGTCAAGCAGAGAAAGACAATTATCATATGGTTTCACTCATTTCTGGAACATAAGAAATAGCAGGAAGATCGGTAGGAGAAGAAAGGGAAGAAGAAAGGGGGGGTAAACAGAAGGGGGAATGAACCATGAGAGACTATGGACTCTGGGAAACAAACTGAGGGCTTCAGAGGGGAAGGGGGTGGGGGACTGGGATAGACCGGTGGTGATGGGTATTAAGGAGGGCACATATTGCATGGTGCACTGGGTGTTATATGAAAGTAATGAATCATGGAACTTTACATCAAAAACTAAGGATGTACTGTATGGTGACTAACATAACATAATAAAACATTATTATAAAAAAACAGTGCAGCACAATCTAATGTTGAAACTGTGAAATATCTTGAGCTAGTACTCCATGTGCTGACTGATGTATGCCAAATATCATACTGTTTCCCTTTAAATTTTAAAACATCCCACAACACCCCTGTGAATTCCCGTCTCTTCCTGGGGTACCTTGGTGTAGTTTGGAAACCATATCTTGTGTCCTTTCCCCTGTTAGATGAGTGTTCTTTCATTTTACTAACAAATTTGATGAACAGCCAACTTGGTAATGGATGGCAATGGCTTAATATACTACCATTCCTGAGTAAATTCTTGTTACGAGAGCAACATTGCTAATCCTAGTCAAAGTAAAAAAAAAAAAACTCCAAGGATTGTAGTTGGGTGGCGAGGAAACAATTTTAGATGTGATGAGTGCATTTCTTGACTCCTTCATTTTGACCTGGGAGTAGGCTACCTATTTCATCCTTCAAAATAACCACTTCTGTCAGAACTACTATTATCACCAGCGAATGTCCCCATTTCCTCTAAAGATACGGTTAACGTAGGTACCAGACTGCTGCATTCAAATCACAGCTCTGTCAGTTACTAACTCTGGAACTTTGCAGGCTACTTAACTTCCTTGTAACTTACTTTTCCCATTTTTAATAAGAAGACAAAAATAGCACTTATTGCATAATCCGGGGAACAAGATTAAATGAGGTAACGCATATACATTTAAAACAGTGCTTGCCGCAGACTAAGCGCTGTGTCAATCATTGTTATAGGCAGAAATAATAAGGATCAGTGGTCTTCCATGAATGAAAGTTATATGAATGAGTGGATCTGTGCCCTCTCTTTGTCATTTGCCTAGACCCAGTAATAGGGTTATAGGATAATGAGGAATCTGTAGTCTTTACCTATAATACAGTGATCCCAGCAAGTGATTCTGGTTATATGAATTGTCTTGATTTTTCTGTCTGTTTATACTGACCAAATTGTTGGGGATACTAATTCATTTTGAGTTATCGGGATAGGACTATAGACATGGATACCAGGACTGAAGATCAGCCATATTTGGCTTTGAGAGAGAGAGAGGGAAGAGAGGGGAGAGAGAGGGAGAAAGGGCTCATTAAGGATTGACTGATTGGCATTCAGTTGAAAATAAAGATAGAGGAGAAGGTAAAAATGTGCAGATTTTTTTAATCCTTAAAAGGCTTTAACTCTAAATAATATCTAAAGATAGAGATCGTTTTTCAGTTTACATTAAAACTATAAATGCGAGGGAAGAAACAAATAAAAGGAACTTCGTAACTTGAAAGTCTTGAGTGATATGATAGTTTTATTTTATAATACCCAGGAGTAGAGAGAATCATAAAATCTCTACCAACCGGTATTGGTTTATTCAAAACAACACACCACTCAAGACGACTGATAATCCCTGGCCCCCTGGATACCCCACTGTATTTTTAAAAGAAAATTCCAACAATTTAACCAATTCAACCTTTTTCTCGACAAGTCTAAAAAAGGATTCACATCTCTTTGGAAAAGAAGTAGACACCAAAAGAAGGAGTCATAAGGAAAATATTTTTTTGTAGTTCCCAATAAGATTCACCTTACACCAGTAATGTGTGGAGGTTTATGGACATACACAGGAATAACCAAGGTAATGAATGACAAGATAATCATTGAACAGGAGCAAAGTAGAAGGGGGAAATATATTCGGAATCAGATGTGTGAGACAAAACTAATGTATCAGGAAACTGGGAAACCCAGGATAAAGTGGGTCCTTTAGGGTTCCCAGACCCAATTCCTGTGTACTCCCCCTCCCCCTCCTCACAACCCTTCCCCTCCCAGTCCAAGCAATTTGGAAATACCAATTCAATTCTGACACTATCTACTTGGAGATAGCATCAGATTCCACAGGTTGAGTTTGGATCTATAAAACTGCCCCTCACCCTGCCTCAGATACCAGTTGCATGCCCTAGGCATGGTCCAATGACCACTTCATTAGGTTTGATTAATGTGCTAGTGGTCTCACAGAACTCCGGGAAACAAGATAAGCAGTTCATTAAAGTACATGATAAAGGACCAGCCTCTGCCCTAATCCTTAGGTTATGGAAGGGCTTTCCACATGAAAAAATGCTCCACATCACTTGCCATCAGGGAACTACAAATCAAAACCACAATGAGATACCACCTTACACTAGTCAGAATGGCTAAAATTAACAAGATAGAAAACAACAAATGTTGGCGAGGATGTGGAGAAAGGGGAACGCTCTTATACTGTTGGTGGGAATGCAAGCCGGTACAGCCAATCTGGAAAACAGTGTGGAGGTTCCTCAAGATGTTAAAAATAGGGCTATCCTACGACCCAGCAATTGTACTACTGGGTATTGACCCAAAGATGCAGATGTAGTGAAAAGAAAGGGCACATGCACCCCAATGTTCATAGCAGCAATGTCCACAATACTTAAACTGTGGAAGGAGCTGAGATGTCCTTCAACAGATGGATGGATAAAGAAGATGTGGTTCATATATACAATGGAATATTACTCAGCCATCAGAAAGGATGAATACCCACCATTTATAACGACACGGATGGAACTGGAGGGCATTATGCTAAGTGAAATAACTCAAGCAGAGAAAGACAATTATCATATGGTTTTACTCATATGTGGAATATAAGGAATAGTGCAGAGGACCATAGGGGAAGGGAGGGAAAACTGAATGGAAAGAAATCAGAGAGGGGAAGGGCTTTCCAAAAGTCACCTCATTAACATAACAAAAGACACCTTTATCACCCTCATCACAGGAAATTCCAAGGGTTTTAGGAGCTATGAGACAGAAACTGTGGTCGAAGACCAAATGCCAATGACAAATATATTTTGGTAATCTCAGCCACCAAACGTAGATTTCCTGTCAATCACAGTATCATAGTGGGTTAAGCCTTCCTCCAAGCCTATTTGGAAAGTGGTGGGTCATAAATAAGAAAATAATGCCAGTTGGGGCTAGATCAAGGAGGAAGCCAGTTTGGCAGGTGAGAGAGCTGGAAGCCTAATAGTAGCTATTTCTAATAGATTTCCATGAGACCACGGAGGAAATCACGGCTCTGTTGGTAAGAGGCTAACTGGGGCATGACCTTGAGTGTTGAACCAAAAGAAACTTGATTCCTCCAGGATCCAGAGACTAAGCATAACCACGGGCAGTGATAGTTACTAAGATGAAATTTTAGAACCGGTAGAAAACTTTAAAATGCTTTAGTTCACTACTTGATTTTGTAAATAAACGGATGGAAGCTCTAAGATCACACAGTGAAATAATGTTAGAGTCAGGTCGGCTAACTTCCTCTCTATGCTCTTTCTTATCATAGAACCATCTTCAGAAGCAAGGAATTGAACAGACAATATCAATACATGAAGCAGGATGAATGTCAAGTTCAGGTAAGAATCACCAGATTGCGGCACATTTCAATTAACCAAAGGTAGCCAATATTCTATTCACAAATCACTTGGTTTATCCCAAAACCTATCACACAAGTTAGTCACATGAGAAGATTAGAGGGGGAGGTTAACGAAACACTCTTAAGAGGATCCAAGAAAGAGGCATCCCAATGTGAGCAGTGAAGCACCAGCCTTGTCTTTGACCCCAAGACAAGGGTTGGCCTGGAGTTCAGTCAGGTGTCTTCTGTGCAGACAGAGCCTCTGAAAGCACTGTCTGGGGCAGTGTATTGCATGGGTGGTCCCTCAGCCTTCCAGCTGCTGCTAGACAGTTCCTTCTTTTAAGGGTTCACTCAGGCGGGTGTAACGGGTCCATCTGAGGATTTTTGCCATGTCAGCTTAAGCCGCTCTGTCTCCCTCAAGTCTTTCTGTGGACGTTACCAAACAAGTTTTACTCATCAGTTGCACAGCTTATGTACAGGGGCACACTCAAAGCCCTACATGAGACACTGACAAACAACTAATATGGGAGTTCACATTGGCCACTGTGACTCCATTTTGTCTTACTCTGAACTTAGTCTGTACCTTCTGTGAGTAGGAATCACATACAAAGTATCACATCATGATAATACACTGTGCCCAGATTCCTCTTTGTTGTCCCTTTATTTAACATGTCTTTATTCTAGGCTTTTAATCTTCATGCAGAAATGCAGTTGACTGCATGTCTTTCCGCAAATACACAGATCATCACTTCCAAGGAATATTTCCAGAACGTAACTAAAATAGGAAATGTATTCTTTTTCTAATCATTTGATATTACCAGAGACTATGTCAGGGACACTCTCAGGGAAGAAAGTTGATCTTCAGAACATTCCAGTTTCAATCATCTCTATCAAGAAAAATAAACACAGGGAAATGTCCCCAACCTCCTTAAAGGCTTGCCCTTATCAAAAATTGGTATATTCTTTTGGGTTAAGGCAGTGAAAAGGCTGTTAAAACACAAATAGGTTCTCTAATAGCAATATTATAGACAAAAATGCACTTAGAAAATCTGTGAGGGAAAGGTGAATTGTAAAGGATGTCAGTTTGGGGATGAGAGGACCAGAAAAAGGAGGAAATCAAAAAGGCTCAGATGCAGTTAAGTTCTCTGGATGCATCCTGAAGGCGATTAGGACATCATGGTGGGAGGAGGGTGATGGGGAGGGGACAGAAGAGTTGTTAATTTTGCACCTTTGTTTCTGGGAAAAAAAGAAAGAGTTCCTCGCTGTCTCCAAATTGGCTTTGTTTTAAGGCGATTGCTTCTAGGACTCGATTAATAAATCTAGGACTGATATTTTTTAATCAATTGTTTTAAACAGTCTGTAACATTTTGGAAAAAAAACACCTCAGCATTTCCAAGAAACATTCTAAAACACAACAACAACAGAGTTTGTATATTATCGATAGAAATAACTGACAGACGTTCCTCCTTCAGTGACTTGAACAACTTATCAATCTGACATTATTTTTCTGGAAGAAAGCTGAGAAGATGCGTGCTAAAAAACATGATGAATATATTAGCAGAAAATTCCAAGCCAACTACAACGTTGTACGTTCTATTGACCTACTCCTGTTTGGATCATTACATGCATCTACTGGGGAAGAGCCTGACTCACTACAACGAAAGGGAGTGTTTTCAATCCTCCATGGGCGATTTCACTAGCTCCGTGAAAATGAAAGCACTTTTATGGAAGATGCTTGACCCCTCAAATAAGGACATCTCGGAAAAAGAGGCAGGGCCAAGCATGAAAAAGGGTCTCTGACAAAAAGGAAACTAACCTCCCAGGCTGCCTTCTTACATATGTTTAAAGGCGATGTAAGTCTGTCCATGGTGACCTCTAGCTGGACCATGCTGACGGTGGTCTTCGGAGCAGCCCTTCTGTGGTTCGCCCTTCTTTGAATTATAAAGAGGTGTGGCACTAGTGTCGCCAGGCCTGCCATCTGCCTTGCTGCACCACGCTAGGCATTTGTGGAGGACCGCCCCCGGACCAAGCACTGCGCCCCGCATTTTGCGCGTATCCTAGGGCTCATGTCATGGGACCGACAGCTACGAGACTTTGCGGCGTGCAACTTCATATTGGCCTCTCTAGTCCTGATGGAGAAACTAAGGGGAAGTCATCTGTTCGAGGGCACACGGCAAAACCCGTGGCAGGGCAGGGATTTAAACCCAAGAGGTCTGGTTCCAGAGCCGATTCCCCTGACCTCTCATCTCACTATCCCAGAATACATAAGCAGATCAGTTTGGTTTCTTTTAACAATGGGATCTGAACGTAGATATCACTCGTTAGAGATATAAAATTCAGAAATTTAGAAGCCTAGAGCTTAGAAATGATTAATCCACCCCTACTCCCTGCTCTTTTACAAGGAGGGAAACCGAGGCACAGAGGGGGAAAGTGGCTTACTTCAGGGTACAAAATATATGGTTGCTATGGCTTGAATGTTTGTATCCCCCTAAATTCATATGCCGAAATCTTAATGCCCAATGTGATGGTATTAGAAGGTGGGGCCTTTGGGGGTGCCCAAATCATCAGGGTGAAGCCCTCGTGAACAGTTAGTGCTCTTGTAAAAGAGACCCTGCAGAGTTCCTTAACCCCTTCTATCGTGTAACAACAACCCAAGTCTGCGATCCAGAAGAGGGCCCTCGTCTGAGCATGCTGGCACCGCGATCTTGGACTTCCAGCTTCCAGAACGGTGGGGAATTACTTTCTTACTTTCTGTTGTTTGTTAAGCGCCTGGCATGCGGTATTCTGTTAGAGCAACCTGAATGGGCGAAAACAACGCCAGAGCCAGGATTAGGTCAGACTTACGGCCCCTGGAGTTCTCTGGATTGTGCCATGATTTTTTTCCTTCTTCCCTTCCTTTATTCCTCCTTCTTTTCCTCCCTTCCTGTTTCTCATCCTCTTGAATCCCTTTCTTCCTTATTTCACGTGCTTTTGGAATTCGTGTAAGCCTGCCGCATGTTTAAACGCCTGCCCTGTGTGTGCTGGAATTTCTTTTCTAAATATTGTCATTGTTTCTAGGCGTCTAGCTCCAGGTAGAGGCAAGTGATCCAAAGTAAATGGAGGAGCAGGACTGAGAACACACAGCTCAGTCTTACTGAGAAAAGCCAGAGTATTGCACAGAACAGTAAAATACTATTTTATTTTTCATTTTTAAGAAACTGTCTTTTTCTTGACATTATTAAAAGATTATTTATGGGCGCCTGGGTGGCTCAGGCGGTTAAGCATCTGTCTTCGGCTCAGGTCATGATCCCAGGGTCCTGGGATCGAGTCCCGCATCAGTCTCCCTGCTCAGCAGGGAGTCTGCTTCTCCCACTGCCCCTCCCCTCCACTCGTGATCTCTCTCTCCCTCTCATGCTCTCTCTCTCTCCAAAATAAATAAAATCTTAAAAAAAATATTATTTACTTACAATATTAGGCACCCGTTTTGATCACAGTTTGAAGCACTTTGAGATAGATACATGTGTGTGACGACCTCCACGGTCGAGATATACAGTATTTTCATAATCACGGAAGATTTCCCTGTGCCCCTTCCAGTCAATACCCTTTCCCAACTCCCAGCACAGAGAATCACTGTTCTTTCTGTGATTGTAGATTAAATTTAGACTTTTAAAGTGCTTTATAAAAAAATGGAATCATAGAATACGTATTAATTTTTTTTCTGGTTCCTTTACTTTAGAAGAATGTTTTTGAGATCCATTTATGTTATTTTGTGTATCAGTCGCCCATTTTTTTCTCAGTATTATTCTCTTGTTGTCTAGACCACAGTTTGCCTATCCATTCACCACTTGATGGATATTTGGGTGGTTCATCGTTTTTGGCTGGGATGAATAAAGATTTCATGAACATTTGTGTTCAGGTTTTTGTGTGAATATGTATTTCATGGCGTTCTGATAAATTCCCAAAGAGTGGCATCGTTGGGGTCATGGGATTCATTTAACTTTTAAGGAGCTGTCGAACTGTCTTTCAGAAGTGGTTGTATCATTTTATGCTCCCATCATCATTGCACGAGAGTTACCTTTGCTCCACAGGTGTGAACACTTGGCATTGCCATGCTTTTTCATTTTAAGCTGTTATCATGAGCTTATGTTCTTATGAATGAGTTGTAAGAATTCTTGATACAGGCTGGACACAAATTGTTTGTCAGATAGAAGTATTGTGAATAGCTTTGGGGCTTATCTTTTCAATAGTGTAAGTGTTCTTTGAAAAGTACAGTTTTCAATATTGATGAGATCCAATTTATTAATTTACCTTTCAGAGTCCATACATTTTGTGTCCGTAGAAGAAAACTTTGCCTTCCCTAATTAGATTGTCTCCTATGTCTTTTTTCCAGAAGTTTTATAATGTAAGTATTTACATTAAGGTCTGTGATACATTTTGAGATAACTTTAGCATATGGCGTTAGGTAATTTTCAACGTGATTTTATTTCCATATGGATAGCCAATTGTTTCAGCACCATTTATTAAAAAGACTTTCCTTTCCCTATGGATTTACACGGGCACGTTTATTGAAAATAAATCAACCATAAATGTAAGGGTTTATTTCTGGACTTTAGTCTATTTCATTTATCTATCTTTCTATCCTTATGCCAGTATCATTACGGTAACTTTTCATGAGTGTTGAAATTTGGTAGTGTAAGTCCTCCAACTTTGTTTGTGAGTTCTCTCTTCTTTATTCTCTTTTCCATTTCCAGCTTTCATTTGGAATCACTAATTACTTATTAAAGATTTTATTTGTCTCCACAATTCGCTTATTAGCCAACCATCTGGTTTTACTCTTATAGTCCTTGCTCTAAATTTTATAATATATACCTTGACTTTACTGTTGTCTAGCCTCAAAAAATACTGTATTACTTCATGTCAAATATAAGAGCCTTTCAAAAGTAAGCTTCCATTTCCCCCTTTCCTTCCTTTGTACTAATGTGTGAGTATACATTATATACCAATATAGTACTAGTATAATATGTAGCATATATATTAGTATATTATATTAGTCAGTATATAATGTGTCCTCATTATACAAGTTATACAAGTAGTGTCAAATAAGATCTTATTTCTATATGTGTGATAAACTTTACAATGTGTTATTATTTTTTAAACAATTGTCTCTTAAAGAACTTGAACATAAGAAAGAAATGCATTTCACGTTTGATGGTATACTTATTTTTTATGCTTTTCATTTCCTTTTGCATATATCCTTGCTTCCATCCGGTATCATTTGCCTTCTGCCTGAAAAACTTCCATTCGCATACCTTCTAGTGACAGTCCACTGAGGCCAAATTTTATTCACTTTTGGTTTTATTTCACTTTTGAAATACATTTTCTCTGTATATAGAATTTTAGACTGTCTTTTTTTTTTCCATAGAGTTTTAAAGGTGTGGTTCTATTGTTTTCTGTCTGGCATGGGTTCTGAAAATAATATGCTGAAAATCTGATCACTGCCCTTTGTTTGAAACATGCTTCTTTTTTAAAAAATAATATTTATTTTGTTATATTAGTCACCATACAGTACCTCCCCGGTTTTTGATGCAATGTTCCATGATTCATTATTTGCATATAACACCCAGTGCACCATGCAATATGTGCCCTCCTTACTACCCATCCTCTGGCTTATTGTAGGATTTTCTATTTACCATTGGTTTTCGGCAATTTGCATGTGACGTACCTTTGTCTGGTTTTCTTTATGTTTAATCTTGACAGTCTTCCATTGATCTGAGTAGATCTGTGGGTTCTAGCTCTCAAAAATTTGGAAAATTTTTAGCCATTATTTCTTCAAATATATTTCTACCCTACTCCTTCTGGCAATCTAATCATGTGTCCGTTAGAATACTTGATATTGTGTCATGTTTTACTAATATTGTCTTGATTTATAAGTCTTTGTACTGTGCTTTGTGTTGGATAATTTTTATTGCTAGATCTTCAAGTTCATGTATCTGTTTTTCTACACTGTCTAATTTGCCCTTAATCTCATTTAGTAAAATATTAATTTCCAATATTGCATTTTCTTTTTTTTCTTTTTATTTATTTTTTTTAAAGATTTTATTTATTTATTCGACAGAGATAGAGACAGCCAGCGAGAGAGGGAACACAAGCAGGGGGAGTGGGAGAGGAAGAAGCAGGCTCGTAGCGGAGGAGCCTGATGTGGGGCTCGATCCCATAACGCCGGGATCACGCCCTGAGCCGAAGGCAGACGCTTAACCGCTGTGCCACCCAGGCGCCCCGCAATATTGCATTTTCACCTCAAGATTTTAAAAACTAATTTGCTGTCCTCTCATTTTCTTCATATTCTTCTTTACATTGTTGGACATAATAAGCGTACGACAGGCATTTTAATAACTTGTGGATAACTTGTTCCTTTCTCTGATTGTTCTGCAGTTTTGCTGTGGTGGGTCTAGATCTGCCTTCAGGCCTAATTTTGCCCCACTACTAAAGCATAATCGTAGGGCCTATGCCGAATGCTCTGTGTAGTCAGTGAGGTCTCTTCACTCTGCTTAGTAGGAACTCAAATGACCCCTTGCCCTTTGTGAGCTCTGGGATAGTTTGCCTTACAGCTCTCGTAATTATGTTTTTCTCTGGATGCCCGGCATCAGGAGATTTTGCCTTATATATAATCGAATGAACATTCAGCCACTCATACAATTCTCTGGATCTCTTTTTCTTTGTAGCTCTCCCTTTTTCAGTACTCTGCCCTTCAAATTCTAGCTGCCTCAGCCTCTTACAACTCATGTATTATTTTATTTAACTCAGCAAGAACACCAGGCTCTGTTTGAGTTTCCCCTCCCTGCACTGAGGTCCAGAAATTTCCTCCTGACAGAAAGCCAGGTAACTGTAGGACTTAGCTAAGTCCCTTTTCTTTCTTTCCGGGATCATAATCCTGTGTTGCCCATTTCAGTCTAACAACTGAAAACAGATGTTTCATATATATGATCCAGTTTTCTAATTTTTTATGGCTGGAAGTTAATTTTATATACCTTTACTCCCTTACAGCCAGAAGCAAAAACTGACATTATCTTTTTGGGAAAGAAAATGTAATGCTCCAATATGGTATGTATATATGGATTTTAAAAGATGCCTTCCGGAAAATGATGGAATAGGGAACTCCACGATTTCAGCTCCACAATAGCAGCTAATGAGCTGGCAGAACTGTCATGGTCAACTTTGACAGAACTGTGGAATCGAATAAAAATTTTGTAACAACCAGGGGAAGGCTTAATGAGGTAAGAAGTTGCTGCTTTGCGATAAGAGAGTAATGTGGTATTCCAAATTGCCAAATTCTAGACTGAGAGTGGCCAAGAGGTAATGGTGCAGGTTGCTAGTGTCAGAGTGAAAGACTAGGACCTTATTCTTAAAGAATCGTGGCTGTCTTATTTGAAATGCCTGAAGGCTCATGAAGGACAAATCCATGAGCTTGCATTTGTTTTGCCCAATGAGGAGTGTTCCTGGGGCAGGGATGGCCTTCTGAGTGGCATTTTCCAGAAGTATTTAAAGGTGCAAGCTTTAGCCCTAGCAGATTGCGGCAAGAAACAAGAGTTGGGGCAAGTGATAGACCAGAAAACCTAGGAAGGAAGATGTTAGGAAAGAAGATATGAGACAGAATAAGGGCTTTTAAAAGGTCCCATATGTACCGGGGATTCAAAATGGCTATGGGCACGAGCAAGACTGCCCACACATTCAGGAAAGTCCAGAGAAAACCTAAGCTTCACTTCCAGCTGATCTAAAGACTCTGTGAAAGCTAAGGCAGAGTTTTGAATGGCCTAGAAAAGCCCTAACACAGATTCAGTCTGTAAAGACTGGGAGATTGTTATTCCATTGACTGACGGATTGATTGAGGCTTCGGGTATTTTTTTTTTAAAAGCTGTCAGAACAGTAGCTGACCAATGGAAGACAGATGTCAATGCCCACATGACAAAGACTACAAACTTTACCAAAGAAAGTTTAGAAAAGTCACCAAGCAAGCAAATAAGCCACAAGAAATGGCAAAACAAACCCCAGAAAGGGAAGGAAATATGATGTCGATGATTGTCACATGAAAATGTTCAAAATGTTCAATTTTCAATGAAAATGACAGCATATGTGAAGAAATAAGAAAATACGATTCATTCACATAAAAACATAATGCAATAAAAACTGTGAGGAAACCCCAGCATTGGACATATTAGAAAAAAATCAAATCAGCTGATTTAAATACACTCAAGGAGCTGAAGAAAACCATGAACAAAGAATGTTTTAAAAAAAGAGAAATTTTAGAGCTGAAAGGTAAAATAGTTAATGCTTAAATCTTTAAAGAGATGTATGCGCTCTCTGTTATTGTAACGTTATTTACAATAACTAAGACATGGAGGCAACCTGTGTCCTTTGATGGATGAATGGATAAAGAAGATGTGAGATATATATATAATGGAATATTATTCAGCCATAAGAAGAATGAAATCTCACCATTAGTGACAATGTGGATGAAACTTGAGGGCAGTATGCTAAACGAAATAAGTCAGATAAATACAAATACCATATGATCTCACAAGTGGAGTAAAAAAAAAAAACAAGCTTGTAAATACAAAGAACAGACCTGTGGTTGCAGGGGTGGGGAGTGGGTGGAATGGGTAAAAGGGGTCAAAAGGTACAAGATCCCAATTAAAAATAACAAGTGACAGGGATGTAATGTACATCGTGGTGACTAGAGTTAATAATACTGTATTGCCTATTTGAAGGTAGCTAAGAGAATAGATCTTAAAAGTTCCCATCAAGAGAAAAAAAAATTTGTAATGATGTATGCTGATGGAAGTTAACTAGACTTATTGTGGCAATCATTTCACAATTTATTCAAATATTAAATCATTATGTTGTACATCTGAAACTAATGTTATATGTAAATTACACCTCCATTTTCTTAAAAGGGAAGAAATTAAGTGGTATATTTAGAGACCTAGGGAAAAAACGAATAGTTTACCCGTTCTTTCATTGGTAAATTTAATGGTGCAATTTCTTATCATTATATGAATTTGTTTTAAACTTAATCTTTCCCTACCAAGTATTTTGATATATGGGTGGTAGTCGAGTTTGCACACTGCACGTGCACTGTTAGAGCTGCCACTCTGAAGCTAGCTTAGATATTACAAAAAGTGTACTATAACCACAAGCAGAATTACCATACACACGTGATGACAAAAAAAAATATTTAGGATGTTACCTCAACCTTTAGTTAGATTGATCAAGAACACAGGGAAGACTCAAAACTACTAAGATCAGAAATGAAGGCAGGGACATTACTACCAACCTTACGGAAGTATAAAAACGAAAAGAATTTTGAGGGCATACTATGAACAACTATATGTCAACAAATCAGATAGCCTGAAAGAAACGGACCAATTCTCAGAAAGACACAAGCTACTGAAACTCACCCAAGAAGACACAGGATGGTGCTTGTACATGCACCTACTAGAATGATCTACATGCCGTAACAAGGATTTACACAAAGTGCTGGGGGGGGGGACTTAAAAAAGAGAGATTAATCCCAACCTCTCAGATCGGAGTGGGTTTAATCGATGTGGCATTGAGGTGAGCTGCAATGAACAAAATGAGTTTTGTTAGATGGAAAATGTACTTCGGGTAGTGGGAGTAGCTGCGAGTAAACACACGAAGATATGAGCTTACCCTGCTTGCTTGTTAAACTTTGCGGGCCGTGTGGATGGAGCCTGAGGCTGTAGAGGGCTCCAGTTGGAGATGAGGTTTTTGAAAAAGTGTGTTGGGACTAGTGGATAAAGGGATTTAAATTGGTGTCTTTAGAATCAAATCTGAATGATGTGATTAGCAGTCTATACGTTTTTTTGCTCGGAGGAATGAAGCGATACGTTTGCGTTCGTGGACAAACGCCTCTACAGGTGGTGTAGCGGACGTGCTTAAGAGGATGGGGCACAGCGAGAGGCATTAGATAAGTATGAGTGAGGAATAGTGAGCACCCGACACAAGACAATGGCAGTTAAGAATGAAAAGGATCGTGTTCTTTATTTTTTCCAGTTTTATCTCACAAAATAATGCTTGACAAATTGCTTTCCCTGGAGATAGAACTACCTCTGTGTCATCTAGGGAGTGATTATGCCCAAATGAGTTTGGCCTTACGTATTACGAGTATGGGAATGAAGTCTTATTCCTGTCTACTTAGAGCTTAGCTTCCAAGAAA
>NW_024423319.1:32676989-32739425 GCF_017311325.1 Ursus maritimus | reverse complement strand
AGTTTAGAAAAGTCACCAAGCAAGCAAATAAGCCACAAGAAATGGCAAAACAAACCCCAGAAAGGGAAGGAAATATGATGTCGATGATTGTCACATGAAAATGTTCAAAATGTTCAATTTTCAATGAAAATGACAGCATATGTGAAGAAATAAGAAAATACGATTCATTCACATAAAAACATAATGCAATAAAAACTGTGAGGAAACCCCAGCATTGGACATATTAGAAAAAAATCAAATCAGCTGATTTAAATACACTCAAGGAGCTGAAGAAAACCATGAACAAAGAATGTTTTAAAAAAAGAGAAATTTTAGAGCTGAAAGGTAAAATAGTTAATGCTTAAATCTTTAAAGAGATGTATGCGCTCTCTGTTATTGTAACGTTATTTACAATAACTAAGACATGGAGGCAACCTGTGTCCTTTGATGGATGAATGGATAAAGAAGATGTGAGATATATATATAATGGAATATTATTCAGCCATAAGAAGAATGAAATCTCACCATTAGTGACAATGTGGATGAAACTTGAGGGCAGTATGCTAAACGAAATAAGTCAGATAAATACAAATACCATATGATCTCACAAGTGGAGTAAAAAAAAAAAACAAGCTTGTAAATACAAAGAACAGACCTGTGGTTGCAGGGGTGGGGAGTGGGTGGAATGGGTAAAAGGGGTCAAAAGGTACAAGATCCCAATTAAAAATAACAAGTGACAGGGATGTAATGTACATCGTGGTGACTAGAGTTAATAATACTGTATTGCCTATTTGAAGGTAGCTAAGAGAATAGATCTTAAAAGTTCCCATCAAGAGAAAAAAAAATTTGTAATGATGTATGCTGATGGAAGTTAACTAGACTTATTGTGGCAATCATTTCACAATTTATTCAAATATTAAATCATTATGTTGTACATCTGAAACTAATGTTATATGTAAATTACACCTCCATTTTCTTAAAAGGGAAGAAATTAAGTGGTATATTTAGAGACCTAGGGAAAAAACGAATAGTTTACCCGTTCTTTCATTGGTAAATTTAATGGTGCAATTTCTTATCATTATATGAATTTGTTTTAAACTTAATCTTTCCCTACCAAGTATTTTGATATATGGGTGGTAGTCGAGTTTGCACACTGCACGTGCACTGTTAGAGCTGCCACTCTGAAGCTAGCTTAGATATTACAAAAAGTGTACTATAACCACAAGCAGAATTACCATACACACGTGATGACAAAAAAAAATATTTAGGATGTTACCTCAACCTTTAGTTAGATTGATCAAGAACACAGGGAAGACTCAAAACTACTAAGATCAGAAATGAAGGCAGGGACATTACTACCAACCTTACGGAAGTATAAAAACGAAAAGAATTTTGAGGGCATACTATGAACAACTATATGTCAACAAATCAGATAGCCTGAAAGAAACGGACCAATTCTCAGAAAGACACAAGCTACTGAAACTCACCCAAGAAGACACAGGATGGTGCTTGTACATGCACCTACTAGAATGATCTACATGCCGTAACAAGGATTTACACAAAGTGCTGGGGGGGGGGACTTAAAAAAGAGAGATTAATCCCAACCTCTCAGATCGGAGTGGGTTTAATCGATGTGGCATTGAGGTGAGCTGCAATGAACAAAATGAGTTTTGTTAGATGGAAAATGTACTTCGGGTAGTGGGAGTAGCTGCGAGTAAACACACGAAGATATGAGCTTACCCTGCTTGCTTGTTAAACTTTGCGGGCCGTGTGGATGGAGCCTGAGGCTGTAGAGGGCTCCAGTTGGAGATGAGGTTTTTGAAAAAGTGTGTTGGGACTAGTGGATAAAGGGATTTAAATTGGTGTCTTTAGAATCAAATCTGAATGATGTGATTAGCAGTCTATACGTTTTTTTGCTCGGAGGAATGAAGCGATACGTTTGCGTTCGTGGACAAACGCCTCTACAGGTGGTGTAGCGGACGTGCTTAAGAGGATGGGGCACAGCGAGAGGCATTAGATAAGTATGAGTGAGGAATAGTGAGCACCCGACACAAGACAATGGCAGTTAAGAATGAAAAGGATCGTGTTCTTTATTTTTTCCAGTTTTATCTCACAAAATAATGCTTGACAAATTGCTTTCCCTGGAGATAGAACTACCTCTGTGTCATCTAGGGAGTGATTATGCCCAAATGAGTTTGGCCTTACGTATTACGAGTATGGGAATGAAGTCTTATTCCTGTCTACTTAGAGCTTAGCTTCCAAGAAAAAATAAGATGGAATGGAGACCCACTGTACCTTGTTATTCTGAGCTTGAGGACATCGACTATGACACTCTTTTTTTTTTTTTTAAGATTTTATTTATTTATTTGACAGAGAGAGCGAGAAAGGGAACACAAGCAGGGGGAGTGGGAGAGGGAGGAGCAGGCTTCCCACTGAGCAGGGAGCCCGATGCGGGGCTTGATCCCAGGACCCTGAGATTACGCCCTGAGCCAAAGGCAGACGCTTAATGACTGAGCCACCCAGGTGCCCCTCAACTATGACACTCTTGAACGCGACTAACAGATTAAAAATAAGGGCCCCATGGAGGCTTGGCTGGCTCAGTCAGTAGAGCACACGACTCTTGATCTTGGGGTTGTGAGTTCGAGCCCCACGTTGGGTGTAAAGATTACTTCAAAAATAAAATAAAATAAAAAGTGAGTAAAAGGGGGGGCCCTGTGGATACTTTGCAGGTAGAGCTTGTGTTTTATATCAAGAATTTAATACAAAGCTTGTCCTATAGTATGAGTATAGTAACTACTTTTGTCTTAATGAATGATTAAAAACTATGAACTTCTCTAATAGCTGTGGTTTATAATTACAGTAACTGCATGTTATAGATTTTCTGGAGCAATTCCAAGTGAGGCAGCCAAAGTTCAAAACACCTTTGCACTCTTCCTCAGGAACCCTGCATATCTGGGCCTTCCTTCTGATTTTTTATTTTTTGTCAATTACATTACTAAGCACAGAATCAGAGAAGGAAAAATCTGCCCCCCCCACCCTGTTGCGGACAGGTGCATCTAAAAATGATCAAAATGTATAAATGAATTAATGTGCTACAATTATTTGATCTATACTAGGGGGAAGAAACAAGTGCCCTAAATCATCAGAACTACCCACTCATCTCAACAGAATCCAATGATGATAAATCAAATTTAGAGTGGATAGATCTCAAGCAAGAAAAACACGCAAGTACCTAGAGATTTGTTAGGCATTTATTATTGTTTTGCTGGTTGTTTTAGTTTGTTTTTTATGACCTGCAAACCCTAAAAATGATTGATACGGGAGAAAGTAATAGGACATCTTCCCTACCGTATATTCATTTTCCTTTAGCCTTACATGTGACCAATCTTTTGATTGAAATCAACCAAAGATAAACAAGGAAATGAATGCCTCTCCTTTTGGTCCTGAATAATCTTGTTGTTCCTGAAAGCATAAAAATCATGGTCATGAGTAATACCATCTCTAGGCAACTCTAAATTAAAAAGAAAACGAAAAATACATTTTGATTGGTATGTATGCTGAAGGTTCATGTTTGGGGCTCTGTGGAAGACGGAAAAAAAGTTATATGAAGAGGAGAGGAGGATGAGAGTTCAAGAGGTATCCATCAATGGCATTTAAAGTGATAGCAAAGTTATTTCTGAAACAACAGGATGAAAGAGATGTGTTTCAGATCTGCAGAATAGGATGAAAAATCCCGGGAAGAATGTAACTCCTGCATTTCCAGAATGAAATGCAAGAATTAATTGACTCAACGAAGAGCTTGCTCTTCTGAATACTAACTGAGACTTCTCATTTTCTGCTGCTCTAGCTGACAGATTTCACATTTTTACTCAACTGTATATTAATAAAACAATGTACTGTGTGGTCTCACTTTCGTGGGCTTTTCGTTGACATGTTGACATGAATTTTCACTATTCTTCTTCTTATGCAACCTGAACGCACCTCTGGTTCTTTTCCTGGAGTTCAAGCTGACAAGAAAGACTTCAACTGTCTGAATGTAGATTCCCAGGAAAAAAAAAATTTTGTCAATAAGGGTTATGGAGGGAAATTTAACTTTAATGGATTATTGGAGGGAAGAGGGAGTAATGTTGCCTTATATATGAAAAACGAGAGGAACTTAGAAATAGAGAGAGAGAGAAACAGAGACAGAGGAAGAGGGAGAGAGAAGAGAGGGAGAAAGGAAAGGAGAGGGACAGAGACAGAGAGAACAAAAGAAAAAAAAGAGAAAGCAGGAAGAGAGCGAGAGCGAGAAAGGGAGACAGAGAGAGAGAAGGGAAAGAAGAACTGTTAAAACTGTCAGGGGGACAAAAGGGAAGGCATTGCCTTTAAAACTGCAGGGTTTCATCTGCCTTTGACAGGAGTATATAGTAGTCATTGAGGGGGATTTCTCCACGGGAGGCAAATTGCCTGTGGATTCTGAAAATTACACTGTACTTATAAAACATCGAACATATCCCTGGTTACAAGTACTTAACTGTGCAATTTGGTAGTTCTTAGGGAAAGTTTCACATTACACGAATTCGTGTTTCAGAGCCTTCTTCCCATCCTGGGTGCAGGCTGAAGAGCCCAGTGAGAGGTGATGTCGCTTTTATACCAATCGTTATGCAATTCTGCCTTTGGCTTTGCCTTAGGTGGGGAATATTTGCAAGTCTGCAAAAATTATTATCGTAGTTGGGGAAGTCATGTTTCCCTAAATAAATGCTCTTCCTCTCAAATCAACCTGCATTCTCCATTAACGACCGGCTTTATCTGAAAGTCAAAGGAGGCAGGATGGGCGAGAGGTAGTGGAAATGACTAATTTGATGGGTACCTCCTTTACTCTGGGAGCTAGAAGAATCGCTACTCCTACGACGGTACAGAGCTTGCGGCAACTTCTCTGGGAACTCGCATCGAATTAGTGACAGAGAAGAGACTAGATCTCAGGTCTTGTGGCCTCCAGGCCATCGCAAACCCAAGAGCTCGCAAACACCACAGTCTCTCCCTTCCACGTACCTGTTCCCTTCCCTTCCTATGTCACCCTCACCACCTACCCGCCCGGAGATCCTGTCATAAGCAAAAATTTACCTCTTTTGTGAAACCTCTGACTAACTCCATTCTCCAGCCCACACTGATCACAGACTTACACCTCTGTAAGTTTCAATTTTTATGCGTGATTATGCCCTTCATCACGTCGTACTTTGGAGTTATTCTCGATTATTTAACGGGGCTTGTTTTGCCCCCCACCCCCGATTTAATTGCGGACTCTTTAAAGGACAGGGGCCACGTTTCCTGCTTGCTTAATAACAACTCACAGTCCTTTGCCACCCACCCACACACAGCTTAACACAGAACAGACAATTGATGTATCTTGTTCTAACTAGAGTTTTCAGTGAATCACTTTCAAACCCATTTTTTAAAGCGTGTGGCTTTCCTCTTTGTACATTTCTCTATTTTTCAAATTCTATACAATGACTCTGCATTACCTTTAAAGTAGAAAATTCTGTGCTATTAAAAAAAAATTGAGAGGCCCCGCAATTTCGTTTTCTTTAAGGATTCCTTTTCCTCACAGCTTCTGCTGGCCAAGGCCTCCTAAAACTGCAGCTCTTCCTGGACTTTTCGCCCAAGCCATATACATACATATCCCACGGCCCATGACCTGTAGGTCTCTCTTCACGCTCGGTGTCTTAAATCTATTCCATCGTAGTGATTATTCAGTCAGCTAACATTTCTCAAGCCCTGGTAAATGCTCGGGGCAGCTTGAGGTCTTGCGTAGACATCGGAAGTGAAACAGACAAGGTTACCCAAGGAAGCTGAGTGGGGGAAAGAGACACAACGAACAGATAAACAAATCAATAGATCTGTGATTTCTTTTTTTTTAATAATAATATTTTTATTATATTATGTTAGATCTGTGATTTCTAATTGAGAAAAGTACACTGCAGATTCAGTTTCCGAGTCTGAGGGCAAGAAGGAATGTGAACGAATTTCAAATCTTTCTATTTTCTACTTGTATTTTTAAGGTCCAGAGAGAAGTTTCTTTCCCGCCATTACTCCGCTGAGCCCACGCTTCTACGGAGGCCCTGGTTCCATGTGGATAGGAGCTCATCCTCTCAAATACAACGTTTTTTAAGTAAGTATTGCTCGACAAACCAGAAGTTTCAGGATCTGTACTAGGTTCTAGGGGTAAAGCGGTGGGGAAAAAAGTGATTAACAACATCAAAAATGGAAACGTAATCTCTGTGGTCATGGAGCTTATCCTAGAGAGTTCGAATCTTGCCAGAGGTTTCTCTCTTTTATTAGACCTTTCAGAGAACCAGCATGTGATTTTTGTCGGTTTTCTCTTTTTGTTACCATATTTGCACGAAACCGATTTTCTTCTATTATGTATTTATTACTTCCTTTTTTCCAGTTCTTTGAGTTGGCTCTGTTGTATGTTTTTTTAACCCTCTTAATTTGGCTACGAAGGCAATTTTTATCCTTAAAATCCTATATTGGAAGAGAAGATTTTAAGAATATATGTTTTCCTTCTATGCGGTGTTTCAGTTTCATCCTTAATCTGAAATGTTGTTTTTTTAGTATTGCTCAGTTGCAAATGTTTTCTTATTTCTATTATGACTTCTTCTTTGGGCTATACATTACATGGAATTTTTTTGTTTGTTTTTCATTTTCTAAATATATGGAGGTTACTCTCTTTTTGTTGCTTTTATCAGTCATCAGCAAAAGTGGGCTATATATCTTATTTTTAGATGTGTTTTGTGTCCTAAACGTGGTCAATACCTGTGTTATATGAACGTGTATCATCTATATGCTGGGTACAGATGTATATCCTCCACATAGAGCTTTTTTTTTTTTTAAAGATTTTTTATTTATTTACTCGACAGAGATAGAGACAGCCAGGGAGAGAGGGAACACAAGCAGGGGGAGTGGGAGAGGAAGAAGCAGGCTTCTAGCGGAGGAGCCCAACGTGGGGCTCGATCCCATAACGCTGGGATCACGCCCTGAGCCGAAGGCAGACGCCCAACCGCTGTGCCACTCAGGTGCCCCCACATAGAACTTTTTAATTAATTGTGTTTTTCATATCTTTCATATCCTTATTTGTGTTTTGTCTGTGTGATCTATCAATTTCTGGGAAAATTTGTGCTAGAATCTCCTGGCATAATTACGGATTTGTTTCTTTTCCTGTGCAATGCTCTCCACTTTTCCTCTCTATTTTAAGCCTAGATGACTACAGCAGCCCGTTACATTATCTTGTATCTTGTCTTTCCTCAAATAACCTCTGGTTTCCTAAGATGCAAATTTGAGCACGTCGTTCTTCTGCTCAGAATTCATTAATGATGCATTTGTCAATGCATCCGTCTTGAACACTTTTGCATGATTTCCATGTTTGGGATCTACCTTCTAGCCCCACTCCTATTGCTACTAATTCCTTATCACGAGATTTCCATATGAATTGTTCTTCTTTCACACCAATCTCATTTCTAGCTCCATGTTGTTCCCACACCTAGGAATACCCTCTGTTCTATCCTTTATTTATCTAATTCCCATATGTTCCTTAAGGACACTTCCTCCACAGAGCCTTCCTATTCATCCACACCTGTACTTCTCACTCCTTTCTCAGATCTCCAGAGAACAATGGGTCTGAAGGGCATTCGATGGTTTTGTGTTTTCCCTGGACTGGAAACTCTTTGAGGGAGAAGCTTTATCTTCTACTGTAAAAGGTATGCCATATAGTTGGAATTTAATCATTTATGCTGCTTAAGAGTTTTATTGGACTGTACTCTACACTAAGACGTTGATGGTTATTTGCCAAGTTAAATGGAAACCAAGACGGAAGATACAATATGTTGAAAGACCTAGCATGGTAGGTCTAATTATGAAAACACTGTTAATCTTATTTTGGGGGGATAAAGATTTTTCTATTGGTATATTAATTCCTGTATTTAAGACCAATAAAGTGAAAAGTTTTATCCTCCTAATGAAACAAACTGAAAAGAGAACAGCAAGACAATTCTAATCACTCAACTGTAGGTGATGCACATTTATGCATGCTGGATATTACATTCTTATTTACAAGTCCTGCTTATATTTGACCTGCATCCAAACCAAGAATAGAATGGTAAGAAATAAGTCTTTCACCTTCTTTTTTATGAAAAAGATCAAATAAATTTAAAGGGAATTTTCAAAAGGTTAGTTGCTGGTTCAATTTGTTTCCCGACAGTTTATCACATGCTTCAGTACACAGGGTGTTTTCTGCAGAGTGATCACTAATCAATGTCTTATTAAGAAATGGTATTTCTTATAAATCACAGAAAGAGCATCTGTCTTCATACCCTAATTCCTTTTCTCATGGTTTGATTTGGGGGAGCTCAATTATATGGCAAAGAATTTCATCCATGAAAAAGACCACAATGAGGGCTGTGTCATCATAGTCAAAGTCCTATTATCTGAGAGTCCATCTTCCACAGAAAATCTTACTTTTAATTTCTTCAAATATTCTGGTTGGTGTATATATGGTTTAAGGATAGTTCACACCATTACCTCTTCTTTTAAAAGTGGAACCCTTAAGAAGTGAGATTTATAATTCAACGTGGACACTAGGCAGTTCTTACCTGTTTATTCCAAGAGTTGAAGGATTTTTTTTGGAAGTGAGTGGTCACTTGTCCTCCACTCCATTTGTTCTGTGTAGAAGGCCTTTCCCTAAAGTAATACTCTTGGTCTTTCTCCCCACCAGAGGAAAAGGGACTTAACTGATTGGTAAGCCTGGGAGAAGAGACTGTGAAAACCTGGTTAAACCCTTTCTCTCTCTCAGCACTGGATTTATTGTCCAGTTGACAACATGTGTTTCCACGTCACCTCTATATCATGAGGTAAAGGGTATGTCCCAGCACAGTGAGGCTTGAAGTTCACCAGATGTGCTGGTGACTTCAGAGTTCATGTTCTTAACCGTTTATTTGCTGTCCAGTTTTCCCAACACCATTTGTTGAAGAGACTGTCTTTTCCTCATTGGATATTCTTTCCTGTTTTGTCAAAGATTAGTTGACCATAGAGATGTGGGTCCATTTCTGGACTCTCTATTCTGTTCCATCGAGCTAGGTGTCTGTTTTTGTGCAGTACCATACTGTTTTGATCACTACAGTTTTGTAATAGTGCGAGCTTGAAGTCTGGAATTGTGATGCCTCCAACTTCACTTTTTTTTTTTTTCAGGAGTGCTTTGGCTATTTGGGGTCTTTGGTGGTTCCATACACATTTTAGGATTGCTTATATTAGCTCTATGAAAAATGCTGGTGGTATTT
This sequence comes from Ursus maritimus, assembly GCF_017311325.1. NCBI lineage: Eukaryota > Metazoa > Chordata > Mammalia > Carnivora > Ursidae > Ursus > Ursus maritimus. Next base: position 32,730,135 of record NW_024423319.1, on the reverse strand, counting down.
TGATAGGGATTGCATTAAGTGGGTAGACGGCTTTGGGTAATATAGACATTTTAACAATGTTTGTTCTTCCAATCCATGAGCATGGAATTTTTTTTCCATTTCTTTGTGTCCTCCTTAATTTCTTTCATCAATGTTCTATAGTTTTCAGAGTACAGATCTTTTACCTCTTTGGTTAGGTTTATTCCTTGGTATCTTATTGTTTTTGGTGCAATTGTAAATGGGATTGATTTCTTGATTTCTTTTTCAGCTGCTTCATTATTGGTGTATAGAAATGCAACAGATTTCTGTACATTGATTTTATATCCTGTGACTCTGCTAAATTCATGTATCAGTTCTAGCAATTTTTTGGTGGAGTCTTTTAGGTTTTCTACATATAGTATCCTGTCATCTCTAAATAATCAAAATTTGACTTCTTCCTTGCTGATTTGGATACCTATTTTATTTCTTTTTGTCTGATTGCTGAGGCTAAGACTTCCAGTACTATGTTAAATAGTAATGGTGAGAGTGGACATCCCTGTCTTGTTCTTGACCGTAGAGGAAAAGCTCTCTGTTTTTCCCCATTGTGGACGATATTAGCTGTGGGTGTTGAGTATATGGCTTTTATGACGTTGAGGTATGTTCCATCTCTACCTACTTTGTGGAGGGGTTTTTATCAAGAATGGATGCTATATTTTGCCAAATGCTTTTCCTGCATCTATTGAGAGGCTCATATGTTCTCATCCTTTCTTTTATTACTGTGGTGTATCACACTGATTGATTCATGAATATCGCACCTACCCCTGCAGCCCAGGAAAAGATCCCACTTGATCGTGGTGAATAATTCTTTTAATGTACTGTTGGATTCAATTTGCTAGTATCTTGTTGAGAATTTATCTGCTTGAGTTTCCAAGCTTTTAAGCAGAGTAGAACAATCCAGGTGGGGAACATTTGATATCTCGGAGGTAAGGAAATGAAGCTGAAAGTCCAGGGAGAACAAGGTGACTAGAGTTCACAGAAGTGAATACCACACAGGAGACAGCTGCACAGACTGAGACCCCTAGAGATGTTTAGAGGATGCCCCTAAAGTATTTGGCTGAGAACTGATAAGTGCGTATGTACGAGGAAATTACATGAGGTGGGGGCAGGTGAGGAATATAATCCAGAAACAGAGACAAGTGCCCCATGTTCATATGGGGCCAGTAATGATCCCTATTTTCATCAGCCGGACTGGAAAAACATATAATTCATGTGGCAGTGAGTGTAGTGTTTAAGAAGGTCTTGCCTCAGTAGACAGGAATAATTAGCCCTAAGACACTCTCGCGGTCCTTCCTAACAAATTATAAAAGAAAGACTCAAAATGATCAAACTGATTCTGAGTATTTTAATTGCATCCCAAGATAAAGCTCAAGAATATTTACAGGAATGCAAAAATATCCAGTTCCCAACAAAGTAAAAATTCCAATGTCTGACATACAATTAAAGGCTATGAGACCAGCAAAGAAATGGGAAAACACACCGTAATAAGGAAAGGAATCAATTGATTAAAACTGACCCCAATGTTGATATTAATGGAGAAAACATGAAAAGTTATTGTAACTATATTGCATATGCTCCAAAAGTTAAGACTCATATGAAATATCTAGAGAAGAAAACCAAAATATGTAAGATAAAAAATACACTGAATGAGACTGACAATAAATTAGACATTGCAGGAGATAAGGTGATGTTATAAAGATATAACAATAGAAACTATCCAAAATTAAACACCCAGACAAAAATAATTGAGTGAAATGAAAAGAGCATCCACCTTGAATCTCTACGTTGTACACCTGAAACTAAGATAACATTGTGTGTCAACTACACTTCAATTAAAAAAAAATGATCCGACTCGGTGCAATCTACAAGAAACTTCCTCCAAAAACAACAATTTAGGTAGGTTGAAAGTAAAAGAATGGAAAATAATAAACCATACAAACATAAAAAAGAACATCTGTGATCTGTGGGACTATTTCAAGAAACCTAATATACATGTAATTAGACTCCTTAATGGAGCTAGTGGTGATACAAAATATATTTGAATAAATAATGATGCATAATTTCCCCAGGTATACGAAAATGTTCAATCTGGAGAAGCTCAGCAAACATCATGTTTAGGAACATGAAGAAATCTACACCAACTCACATCATATTCAAGTTGCTATAAACCAGGGATAAAAAGGGGGGAAAAAAGCATCCAGGAAGTTTGTGGGATACCCTTAAAGCAGTATTAGTGAGAATTTCCTAGCACTAAATGCCTACATTAGAGAAGAAAAATGTTCTTCCACATTAAAAACCTGTAAAAGAAAGAGTAAATTATATCCAAAGTAAGCAGACAATGGAAATAATAAAGTTAAAAGGAGAATTCAATGAAATAAAAAACAGAAAAACAATAGAAACCAAAAACTGCCCTTTGAGAGGACAATTTACCAATATCAGGAATGAAAGAGGTATCATCACTACCGATTCTTTTAAAATGATAATAAATGAATATTATCACCAAATGTATACCTACAAATTCAACAACGTAGATGAAATGGAAAAATCCCTTGAAAGCCATAAACTACCAAAGCTCAGTCAAAAAGAAATGACAACCTATCTATTAAAGGTAATGAATTTTTAGTTAAAAATCTTTCCACCAAAAAAACATCTCAAACCTATATAGCTTCACTGGTGAATTTTACCAAACACTTATGGAAAAAATAATGTGATTTCTACACTGACGCTTCCACATACTCCTCCAAAACATTTGATGGAGCCACATTATCCTAATAGCAGAAACAGACAAATATATTACAAGATAAGAAAACTACAGGCCCAGGGGCGCCTGGGTAGCGCGGTTGTTAAAGCATCTGCCTTCGGCTCAGGGCATGATCCCGGCGTTCCGGGATCGAGTCCCACATCGGGCTCCTCCGCTGGGAGCCTGCTTCTTCCTCTCCCACTCCCCCTGCTTGTGTTCCCTCTCTCGCTGGCTGTCTCTCTCTGTCAATTAAATAAATAAAATCTTAAAAAAAAGAAAACTACAGGCCCATATACCCCACAAATATTGATGCAAAAACACAAGATGTATAGGGAAAGGAAATACGTTTTAGCAAATTGAATCCAGCAATAAAGATAATAGATCATGATCATAAACTTGGGAGTTTATCCCAGGAATGCAAGTTTGGTATAACATTACAAAATCAGTCCACGTAATTCACTATATTAACAAACCATATGATCATCTCAACAGACGTAGAAAAAGAATTTGACACAATCGAGCATCCATTTTTGATTACAAACAAACTCTCCAAGTTAAAATAAGTCAGACAGAGAAAGACAAACGTATGCTATCACCTGCATGTGGAATCTAAAAAAGCCGAACTCACAGAAAGAGAGACCAGAATGGTGGCTATGGGGGTTGGGAATGGGAGAAAAAGGGAGATGTTGGTCAAAGAGGACAAACTTCCAGCCAGTAAGATGAATAAGTTCTGTGGATCTGCCATACAGCATAATGATTATAGTTAATAATACTGTATTACATACTTGGAATGTGCCAAGAGAGTAGATCTTAAATGTTCTCATCACAGAAATTCCACAGTAATTATGTGACACGATGCAGGTGTCAGCTAATTCTATCATGGTAATCATTTCATAATATATGTGTATCATATCAGCACATTGTATTCTTTAAACCTACACAATGTTATGTGTCGATTATAGGAGTCCCCTTTATCCAGGGTTTCGGTTTCTGTAGTTTCAGTTACATGTGGTCAACCATTGTCTGAAAGTAGATGTTCCTCCTGTTGCTGTATCTTCAGAAGGTCATTGGTAGCTTAAAGCTATGTCACAACGCCTATGTCATTCCCCTCACCTCATCTCACCGTACAGGCATTTTATCATCTCACATCACAAGAAGCAGGGTGAGTACAGTAAAGTAAGATATTTATGAGAGAGAGAGAGAGAGAGAGAAAGAGACCACGGTCAGATAACTTTTATTACAGTAGGCTGTCATAATTGTTCCATTTTATTATTGCTACTGGTATGACTCTCTTACTGTGCCTAATTGATTATAGGTATGTATGTATAGAAAAAAATATAGTATGTATGGAGTTTGGGACTATTTACAGTTTCAGGCACCTACTGGGGGTCTTGGAATGTATTGTCCATGGATTGGGAGGGTTAGTGTATATCTCAATAAAGGTGGAAAAAAAAAACCTTTAGCAAACTAGGAATAGAAGAGAACTTTCTCAACTTGATTAAAAGCATCTACAAAAACCTATAATTATCATCATACTTAATGGTGAAAAACTGAGTGCTTTCCTCTTAAGATTAGAAGCAAGGCAGAGCTGTCCACTGTCATTTTAGTCAACACCGTATCAGAGTTTCTGGTCAGTGCAACTAGGAAGAAAAGAAATAAAAGGCATCCAGATTCGGAAGGAAGAAATAAAATGGCATGTCTATGTAAAAAAATCCAATAAAATCTACAAAAATCTTGTAGAACTAATAAGTGAGCTTAGAAAATTTGAAGGATAGGGGCACCTGTGTGGCTCAGTCGGTTAGGCATACGGCTCTTGGTTTTGGCTTTTGGTCATGAGATCCAGCCCTGCATCAGGCTCCGTGCTCAGAGGGGAGTCTGCTTGAAGATATTCTCCTTCTACCCCTCCTCCCCATTTGCACTCTGTCTATCTCTCTCAATAAATAAATAAATCTTTAAAAAAAAAAAGAAAATCTGAAGGATACCTTACAAGCCTATTCATCAAGCATAATTCCAGGAGATTGGACCGTCTTTTTAATAAAGGGTACAAAAAAACCAAGATATTCATATGCAAAAATATAAACTTTGATCCAGATCTTGTATTAAAATTAACTCAAAATGGGTCAGAGAGCAATTTACAACTTAAAACGATACCACTTCCGGAAGACGACATACAACCTAGCAGGGAATTTTTAGGACTTTGGATTAAGCGAACGTTTCTTAGATACAGATCCAAAAGCATACGCCAGAAAAATGAATTGATAAGCTGGATTTCATCAAAATACAAAAGGCAAATTAAAACCACCATGAGATACCACTGTACATCTAGTCGATGGTTACATTTAAGATGTCTGTCTATACCAAGTTTTGTAGAAGATGTGGAGAAACTAACTCTCATACACTGGCAGTGGGAATGTAAAAAGGTATCACTTTAGAGAACAACTGTGTGGCAACTTTATAAACAGTTAAACATTCCTACCGTATGATCCAGGCATTCCATTCCTAGGTATTTACTCAGAGGAAACAAAATCCTATCTTCATGCAAATATTACTCATGGGGGTTCAAAGAAGTTTTATTCATAATCACCAACATCTATAAACAATCATTAATGTTCTTCAACAGAAGAATGGATAAACTTGGTATATTTATACAATAGAATGTATGTAACACCACAATAAGAAGGAATGAACCATTGATACACACAATATGGATGAATCTCAAAACGATGGTGCTTCATGAAAGAAGCCAGATGCAAGAGTCTGTACTGTTTGATTACATTTACATGAAACTCTACATAGTGTAAAATAATCCATATAACGGAAAGCAGATCAATGTTCACCTTGGGTGGGGCGGAGGGGTTCAGGAGGAACAAAAGGGAGTCTAAGGGTAGAGGAGACAACTTTCGGGGGTAATGACTATCTCACTACCTCAATTATGGTGATGGTTTTACAGGTGTTTTTGTATGTCAAATCTTATTAAAAATGTACAAGGTAATTATGTGCAGTTTAGGTTATGCCACTTACACCTCAAAACTCTTAACAAATTCAAATAACGAGTCAGTCCAAAATCATGAAGCAAAATGGCAACCTCGGAATGGGCAAGCTTGCATCTTTGAATGTGATTTGTATACTCTGACCCTGTCTTGCCTCCTAGCTGTTCCTTAAGTTTGCCCATAGTGGGGTATGATGTCATTAGCCTAGCATCACTAAACCCCATCTGGTCATATTTGTAATTTTTGTTCATAATGGGCACGGGAGCAATTCTTTCTGTTAGAAAGTATCGTGCCTTTATTTTTTTTATGCTGATAGGTGGCACTTGGCTTAGTCCAGGAAAGAACTGAACAAATCACAAACTAAGGACATTATTTATTTAAACAAGAGCAGCCAATTACACCCCCAAACAAGTCACCATATTACCCTGCTTGGGCTGTAATAACAAAATACCGTGGGCTCTGGGGCTTGCAAAACAGAAATTTATTTTCTCTCGGTTCTGGAGGCTGGAAGCCCAAGATCAAGACGTCAGCAGGGCTGGTTTCTGGTGAGACCGCTCTCTTTAGCTTGCAGACAGCCCTTTTTCATTGTGTTCTCATGTGGTCTTTTCTTGATGCATGCCAGTTCAGAGAGAGCTCCAGGGCCTCCTCCTCTTTCTTATAAGGATTCCAGTCTTATAGGTTTAGGGTCCCACCCTGATGACTTTATTGAACCTTCATCACCTCCTTAAAGGCCCTATTTCCTAAAGGTCCTACCTCCAAGTAGGAGCTATTGACAGTCACATTGGCAGTTAGGTCTTCGACATGTGAATTGGGAGGATATAATTCAGTTTATAAGAATCACTATGTCCTTAACGGTGATAACAGTTCACATTTACTGCAGTTGCCTCTTCTATACCAGGCACTCCACTAAAAGCATTACATAGGAAATCATTTAACTCCACTAACACGCCGATGAGGTAAGCACCATTGACACCCCATTTTAAAAATGAGCAAAATGAGGTTCAGAAAAGTTCTGTCCCTAAGTTTCTTAAAGATCTATGCACACTTAAATTACATGCAATAAATTGTATGCAATCCTTTCGTTAAAACATGCATCCACTAGAATGTAACTTTATAAGGCAACATATTTTCCTACTCTTTTTTTCCATTGTAGTATCTCAGAGTGTTTAGAAAGCTGTGCCGGGCACATTGAAGGTGGTTGATAAATATTTGTTGAATTGAATCAAATTGAACTTGTCCTTAGTCAAATAGTTAGCATATCATAAAGCTAGGTTCTGAACATAGGTCTGTCTTATTTGGGTCCAAATTCCTAATCGATATTTTCTACTTATTTTATTAAACAGAAGAACAAAATCGTAGGGTCCGAACACTTAGCAAAGCACAAAAAGAATTCTTTTCAGACAATATTTTTGGTAAAAGACAGACGAAAAAGGGCATTGAACTTGATATCACTGATCTCGCCACTAGATATGCTGTGTCCCAACTCTGAATCTCCCTTCCCCTGGCACTTAATCTTTTCTACAATGTAGAGTAACTACTTGTATATTTGTCTTATCTTCCTAACTAGGTTGAAAACACCTGGATGGTAAGAACTAATTCTTAAGTAACTTTGTATAATGTAAAACCTTGCATCAATCAACGTTTGCTAAATAAAACCTATTTATTTTTATTTATTTATTTATTTATTTATTTATTTATTAAAGGACTATGTGACAGTAGACCTCAGCTCCAGACCCAATACAGCCTCTAAATTGGTTTGTGACTTTGGGAAAATCACATCACTCCTTTAGATAGCCACCTAGATTTCTTTTAACTCTAATATTCTGTGTCTAAATCTAAGTCCATTCTCGGTCAACTAGACGTGGAGCTAAATATCTGAGATAGAGACAAATCATAAAAGATATTCATTGAAACAAACAAATCAGTACCACTAAGTAAGACTCTTGTCAGGAATAAGTTTCATCAAAATTTTATTTCCTCAAATATAACGGACATAATAGCTATCCCACAGCTTCTGTTTTGGGACCCAAAGAGAACACTGTTATACTTTTCCTCTAGGTAACAAAATTATTAAATAGTGACAGAACGCCGATAAAATTCTTTCAGACATGTCCACAAGCTGGAAAAAAGTGAATCATACTTATTCAACTATAAAGAAACAAAACCATGAATAATTGTTATAAGCATACATAAAAAGTTTTTATTTGGTTTATGAGACATACTCTTACTACTTTATCAGCAATCTGGCCCAAAGTAACAATATCCATCATGGAGAGAACTCTGATATGCTAAGAGTTTGCAAGTCACTGCTCCCATCCTTACAAGAGAAAAACTGAACAAACTGAAAATCAAAGAAGCCCATCAAAAACCTTGGTTTGCAGGAAAACCACCCCATGAATAATGGATAGACAAGCAATCAGGAAAACCATCACTGACATCTGCTTACTTGAAGCAGAAACTGCTGGAGCCATAAACTGGCAAGAATGCTTAAATGGTAATTCTGATAAATTGTTGGAGGCTGAATGTGGCTGAATGTGAAAAGAAGAAACAACTGAGGGCCATAGACTTAGGGGGGCCCTCACACTTTTATGTGTTTGACCTTCAAGACCTCTATCAGTTTCTCTATTAAAGAGCTAAGAAAAATCTTTTCATGTCTCTGGCAGAAGTAGGGGCAAGTAACCATTTTGATATACACCCAGAGCATTCTCCATAAGAAAGGCCAGCTCTCCAGAGGAAAGAACTTACCAGAGCATTTTCCCACCTGAAGGGATGGCATTTCTCCCACTGCAGCCCCCCTCTAGCCTTCTAGCCTCACCAGAGAAAGGGTGGGAGAGCTTTACAAGAAGAAACACTTGTAAAGCTCATCGACCAAAGGCATAAGCCTACTAAACGACTAATATTTAACCAGAATATTATAGAAAGTTCTGTCTCCCCTACACATTACAATGACACCAATGGGACTGTAGTATACTAACAGTGCCTCACCACTGAAAGAGTTACAAAAGAGAGTATCTCTCTGAGAAGAAGTACTTATAGAAGCCCAACTCAAGGAGACAAAGACAAGGACACTACAAGAATTTCATGCCGTCAGTATCTAGAGCTATACAAAACAAACCATGTAATTCTTAGAAAAATTAACATAACTTCTCACGTTAAAGGCCTATTTATCACAATTCCTCTTACCCAATGCATCCCTTCTGATTTTTAACAACAACAAAAAATGCCAGACATGCTGAAAAGAGAGAAGGAAAAACAGTCTGAAGAGACGAAGCAAGCATCAGAATCAGACTCAGGTATGACACAGATTTTGGAATTATCAGGGAATTTAAAATAACTATAATTAATATGCTCAGGGTTCTAATGAAAAAAGCAGACATTCAAGAAATGATGAGTAATATGAGCAGAGAGATTAACTTTTCTAAAAAAGAATCAAAAGGCAAAGCTCTGCATTAACAACTCTAACAGAAATGAAGAATGCTTTTGTTGGGCTCATCAACTGAGTAGACATGGACAAGGAAAGAATTAGTGAGCCTGAAGATAGAGCAATAGAAACTTCCCAAGTTGAAATGTAAAGGAAGAAAGGGAAAAAACTACTGGAACATCCAAACATTTCAAAGGAAATAACTGAAATACCAGAAGAAGAAGAAAATAAAACTAGAAAAGAAATATTTGAAGTAATAACATCCAAGGAATTTCTAAAATGACAGTCACTAAATCATAGATCCAGGAAGTTCAGAAAATGCCAAATAGAATAAATACCCAAACACCACACCTAGGAATATTTTATTCAAAGGACAGAAAAACAAAGACAAGGGAATGTATTTTTAAAAGCAAGAATTAGGGACACCTTATCTACAGAAGGAAAAAAAAATGTACAAACAAGAAGAGAGTGGCATGAGTTATGTAAAATGTTAAAAGAAAAAAACCCCAGAATCCTATATCTAGTGAAATTATCCTTAAATATGAAGGTGAAATAGAGCTTTTTGGAGGCTCCACCTTAAAAAAAAGCAACAACAGAATTTATCTCCAGGAGACTGCTCCTCCAAGAAATGTTGAAAAGAAATCTTCAGGGAGAAAGGAGATATTTTAGGTTTACATAAAAGAAAGGAAGAGCATCAGGGAAGGAATAAGGAGAGGCAAAATAAAATCTATTCCTTTCCATGTTCTTGGCTTATCTGAAAGATAACTGTCTGCTTAAAATAATAATAGTCACCATGTATTGGGTGATTATAGCCTATGAATAAATGAAATGAATGCCAGCAATATCTTCGGGCCAGAAGGTAGGAGTACGGAACACTTTGTTAGAAAATATCTGCGCTACACAAGAAATGGCATCGTGTATTTTAAAGTAGATTTAGGTTAGTTTAAATTGTACATTGCAATCACTAAAATAGTTTCAAAGAACTATGATTGATACACTAAGAGAGGGTATACAATGTAATAATATAAAGTGCTCAGTTAAAACCAGAAAATGTTGCAAAAGAAGTCTCTGGTAATAAACAGAAACCAGTTGCAGACATAGAAAATATTAATACAAATATATCAGTAACTAAATATTTGTGATACTAACACACTAGTGAAAGACAAGATTGTCAGATGGATTTTAAAAAAAACCCGCTCAACTATCTCTTTCCCACAAGAAATGCATTTCAAATATAAAAGACATATAGATAGAAAATAAAGGGATGGAGAAAGATATACTATGCTAACACCAATCAAAAAAAGAAGGAGTAGCTAATGAATAGAGACAAAGACTTCAGAAACAAGAAAGAATATTACGGGTAATGAAGGACACTACATAATGATAAAGGGGTCCGTTCTCCAAAAAGATCTAAGAATCCTAAGTGTGTGTGCACTTAAACACTGGGCATCAAAATATGCAAGGCAAACTGACAGTACTAAAAGGACAAATAGCAAAAACCATCATTATAGTTGGGGGTTTTAATACCTTCTATCAGTTATTAATAGATCAAGCAGGCTGAAAAACCAATAAGAATATATTTCATATATTTCATCTGAATAGCACCATCAATCAAGTTGATATAATTGCAATTTATAGAATAGTCCAACAGTAAAATACACATTCTTTTTGAGTTCACATAGAACATTCAGAAGACAGACCACATCTATGCCATAAAATACACTTAATAAACTTAAAAGAAAATAGATTATAGGGGTGCCCGGGAGGCATAGTCAGTTAAGCATCCAACTCTTGGTTGTGGCTCAGGTCATGATCTCAGTGGCATGAAATCAAGCCCCGTGCTGGGCTCCAGGCTCAGTGCAGAGTCTGCTTGAATTTCTCTCTCCCTCTGCCCCTCCTGCTGGTGCTCTCGCTCTCTCTCTCTCAAATAAGTAAATAATTTTTTAAAAAAGAAAATAAATGATAAAAAGTATGATCTCATACAACAATGAAATTAAACTAGAAGTGAGTAATGGAAACATAGCTGGATATTCAAGTATTTGAATATTAAACTATATACTTTTAAACAACAAATGGGTCAAAGAAGTCTCAGAAGAAATGTATAGTATTTGAACAAAAGAAAAATACTTGAACTAAAAAAAATCTATATAAATTTGTGGGATGCAACAAAAGTAGTGCTTAGAGAGAGATTTATAGCATTAAGTGCATATATTACTAAAAAAAAAAATCTAAAATCAACAACCTAAGCATATACCTTAAGAAACTGGAGGGGAAAAAGCAATTTAAGCTTTAAGCAAGTGGAAGAAAATAAATAATAAAAAACATTGCAGCAGAAATCAATAATATTGGAAACAGGAAAATGATAAAGAAATTCAAAGAAACCAAATGTTGTTTTTTTGAAAAGATAAGTAAAATTGATAAACTCCTAGCCAGGCTAATCAGGAACAAAAGAAGACACAGACCTCGGATATAAGAAATAAAAGAGGGGTTATCATTTTTGGTCTCATTTAAAAGGATAATTAATGAAGGAGTACTAAGAAAAAAAAGATGTTCACAATTTGATAATTTAGATGAAATGAACCAATTCCTTATAGACACAAACTACCAAAACTCACACAAGGAAAAATAGATAACAAGAAATCTATCTAAAATAGAAAACAAAAAATGAATCAATAATTAATAACCTAATAACCTTCCAAAAAAGAAATCATCTATCCCAGATGATTTCAGCAGTAAATTCTAGCAAACTTTTAAGGAAGAAATGACACAATTCTTCACAATGTCTTATATAAAATAGTAGCAGAATGAACATTTTCTAACTCATTCTATGAAGCCAGCATTACTCTAATGTCAGAATCAGATAAAGAGATTACGAGAAAGAAAAGCAACAGACTGATATCTATAATGAATATAAATGTAAAAATCCTTAAGAAAATGTTCGCAAAATGAATCCAACAATGTATTAAAGAATTATAGACCATGACTAAATGGTCTGTGAAGCTGTTTCAACATTTAACAATTAATCACTTAATGTAATCTACCACATCAACAGAGTGAAGAAGAAGAAAAATCATATGATCATATTAATTGATGCAGAAAAAGCATTTGTCAAAATCCACCCACCCATTCACGGTAATAACTCTCAGCAAACTAGGAATAGAGGGGAAATGTCTCAGTTTGGTAATGAACATCTACAAAAAGCCTACAGGTAATATCATGGTTCATCAGAAAAAAATGGACACTTTTCCCCTAAGGTCGGGACTAAGGCAATATGTCTTTTCTCAACACATCTATTCAACATCATAATGGAAGTCTTAGTGCAATGAGACAAATAAAACATGAAAAGTATACAGCTTGGGAAGGAAGAAATAAAGCTATCTTTATTCATAGATAACATCATTGTTTATGTAAAAAATCCTCCCAAAGGAGGACAAAAAATTTCTGGAACTACTGAGTATAACAAGGTTGCAGGATGCAAGGTTAATATACTAAAGTCAATTGCTTTCTTATATACCATACATGAACAAATCGAAATTTAAATTTAACAAAACACTATGGTTGTTAATAGCACCTCCCCAAAAGGAAACACTCAGGTATGTAGCTAACAAAATACACACAGGAAATATACGCAGAAAGCTACAAAACACTGATTTAAAAAATCAAAGATCTAATAAATGGAAAGATGAACTGGAAAATGAATTGGAAGACCCAATATTGTTAAAATGCAAATTCTCCCCAAGTTGATCTATAGATTCAACACAATCTGATTTAAAACCTCAGCAAGATATTTGTTAATTATTGACAAACTTAAATGGTAAGACAAAGAACGCAGGATAGCCAACATAATATGAAGAAGAACGGAGCTGGAAGACTCACACTATGTGATTACAAGACTTACACTAAGGTTACAGTAAGCAAGACAGCATAACGTTGGATGAAAGAATAAATACATAGATCAATGGAATAGAATAAACAGCCCAGAAATAGACCCATACAAATATAGTCAGCTGATCTTTGACAAAAGTGGATAGGCAATTCAATGGACAAAGGTAGTCTTTTCAATAAATTGAAATTTTTTTCAATAAATTAGACACCCATATGCCAAAAAAAGAACCTAGATATGTATTTTATATCTTACATAAACATGAACTTAAAATGGATCATAGGCCTACATTAAAAAAGCAAAACCTCTGACATTTCGAGAAGTAAACATGAGAGAAAATCTATATGACCTTGGGTTTGGTGCTGAGTTTTTAGATAGATTACTCAAAAGATGAGCCATCAAAGAAACAATGAATCAATTAGATTTTATCAAAATTCAAAACACATGCTCTACAAAGGACACTGTTAAGAGAATGAGAAGTCAAGCCACAGCCTGGGAGAAAATATTTGCAAAATGCATATCTGATAAAGGGTTTGTATCTAAAATATTCAAACACTCAAAACTCAATAATAAGAAAACAAGCAACTCTATTAAATAATGGGCAAAAAACATGTTAGGGAAAGAATAAACAAATCTCCCATGCAAAGGAATTCTGATAATTTATGTAGATACTCTGTCTTCAAGGAGATGGAGAAAAATACCCAGCTCCTTAAGCGTGAGCTACCCCTTGTGACTTCCTTCCAAAGAGTATAGTATGGAGAGGAAAGGCAACTTCACAGTGGAGACAACAGACAAACACTACCTCAGCCAGGGGGTCAAAGTTAACAAGAGTGGTATGTCATGTTGATGGTCTGTATTCTTGTATGATGTGATGAGAAGGGCACTTTGCCTGGTGTTCTTCCTGCCTAAAACTCATAACCCCAATGGGGAAAAACATCAGGCAAATTCCATAGAGGGCGTTCCTACAATATTCCTAACCAGTACCCCTCCAAACTCTCAAGATCATCAAAAACAAGGACAGTCTGAGAAAATGTCACAGCCATGAAGAGCCCTAGGAGGTAAGACAACTAAATGTAATGTGGTATCTTGGATGGAATTATGGATTAGTAAAATCCATGGAATATCAGTATTATAACTGATAATACTAATTATGGAAATTATGGAAATACTATATGTGGAAAATTAGATCATGGAATAGTAAAATAACTCTAATAAAAATGAGGAAATCTGAATAAAGTATGGACTTAATAATATATCAGTATTTATTCATTAATATTGACAACCATAGTAATGTAAGATGTTAATAATCGGGGAAACTGTGTGTAGTATGTGCGAACTCTCTGAATGATCCAGTCAATTTTTCTGTAAATCTAAAACTGTTCAAAAAATAAAGTCTATTACCTGTAGAAAACTAACATAGGTAAGAATCTGGCCTGAACAGAGAGCCTCTTCCCACCACCACAAAATAAACTCCACAAAGTCCACGTCTACCAAAAGGAAAAAAAAACAATCCTGAGATGTTAGAAATTCCCCGAGAGAATATTCCCACAAGGGTTTTGTAGTTCATAATGCTAAATTTTTGCTGTGTCTGCAAGGCATATTTTGAGTGCATACAATTCTTTTCTAATCTTTTCACCCTTTTCAGGTCAGTGGAACTTTATTCCAAATCCTTTTTTGTTTGTTTCGTTTTCTTAAAAAAAAAAAAAAACAGAACCGACTTCAAATCTAAGTTCTGCCACTTTTACTAGTTCTATGGCCTTGGAAAATGGATTTAACCAACCACCAGCAAAATAATAGTAATCCCTTCCTTGCAGTATTATCATTGTGACTGGGGAAAATAATCATCCTTTCTCTTCATCTAATTTCTAAGGACAATCAATCCCTTTAACTAACCAGTTGAAGTTTGTGATAATGAATGAGAAAACAAAGCAAAACGAGACAGTAAAGCCAAAGAGGTTCACAAGATACAGGCAGTGGAGTTGGGGAGGAGACCAGGGAGCAGCTGCTGTTTGGATGGTATTTTGTGAATATAACCTCCCTTTGACAACTCATCAAAAGGCTATGTAAAATGTTTAATGGCTTTTCATTTATATTTAGATTCCTGATTGATGTTTCTTTGAATGAAATATGAAGCAGCTTGGCTTCTTACATATAATAAGTACTCAGAAAAGTATCACTTAAAGGAAAAAAAAACCAGAACAGGGTCAAGTTGAATAAGAAAGCTGGCAACACAGTGGGAGAAAAGTTACTGTTAGCATGGATAAAGCCACAATATTTAAGTTATTAATTAAAAGGTGCCCACTAGGAATAGAATTGATCTAGGAGTAGACAGCACAGAAACTCTAGTTTCCAGGGCAGAAAAACTCTGGCCTTTTCCCTTTAATATCTAAGTTTATGGACGTAATTCACCCTCAACGAATATAGGAGTTTTGTGAGGCTTTATGGCATTGATCTAATATCTGTAGTTTTATTTTTGTCATATACGTGCATTTTTTCTGTTCATTCGTGTTCAGAGGACCTCCTTTTACTGGACTTCAGGTTTCTATGTGGAGGGGCGTTAATTTCTGTAGGAGGAGGAGGAGGGATTTACTTGGTTAGTGAGTTCAGGAGAGAGAACTGGATGGTTTTGGCTCCAACCTATCTCTTTGGGAGATCTGTCCGACTACAAAGTAGGGACATGCTGCTCTGCTCTCAGCCATCTAGAAGAGTAAGTAGTCCAATCACTACATCCGTTACGGGTGGTCTGGAGGTGTCTAAGCAGTGCCTGTGATCCAGTAATAGAAAGTCAATTGTCATTAGGCAGTCTAATGCATGCTCTCCAGTATCTCTTTATCTTATGTCTCCATTGATTTAGAATTTAGGAAATTGTTAAAGACAAGACAGGCCCAAAATGGAGTCACTTGTGCTAAGCCAGGTGTCACCAAACCAAGGCTTAGTACTTAATGTAATTACAGTTTGGGCTTTCCCAGAAATAGAATCTTAAACCAGTCAATCAGGAATTACCTGGTCAATACTGGTAAGGTGATCTGCCTGAGAAAACTGCCATCCCCTAAAGGAAAGTGAATGTGCTACAACCAATCTGCTTTTTGCTGCTGTAGCTTTCTTTCCCCCACTCCCGTCTGCTCATAAAAGTCTTTCATTTTGTGCAGCTCCTCGGAGCTCCTTTCTATCTGCTAGATGGGATGCTGCCTGATTGTCATGAATCATTGAATAAAGCCAATAAAATCTGTTAAATTTACTCACTTGAATTGTTTTTTAAAAACAAAAGATGTGTCATTTATTGTTTCTA
Source organism: Ursus maritimus (assembly GCF_017311325.1). Classification (NCBI taxonomy): domain Eukaryota; kingdom Metazoa; phylum Chordata; class Mammalia; order Carnivora; family Ursidae; genus Ursus; species Ursus maritimus. The sequence goes on along the minus strand of NW_024423319.1, from coordinate 32,713,797 downwards.
TTCCAATGCAACTCTCCCCAAAGTTACATCTTTATAAAAGAACCCTTGCATCAAGAGTGCTAGCCAGAAATTGAGCCATGACTCTGCATTTCCATTTAGCCAATAGTTCCAGAATTATTGGCAAAGGGTATTAAGCTGTGAAATTGACACTTCTATTGGTGGCATAAAGAGTGTCATGGGAAAGGTGTGCCAGATCCGAGTGATGCATAATATATAACTATAGATGATTGTCTATTAAACCAGATACCATAAATACAGTTCTTGTCATCCAAATTCAGCACAACATATAAAATATACTATTACGAGCAATGCAATGACAGTGACAATGAAATACTATACTAACAAAGTCCTGAAAGCTGCCAGTAAGAAACATTTCTGACCTACTTTTAAAAATTTTTTTCCATTTATTTAAACTATAAAAAACCCAAAAACAGTTCACCCATTTCTCCCACTCCCCTGCAACCAGTCTGTTTTCAGCTTTTTTTTTAAGATTCTGTAAGTAAAAAAGGTATACGGGCTTTGCCTTTTTCTGTATGAATTATTTCACTTAGCATAATGCCCTTAATGAACATCCATGTTGTCACAAATGTCAAGATTTCATTCTTTTTAATGGTTGAATAATAGTCCATGTTCTTTATACATTTATCCATCCGCGGACACTTAGGTTGACACATCATATCTGCTGTAAATAATGCTGCAATTTAACACAGGGTACATGTATCTTTCCAAAATAGTGTTTTTATTATTTTTACTTTAATTTTTTAAAGATTTTATTTGTTTATTTGACAGAGAGAGAGACAGCCAGCAATAGAGGGAACACAAGTAGGGCGAGTGGGAGAGGAAGAAGCAGGCTCGCAGCAGAGCAGGGAGCCCGATGCGGGGCTTGATCCCAGGACCTTGGGATCACACCCTGAGCCAAAGGTAGACGCTTCATGACTGAGCCACCTAGGGGCCCCTGTTTTTATTATTTTTAAATAAATACCCAGAAGTATAATTCCTGGGTCATATGGTAGTTGTATTTTTAATTTTTTAAAGACATTCCATATTGTTTTCCATGGTGGTTGCACCATTTTACATGCCCACCAACAGTGCACAAGGGTTCTCTTTTCTCTATTCTCCAAATACTTGCCAATACTTATTATTTGTTGTCTTTTATAATAGCCATTCTAACAAGTGTGAGATGATATTGCATTATGGTTTTGATTTGCAGTTCCCTGATGATTAATAATGTTGAGCATTTTTTCATATTGGCCCTCTGCATGTCTCCTTTGGGGGAAAATGTTTATTCAGATCTTTTGCCCATCTTTTAACTGAACTGTTTGGGTTTTTGTTTGTTTTTGCCATTGAGTTGTATGAATTTTTTTATATACTTGGAACATTGGACCCCGATCAGATATGTGATTTGCCATTACTTTCTCCCATTCAGTCTGTTTCCTTTCCATTTTGCTGATGGTTTCTTTTGCTGTACAGAAGCTTTGTAGTTTGATGTAGTCCCAGTAGTTTATTTTTGCTTCTGTGGCTTTTGTTTTGGTGTCAGATTTTTAAAAGATCATCACCAAGACCTATGTCAAGGAGTTTACCACCTATCTTTTCTTCTAGGAGTTTCATGGTTTTAGGTCTGAAATTTAGGTCTTTAACCCATTTTGAGTTGATTTTTGTGTATGGTATAAGATAGTGATCCAGATTTAATCTTTTCAATGTGGCTGTCCAATTTTTCCAACACCATTTATCGAAGAGACTGTCTTTTCTCCATTGTACCTTCTTGGCTTCTGCTATAAATTTATTGACCATATATGTGTGGGTTTATTTCCGGGCTCCCTCTTCTGTTCCATTGACCTATGTGTCTGTTTTTGTGCCAGTGCCATGCTGTCTCAATTACTATAGGGTTATAATAGAGTTTGGAATCAGGGACTTGCTGCCTTCAGCTTTGTTCTTCTTTTTCCAGATTGCTTTGGCTATTTAGACTCTTTTATGGTTCGATACAAATTTTAGGATTGTTTGTTCTATATCTGTGAAAAATACCATTGGAATTTTCATAAGGAATGCGTTGAATCTGTATATTGCTTTGGGTAGCTACCAATAAGAGCCATTTCTGAGCTATTTAGAATTTAGTATTGCAGGGGCGCCAGGGTGGCTCAGTCAGGTAAGTGTCTGCCTTCGGCTCAGGTCATGATCCCAGGGTCCTGGGATCGAGCCCCACATTGGGCTCCCTGCTCAGTGGGGAGTCTGCTTCTTCCTCTGACCCTCCCCCCTCTCGTGCTCTCTCTCTCTCTCTCTCAAATAAATGAATAAACTCTTAAGAAATAATTTAGTATTGCATATCATTCTTCAAAATCCCTAGCACGGTGCCAGGCACAAGATAATCCCTTCAAAACATATCAAATTTGATTGCTTTGCCTCTATTAATGCACAATGATTTTATTTATACTACTTCTGAAGCAGAATAACCCAATTCTTAAGACTAGAGGTAAATAACTTATCTGTAAAAAGCTGAAGAGATGCAACATGCTTTTGGTACATTTGAACAATGATGGTTTCTTACTATCTTTTTCCATTTTTATCTTCATGGTAAATGCCTACTCATCACTCAAAGTCATGCTCAGATACCACTTTCCCTATGCAGTCTTTCTTTTCCTACTACTCCCTTTCAATGAATTATTATCTATACGATGCTATGTCAATATGATGTCAATATTGTATGCATATATTTATTATAACATTATCCCTTTGTGTTGTAATGAATTGTTTACATGTGTGTTTTCCACACTGGATTATAACTTCTTCAAAGGTAAAAATTATTTCTTGTTTGTTGCATGTCCCCAGTGCTTCTTATGTTGTCAGTTTCATAAGTGACAGTCAAAGAGGTTGCAGCCTGTGTTCTCCTCTATGATTTTGATGGATTCCTGTCTCACATCAAGGTCTTTCATCCATTTGGAGTTTATCCTTGTGTATGGTGAGAGAGTAGTCAAGTTTCATTCTTTTGTATGTAGCTGTCCAATTTTCCCAGCACCATTTATTGAAGAGACTGTCTTTTTTCCACCAGATGTTTTTTCCTGCTTTGTCAAAGATTAGTTGCCCAAAGAGCCGAGGGTCCATTTCTGGGCTCTCTATTCTGTTCCATTGGTCTATGTGTCTGTTTTTGTGCCAGTACCATGCTGTCTTTGTGATCACAGCTTTGTAGTATAGCTTGAAATCCAGCCACGTGATGCCCCCAGCTTTGTTTTTCCTTTTCAACAATTCCTTGGCAATTCGGGGCCTTTTCTGATTCCACACAAATTTAAGGGCTGTTTGTTCCAGCTCTTTGAAAAATGTCATTGGTATTTTGTTCGGGATGGCATTGAAAGTGTAGATTGCTCTGGGTAGCATAGACATTTTAACTATGTTAATTTTTCCGATCCATGAGCATGGAATATTTTTCCATCTTTTTGTGTCTTCTTCAGTGTCTTTCAAGAGTGATCTGTCGTTTCTAGAGTATAGCTCCTTTACCTCTCTGGTTAAGTTAATTCCGAGATAATGTATGATTTTTGGTGCTATTGTAAATGGAATGGATTCCCAAATTTCTCTTTCTTCAGTCTCATTGTTCGTGTATAGAAATCCAATTGATTTCTGAGCATTGATTTTGTGTCCTGCCACATTACACTGTTGGTGGGAATGCAAGTTGGTACAGTCACTCTGGAAAACAGTGTGGAGGTCTCTTAAAAAGTTAAAAATTGAGCTACCCTATGACCCAGCCATTGCACTACTGGGTATTTACCCCAAAGATACAGACGTAGTGAAGAGAAGGGCCATATGCACCCCAATGTTCATAGCAGCTTTGTCCACAATAGCTAAATTGTGGAAGGAGCCGAGATGCCCTTCAACAGATGACTGGATTAAGAAGATGTGGTCCATATATACAATGGAATATTACTCAGCTATCAGAAAGAACGATTACCCAACATTTGCAGCAACATGGACGGGACTGGTGGAGATTATGCTAAGTGAAATAAGTCAAGCAGAGAAAGACAATTATATGGTTTCACTCATTTCTGGAACATAAGAAATAGGAAGATCAGTAGGAGAAGGAAGGGAAGAATGAAGGGGGGGGTAAACAAAATGGGGAATGAACCATGAGAGACTATGGACTCTGGGAAACAAACTGAGGGCTTCAGAGGGGAGGGGGTGAGGGATTGGGATAGACCAGTGATGGGTAGTAAGGAGGGCACATATTGCATGGTGCACTGGGTATTATACGCAACTAATGAATCATGGAACACTACATCAAAAACTAAGGATATACTGTATGGTGACTAACATAACATAATAAAAATTATTTAAAAAAATAAAAAAATAAGTGACAGTCAATAAATGTTTGTCGAGTTGCATACTTCTAGGCTCAAGAGGTACCACCATTGTATCTACCCAAAGAAAATGAAAACACTAATTCAAAACAATATATGCCTCCCTATATTTATTGCAACATGAGTTACAATAGCCAAGATATGGAAACAATCTAAGTGTCCATCAACAGACAAATAAATAAGGAATATGTGATGTATACACACACACACACACACACACATACACACATATAATGCAGCCATAAAAAAAGGATGACATTGTGCCATTTGAGACAACATGGATTTGCAGGGTATGATGCAAAGTGAAGTAAGTCAGACTGAGAAAGACAAATACCATATGATTTCACTCATAAGTGTATCTTAAAAAATGAATACATAAAAACCAGAATCGGTCCTATAAATACAGAGAACAAACTGATGGTTGCCAGAGAGGAAGGGGAGGGGGGTTGGGCAAAATGGGTGAAGGGGAGTGAGAGATGCAGGCTTCCAGTTATGGAATGAATAAGTCATGGGAATCAAAGGCACAGGATAAGGACTACAGTCACTGATATTGTGATAGCGTTGGGTGGTGACAGGTGGGAGCTACACTTGGGTGAACAGTGGAACCACGATGTTGTACACCTGAAACTAATGTAACATTGTGTGTCGACTATACGAGAGAGAGAGAGAGAGAGAGAGAGAGAGCGCGCGCGATACCACCATTTTCCTCCCATGTTTAGGCAGGCAACACATTTTTCCTTTGACTTAAGACTGATTTGATTGATTGATGGCTATATCTGACTGGTAGGTGTGGTAAATACAGATAAAACTCATTAACTTTGTAAGAATAAAATTCAGGCTTTTATGAGTATAACTTGTATATTGCATTATGTTATAGTTTTGTGATACTGAACTTATGTATTTCCTGCAAGATAGATTTCAATGATCAAACCACACTATTCTTACTAGTCTCCCTGGTGAAGGGATTGTTTGCAGTGCAACCAGTGACACAGAAATAGAATGAGGCAAAGGCAAAATGTGCCACGGAGGGATGAAATCCATGACTAGGCCCTGATTGCTTCACAGCTTTAATTCCAGCGCCACCAACCAAATGGTCAATACCTATCAGTACTATCCAGTGCTTACTACTTACTTTCTTTTCCTCCTTACTTTTTCCATAAAGTAGAGATAATAATCCACTTCACAGAATTATTGAGAAGATTAAATAACATCATATTTGTACTTACAATAGTACTTGTATGTGGTAAAAAATTGTTTTATTATTTTCTGTTCCGAGTGAGTCTTCAAGTTGGTGGCAATGACTCTGCCTTCTTTTATAAGCTTTTTGAGGATTTTCAGCAAGAAGGGAAAACTCCAGAAAGAGTTCATACCCAACCCCCTTTCCTCATGGAATTTGCTGCCTTATGTTCCATCCACACTTTTAAGCCGTAGCTCAATATCCACTCATAGCTCCAAATGATCTGAAAGATTTAGGTTAAGGTATGACGGTCTAACCACTCTTCCCAAGCACGAAGTTAAGCCAATTACCATATGCTTGACCTGAAGAAATTTAACGCTCAATAGCTTACATAGAAAAGAAGGCAGGAACATTGAATTGAATTAATTGAATTAATTAAGAATTGAAGAAGATAGGGACACTGAATTAATTTAATATTGATAGAATCAACCATAAAGTTGCTTATTTGCATATCAAAATAGAATTTGAGAATCTTGGAAGCATGTCAGTTGCTGCCTCGTAAGTGAGTATGCAATGCTATTCTTGATCAAAATGTTCAAATCGAGATATTAAATAGACCTATTCCAAGGTAGCGCAAACTTCTCCTTGTTTCAGGGAGGGTATCGGCATTATTAGAATAAATGTGATATATTTCTTTAAGCTTAGTTCTCCACAGCGTACATTTTACATGGTTATTAAGTATGCCACGATAAAATGGGATAAGTACCCTGATTACTCTGCTACTCTGAATAAAAGTAATTTAGTGTGACGTTAGCGTATGGATCTGAAATAAATTAATGCCAACATTTTTTATATATTGCCTTTAATACACCCATTCTGGCCAATGTTAAATTTCTCCAGAAGCTTTGAAAAGTATCCAGAGGTGCAATATTCATGGCGACATTTTGTTTGTTACAAAAGCCCATTAAAACATTGTGGGTCATTTCAAATAAAAGAGAAGAGTGTGGGGAAGGAGAACAGTCAGAGAGATACATTAATTAGTAGCTTATTAGAAAGGCTCTAGACAGTGAACTTGAAAAATTTTTAGAAAGACCAGCTATCTGAACTCTGCAAATGCTATGGGGAATTCCAAAAATAGGAAGAGCTGGTTTGCTAAATGGATAATGTATAACACGTTGTACAAAGACTATCGTAGTCCTCTGTAGTGTTGGATTATGCAAAGGAATAAGGCAAACAGATCATTATTGCATTTTTAAAATTTCAGAGACAATTGGGCTTTGTTTTACCTTATGATAACTAAATCCTCAGGAAAAATGATTTGTTTAAATAGGTGTTTTGTGATAGAGTGATAGCCAGTTTTAAATTGTCATAGAAGCAGTTTAATCTAATATTGTTTTACAAATACACTGAGGTTATTTGAATGCATATTTTGCTCAAGCACAAGATAAAACCCCAAATTCCTAGGAACAGCATAGTGAGGCTGTGATGACAGGAACAAACAGATAATTACAGAGGCTGTTCTTTTCTTTACCATTCCATCACTAAAAATGAAAATTTTAAACATCTCAGCAAAGCAAAAATTAAGGAGGGGACACGAGCTATTGCACATATGTATTTTTCCATTCGTGTTTTCCAGGCTTTCTATGGCAATGAATGATCACACAGTCACTCGTCTCATTTATTCGACGAACATTTTTTGAGGATTTACTATATGATCTATTCTTATATATGCATGTGAAGATTACATGAATTTAAATATAAAATGTCTGCTTTTTAAGATCTCATAATCTAGTTTCTAGGTCGTCATAAAAATCGTTAGTTAAGTTTGGGTCAAAATTAGTCAAGCACTTTATTATCTAGCATACCAATTGTGCTTTAAATACGTGGCAATGACAGGTGCAATATAGAAAGAGGAAGATCAGAGGACATAGCTAAGAACCAGAAATATAACAAAAATGAAAGGCTGTTAAATTTGCTGTTCTCTGGAGGATGTAGTGTGGCTAGGAGTTTGGCTACTTAAGTGTATTCAAGACTCAAGATGTTCCATATGATATGGGGTCAATGTCAGTGTCGCATTATAAAGCCAGGGGTTGGGCTGTAGCACCCTATCCACTCACTAAAGGTAGGAGAGGTCTTCAAGCACCTTCACCAAACATGTTTGAATACATACATGTAGAGGCCGGTTCAAGATGGCAGTGTAGGAAGACTGACCTCACCTCCTCCACAGAACACCCCAAATTATACCTACTAATAGAACGTTTCCTCCTGAAGAAGAATTGAGGGCTGACCCAACAGCTACTGATAACCAAAGACAGAGAGAATGCCAAGAGAACGGCAAGAGAGACGGTGTTGAATCCACAGGATCTCTTATATATTGCTGTTGAGAGTACATTGGTACAGCTATTTAGAAAAACACTCAGGGATTTTTATAAAGATGAATACTGGGTGCCTGGGTGGTTCAGTCAGTGAAGCGTCTGCCTTTGGCTCAGGTCACAATCCCAGGGTCCTGGGATCGAGTCCTGTATCGGGCTCCCTGCTCAGCACATGCTCTCTCTCTCTCAAAAATAAATAAATTAAAAATCTTAAAAAAAAATAAAGATGAATATTTACATATTTTATAAGTCAGCAATAACGTGAGAACTCTTGCACACGTGTGCCAGAGACATTTACAAGAATATGCATAGCAGCACTGTTACATGTAAAAAAAAAGTCAAACAAAAAATGAAATATCCGAATGCTTAGTGACTAAAGAATGGATAAATTATGGTATATTTATATAATAATATTCTAGAGATACATGCCACAAAAGGGATGGCTCTTAGTAACATAATGTTGAATGACAAAGCAAAATTTTATATGGTGCTGTACCTTTTAAAATATATAGGGGGCCTGGGTAGCTCAGTTGGTGAAGCGTCTGCCTTCAGCTTGGGTCATGATCTCAGGGTCCTGGGATCAAGCCCCACATCAGGCTCCCTGCTCAGTGGGGAGTCTTCTTCTCCCTCTCACTCTCCCTCTGTGCTCTCCTTCTCTCTATCTCTCTCAAATAAATAAACTTTTAAAAAATCTAAAAATAAAATAAAATATACAAAAAAACTAAATGTGTAAAACAATACAAGCTTAAGCATATATATGCATACAATGAAACACATAAAAATAGCATTGAGAGTACTGGCAACTTTTGGGTTGAAGGGAATGGGACAAAGGAGTAGCACATAATATATATTACAATTGACAACTAAACAGATAATAATAAATACAACTCATTTCCATATTAGCAAATGAAAAGGAACGAGTTCGTATAGAACAATATCATTCTAAGCTAAGGAATGGGGAAAGAAAAAAGAATAAAGAATGATAGATTGAAAAAATTTCTAAATGTTAAAATTCAATTCAAAATAGGGATGCCCGGCTGGCTCAGTCAGTTAAGCTGCCAACTCTTGGCTTTGACTCAGGTCATGATGTCAGTTTCCTGGAATCGAGCCCCCGATCAGACCCTGTGCCCAGTGGGGAGTCTGCTTGAGGATTCTCCCTCTGCCTCTTCCCCTGCTTGTGTACTCTACCTCTCTCTGAAATAAAGAAATCTTTTAAAATATATATACAATTTGAAATATATCCATATTGAAAATAAATGCAAAAGGATTAAACTTGCCTATTAGAAACAGATTAATTGATTCATTTTTTTTTAAAGCCAGAAATCTGTTGCCATAAAGAGACATACTAAAATAAACTATCACAGGAAGGTTAAAATTAAGAATAGTTAAAAAGAAGTTATACTCGGTAAATACTAGCCAAAAAATGGCACAAAAATATTAACATTAAAATATATAAAATTTGAGTTAAAAACCATTCGTAGTGATAGAGGTTTACCATATGATAATAAAAAAATAAAATCAACCAAAAAGATATATTAGTATGAACTCATGCGTTTTGTGTGTGTGTGTGTGTGTGTGTGTGTGTGTTGATAAAACTGGACATAAAAGTTGACAAATTCATAATTATAGTTGAAGATACTTAAGTCACTTGTATAAAAAAGATAGATCAAACAAAATGTAAGTAAGATATAAAGATTTCGAGCAGTAGCAGAAATAAACTAGATATAAAATACAACACAACACATATTATCTTTCCCAGTACAGGTTGAACATTGTTTAAAAAAAAAAAAAAACAGGGGCACCTGGGTGGCTCAGTTAGTTAAGCGTCTGCCTTCAGCTCAGGTCATGATCCCAGGGTCTTGGGATCGAGCCCCACATCAGGATCCCAGCTCAGCGAGGAGACTGCTTCTCCCTCCTCCTCTACCTGCTGCTCCGTGTACTTGTACTCTCTCCCCCCTCTCTGTGTCAAATAAATAAAATCTTTTTTAAAAATATAAAGAAATAAAAAAGAAAAAACGGTGTACTGGATTTAAGTGAAATTCCAGGGAATTTTGAAGAGTCGATGTCATGCAAATTGTAGTCCGAAAACATTGCATCAAATGAGAAATAGAGAGTCCAACTATACGGGAAAAACATGTTTAGTGAGTTTAAAACTCACTTCGAAACAATGAAAGTTCTACATATCAAAACTGAAGTGGTACTTACAGGTAAATGTACAACATTAAGTATATATATTTAAAAACAAAAAAATAATAAAGAGAGAAAATAATTGAGTAGAGTATTGAAATAAATAAGCCAGGAAAAGAACCAAATGGGTGGGGGGTAGCGTGAGGGAAGTAAAAAAAAAAAAAAAGAAAGAAAAGAAAAGAAAATTCAACACCATCAAAATCCTCTTGAGAATATCAGTAAAACCATGGGTGACATTTCCAAGTGTTAATAAATAAACACATCGTATATGATTTGGAGAAAATTCTTGTGAGCTGAAAACAGAATTATCTGTATCCAGTTACAGGAGACACCCAGGTGACCCCTCAAGCCTTGAGAATAACTTTTTTATGCCCAGAACTATGGGTTCATAGTTTTAAAAGAGAAAAAAAATTCAGTATTCTGATAAAGCCACTTCACACCTTCAATATATCTAGGACCTTTAACATTTCACCGAGTGATTTCACATAGAAGATTTCATTTTTAGAAATTAAGAATCACAGGATGTGCGTCTGTCATAGGCGTGAAAATGCCTATAGGGTATTGAAAGGGAATTACAATCAGCTGCCGGTTCTTGCAGCCTTCCTGAAGAAAAGGGCAGCAATTCCGTATTCATAAATATGCTTTCCCTTGAAGAGAACGCAGCAACAAGATTAGGCGGATAGATATACCATTGCTATTAAGGTGTCAAAAGAGACCTCCATAAATTATAAGCTCAACATTGATTAGTAAGCTAGACCATTTTCAGAAGTTCATTTTTCTCATCTTAAAATCCATCATTAAAACAATAACAGGAGGATTTCTGTTTACCTGCTGCATTAAAGCTTAAGAGCATTTTACTTGCCCATTTGGGACAATTTAACAGAGAAAGTTCAAGGCAATAATGTGTTACAGAAACTCCGTGCGCACTGCAAATTAGCTATTTGGGAAGAATTGATTATAAGGCATGGCCTTTGTTTTTAACAAAATATTTTACTTTGTTATAGTCGTTTTCTTTTCTTAAAAGCCATTTTGCAATCATGAGGAATCCTCAATACTATATATGAATAAAATCATTGCTTATATTTTAATCTTCCATGTGAAATATCTTTCCACAAAAGATAAAGAAAATATTTTAACATAAACCTAAGAAGCCTAAGATTATTTCTAGTCAATGTTTGCAGATTTGGTTATTTTTTGACCACAAGAAAAAGAATTCTCTTGCTTTCAGATACCCTTGGCATCAGAAAAGCAAAAATGGTGTCTTTCATAAATGGCATGTGGCCAGCAGCTGCTGTCATAGCCTCTCCGGCCTTCTAAAACACCTGAATATATTTTTTACTAAGTAAAACACAAAACTCCTCAGAAAACTAAGATTTACAGACATCTTTTTGCCTAAATTAAGAAGGAATTTCCCCTAACTACAGGTTTTCCTAGACTTATGATGGGGCCACACTCATAATAAGTTAAAAGTATCCTAAGTTGAGGGGCGCCTGGGTGGCTCAGTTAGTTAAGCATCTGACTTCGGCTCAGGTCATAATCTCAGTGTCCTGGGATCGGCCCCATGGCGGGGGCATCAGGCTCCGGGTTCAGTGGGGAATCTGCTTGTCACTCCATGCCCCCCGGCAGCTCGTGCTCTCTCTGTCTCTCTCTCAAACAAACAAAAAAATCTTTAAAAAAATATCCTAGGGGTGCCTGGGTGGCTCAGTCGTTAAGCGTCTGCCTTTGGCTCAGGGCGTGATCCCAGCGTTCTAGGATCGAGCCCCACGTCTGGCTCATCCTCTGGGAGCCTGCTTCTTCCTCTCCCACTCCCCCTGCTTGTGTTCCCCCTCTCACTGGCTGTCTCTCTGTCAAATAAATAAATAAAATCTTAAAAAAAAATCCTAAGTTGAAAATGCATTTACTCCTCCTAGCCTACTGAATATCGTAGCTTAGCCTAGCCTACCTTAAATGTGCTCAGAACACTTACATTAGGGGTGCCTGGGTGGCTCAGCTGTTAAGCGTCTGCTTCCAGCTCAGGTCATGATCCCAGGGTCTTGGGATTGAGCCCCGTATCGGGCTCCCCGCTCAGTGAGAAGCCTGCCTCTCCCTCCCCCACTCTCCCTGCTTGTGTTCCCTCTCTTGCTGTGTCTCTCTCTGTCAAATAAATAAAATCTTACCAAAAAAAACCTTACATTAATCCACAGGTGAGCCAAATGATCTAACACAAAGCCTATTTTGTCTCTCTCTCTTTTTTTTAAGATTGTATTTATTTATTTGACAGAGAGAGAGACAGCCAGCGAGAGAGGGAACACAAGCAGGGGGAGTAGGAGAGGAAGAAGCAGGCTCCCAGCGGAGGAGCCCGATGCGGGGCTCGATCCCAGAATGCCAGGATCCCTACACCCTGAGCCGAAGGCAGACGCTTAACGACTGAGCCACCCAGGCGCCCCACAAAGCCTATTTTCTGACAAAGTGTTGACTATCTTATGTAATTTATTGAATGCTGTACTGGTTGTAGGCCCTCGTGATGGCGTGGCGAACCGGAAGGTGCCACTGCCCAGCATCACCAGAGAGTATCATAACTGCGTGCCCAGCACAGGGTCAAAATTCAAAATTTGAAGTACAGTCTCTGTAGAATGTGCATCACTTTGGCACCATTATAAGGGTGGAAAATTGTCAGTCAAATCCTCATAAGCTGGGGACTGTCTGTATAATGTAAGAGTTTGATTAAGCACACACACGTGTGCGTGCACACACCACACACACACACACACAGTCACTGTGATCTCCTTCATGAAACAGAACAGTTATGTGAAAAAAAAGGTAAGAACACATTATTTCGCCCAGACTCAAGGAAGTAGTTGGAAAAGATACACAAAAATGTAAACAGTGGGTTGTTTTATTTTCTTGTACTTCTAGTGTTGGTCAATATTTTGACAGTAACTGTGAACAGCAACCATGTGGTTAAGGCATATACTATATTTTTAAATGATAAATTTACCGGAAAGATGGAGGTTACAACACTGTTATCTAACACACTCCTTTGTGATCACAGTAATAAAAAAATCAATATTACTCCATAGATACACAGTATAGTGGCTGGGTAATTAGACAAGTCCTGGCCGAATCCAAGCCAAACAGAACCTTGTGAACGGGAACGTGTGGGCCGGAGGTTAGAGTAAGACGGGGAACAAATGTGAAACAGGCCCTTTGAACAAATTCATTACTGTAGATTCAGACCACTTGGACTCACCAGCAAGCGGACCACAAGGTCAAATCTGGCCACATCTCATGGGACATCTGGGGGTGGTGGGATCTTTCTTCTCCCAGCTTCTAGCACTTACCTGTAGCAATCGATGGCGACACTAGGAAGGAGAACTGACATGGCCGCATTCAGTAACTGGAGTAGAGTTGAGACAGAGCAGAGAGAAATAGGTGCAAAATTTTTAATCACGGGAGCTCACGTCACCAAAGAGTGAAGAGGAAGTGTGCAGAGACTAATTTTCCCCGAAAGGACAGCCCCCAAACTCCAAACTCTTCCCTACTCAGATCTCAGGATCGCTCCTTTGGTCATAGAAATGCACATCAGTGCAGGTCTTCCGCAGAACTTCTGAGTCATTAAGTCTAATAGTGTTGAGACACAGTGAGGAAGTTTGCAGAGCCGCTTTCTACGGCTATTTGGGTCACTGACCAGTGTAGTAGGGACCTGCCCTAATGAAGAGATAAACACTTATTTTGTAAAACCAGCACGTGGCTTACAAAAGTATTCTGCAAAATGAAAGGAAAAAAGAGAAACAGGAGATTTGAGTCGTGGAAGTAGAGAACAAAGGGGTCAACAAAATGAAAAAGCAAAAAACAAATTACCCATTAAAAAAAAACAGGCAAAGAACTTACATAGACATTTCTCCAAAGAAAACATACGCATGGCCAACACGTATATGAAAGGAGGTTCAACAGCATTAATTATCAGAGAAATGCAAATCAAAACCACAATGAGCTATCGCTGAACATCTGTTAGGATGGCCGTTAGAAAACAAGAGAAAATAAGTGTTTGTGAGGACGTGCAGAAATGGGAACATTTGTACGCTGTCGGTGGGGATGTAAAGTAACGTCACGACTATGCAAATAGCACGGAGGCTCCTCAAAACATCAAAAATGGAACTACTGTATGATCAATGAGCCCCACGTCTGGGGATATAGCCAAAGAAAACAACATCAGGATCTTCAAGCGATAGTCGCCCTCCCGTGTTCACTGCAGGATTATTCACAGTAGCCGAGGTTTTTATGGCTGAATAATATTCCATGGTATTATATACCACATTTTCTTTATCCTTTCATCTTTTGATGGACATTCGGAGTTATTCCCACTTCTTGGCTTGGGTCATGCGAGATGAAAAAGCTTTACAGATTGACTGCATAGCTTTGAGCTCATAGTTCACAATACTGTAATGTACACCTTGAAAATTGTGTAGAGTGTAGAACTCATGTTTTAGGTTAGAGGCTTTTAACCCAGTACCATTGACATTGAATTAAAAAAAAAAAGTGTGCCGGGATGCCTGGATGGCTCAGTAGGTGAAGAATCTGCCGTTGGCTCAGGTCATGATCTCAGGGTCCTGGGATTGAGCCCCACATCGGGCTCCCTGCTCAGCGGGGAGTCTGCTTCTCCCTCTCCCTCTGCCTGCCATGCCCCCTGCTTGTGCTCTCTCTTCCTCTCTCTCTCTCTGTCAAATAAATAAAATCTTTTTTTTAAAAAGTGTTCTATTGAAATCCATATTTTGCAAGAGTATATTCTTCAGAATATTTTTAAATCCCAGCTGCATATTATATTTGCCACCAATGATACGTGAAAACAAGTAAAAGGGCAGCTTTTAGGGGTATTTTTTTTATTATCTGAAAATGATCTGATGCCTTTAATAAATTCTCATCCTATTTTTAATCTGGAAAAAAAAAGAGGAACATTTTAAAAACCATTTACTAGAGTAAGCAGAAGTAACTTGCAGAAAACATCTGCTTTCTGCTTTCAATAAGTTTAAATAAACTAGGAATCCATAAGAGAAACTGTGAATGTTCATAAAATAAGGCAACAGATTCATACGGAAAGGGAGGTAGAAATGTTCCAGAATTAGCATAATTAAATAAGCAATAACATGACACAGTACAATGTTATCAGAAACACTGAACTATAGAATCAACCTTATGAAAATTTCAATCTGTAAGAAAATACAAAAATATTCTTAAGCAAAAAGATACATAATGCAAAAAGCCCCACCCAAATTATATGCACTAAAATAAGGGGATATTGTGGGAAAGGAAATAAAATACACTAAATTTTTCATGAAACCTACCCTTTCCATGTTGTTTAAAGTTGTAAACCATTTCCCACTTGATACCACTACCCTCATCATTCTGCTCTTTCCCCCATAGCACTGATAGCCATTCAACATACCATCAAAAATAACAAACTGAGGGCTTCAGAGGGGAGGGGGGAGGGGAATGGGATAGACCGGTGATGGGTAGTAAGGAGGGCACGTATTGCATGGTGCGCTGGGTGTTATACGTAACTAATGAATCATCGAACTTTACATCAGAATCCAGGGATGTACTGTATGGTGACTAACATAATATAATAAAAAAACATAAAAAAATAATCTAACATAACACAAAAACTACTTACGTTTATTGTTGCCTGTTCTCTTAACTAGAAGGAAAGCTTAATGAGAGCAAAGATTGTTTTTTTCTTCACTGACTTATCGCAAGTATCTGGAGGAGGACTGTTACATAGTAAGAGACTCAGTGGATATTTTATTGATACATGAAAGGATGAAAGACTTTGGAATGCATTCATCAAACTCTAAGTAGTAAAAGCATATAATTTCTTACAGATGAAAATGAGGCAATACGGGGCACCTGGGTGGCTCAGTTGGTTAAGCGTCAGACGCTTGGTTTCAGCTCAGGTCATTATCACAGGGTCGTGAGTTCAATCTCTGGGACAGTCTCCACATTCAACATGGAGTCTGCTTGAGGATTTTCTCTCTCTCTCTCTGCCCCTCCCCCTGCTCACACCCTCTCTCCCTTTCTCTCTCTCTGTGAAATAAATAAATACAACTATTTTAAAAAATGAGGCAATACATGCTTTTTGCGGCGCTTGGGTGGCTCAACTGGTTAAGCAGTGGACTCTTGATTTCTGCTCAGGTCATGATCTTGGGGTCCTGGGATCGAGCCCCACATTGGAATCTGTGCTCAGTGGGGAGCCTGCTTGAGGACTCTCTCTGCCCCTCCCTACTTCTCTCTGTCTCTCAAATAAATAAATCAATCTTTGGAAAAAACGTGATGTTTCTTCACTTGGACCTCAACTGAAAAGGCTTGAGCTCATCTTATTTCCTAATTCACAACTCCTTATCATTATTGGTCAGAGAGGGCCCTCTTATTGATCTTTTTCCTTTTTTAAACTTCATCCTCCGTTTCCATTCCCCTCTACCTCATAGGCAACTATTTTAACATGTTAAATGTCTATTTGCATATTTGAATGAGTGCTTTGCAAAACGTGTATTCTTTTGTGCATGTTTTTGTAATTTGTGTAAACTATACTATCTTCTCTCATTCTGTTTTTTTCAACTGGAACCAAGTATTGTGGTTTTAAGATCCATCCATGTTGCGACAGGTACACGCTTATAACTGCCGCGTAACTGGCCACATTTAGCCAGTGACGGCGGTTAGATTGCCTTGTATTCCCCTCCACACCAACGTGCTTCAATAAACATCCTTGACTATATCCCCTTATGCAGCTACAGCATAATTATTTCGGGATATAGACCTAGGAAAGGAACTGGTGGGCCACAGGATACGCATAGATGCGATTTACTGGTATATTGCCAGATTTCTCTAGAAAAGTTGCACAGTTACATCTCTACCCGAAGTACATGATGGTGCCTGTTTGAGCCAAAGTTCCCAGAAAGAATGAAACCAGGGTTTATGTGCAGGTACTTTATCTGGAAGGTGATCTCTGAAGGCAGGAGTGAGCTTAGAGGGGAGACTGAGACCGAGAAGACACTGGAAAACTGGAAGAGCCCAGCATAGAAAGTGGAGATACGTGATATGTGCATGAGATGAGACATACATCTTCATAGATACAGCAGGACTAAAATCAAGGGAGGGACAGCAAGCTGTGGGTCAAGACACCAGAGCGTCTGGCACAGTTCCCACAGCCCTATTTCCTTACCAACACACGGATTCATCCAGTCTCCTGATTTTTGCTGGTCTCTTAGATTTAAAGTGAAAGCTCATTATTATCTTAATTTGTAGTTCTGTCATTACTAATGGGTGTGAGCAACACTTCATATGCTTGTTAGCTTTTGAGGTTTCCATTTCTGTTCACTGCCTGTTTGTATCCACTGACCATTTTTCTGTTGAGGCTCCTCTCTTTGTCTTATTGATTTGCAAAGGCGAATCGTGTGGGCAATAGTAAACATTACATGTATTTAGTTTCGTTCCGTCATTGTGCCTTACTTTGTCTACAGTGTCTTTTGCTGAATATAAATCTTGAATTTGAACTTAATTGGGCTATTTTAGAGAGAATTGACATTTTTTACAAATACCAATACATGGAATACCTCTCAATTTTTTTCAAGATTTATTTACTTATTTTAGAGAGAGAGCGTGCATGGATGAGAGAGGGGGGAGGGTCAGAGGAAGAGAGAGACTCTCAAGCAGACTCCCCGCTGAGCATGGAGCCCGACTCAGGGCTCCATCTCATGACCCTGAGATCATGACCTGAGGCAAAATCAAGAGTCAGACACTTAGCGGCTGAGCCCCCCAGGTGCCCCATAAATGATCATTATATGCCTTTTTCTTCCAGCTCCATTGAGGTATAATTGACAAATAAAAATGTTATATATTTACCATATGTAACATGATGCTTTGATATATGTATGCACTGTGAAATCTTGACCATAACCAAGCTAATAAACATTTCTGTCATCTCACATACTAACCATTTTTTTTGTTATGAGAACACTTAAGATCTAGTCTTTTAAAAAATTCAAGTCTGTAAAACAGTGTTATTAAATATAGTCACCATGCTGTGCATTAGATCTCTAGAACTTAGTCATCCTGCAAAACGGAGACTTTGCGCTCTTTGACCAGCATCTCTCTATGTGCCCCACACCCCTGCCCCGGGCTACCACTAGTCCACCGTCTGTTTCTGTTGAGTTCTACGTTTTTAGATTCCACGTCCAAGTGAAATCACACAGTATTCGTCTTTCTGTGTCCATCTTATTTTGCTTAGCGTACTGTCCTTCAGATTCATCCATATTGTGGTAATAGGGATGTCCTTTTTTAAGGCTGAATAATATTCTAGGGTATATATATATATATATATACCCCTACATGGCATGTACCGTATTTTCTTTATCTGTTTATCTGTCAAGAGAAATTTAGGTTGTTTCTACCTCTTGCTGTGAATAATGTTATCATGAACATGAGCATTCATGTATCTCTTCAAGATCTTGATTTCATTTCCTTTGGACTTATACCCAGAAGTAGGATTCCAGGATCATATGATAGCTCTATTATTACTTTCCTGAGGAGCCTCCACACTGCTGTCCATAATGGTTGTACCAATGTACTATCTACCAACAGTGCCCAAGGGGTCCCTTCCCTTTACATCTATGCCAACAGTTGTCATCTTTTGTGTTTTTTATAATAGCCGAACGTGTGTGTGGTGATATCTCATTTTGATTTCTATTTCCCTGATCATTAGTGATGTTGGACACCTTGTCATATACATGTTGGCTGTTTGTATGTCTCTTTTGGAGAAATGTGTATTCAAGCCCTTTACCCATTTTGTAATTAGGTTTTTTTCCTTTCCTTTCCTTTGCTTTCCCTTTCCCTTTCCCTTTCCCTTTCTTTTCTTTGTTATTGAATTGAGTTTCTTATATATATTGCATATTAACCCCTTATCAGGTGTTTGGCTTGCAAATATTATAGTCCATTCCATAGGTTGTCTCTTCATTTTTTAAAAAATATTTTATTTACTTGTCAGATAGAGAGAGCACAAGCAAGGGGAGCAGCAGGCAGAGGGAGAAGCAGACACCCCGCTGAGAAAGAAGCCTGATGCGGGACTCGATCCCAGGACCCTGGGATCATGACCTGGGTCGAAGGCAGATGCTTAACCGACTGAGGCACCCAGGTGTCCCTAGGTTGTCTCTTCAATCTGTTGTCTGTTTCCTTTGCTGTGTAGAAGCTTTTATGTCTGAGGTAGTTCCACTTGTCTATTTTTGCTTTTGTTGTCTGTGCCTTTGAGGTCAAATCCAAACAATTATTGCCAAGGCTAATATCAAGAAACTTTTTCCCTATTTTTTCTAGTAGTTTTAAAGTTTCAGGTCTTACAGTTAAGACTTTAATCCATTTTGGATTGATTTTTGTATATGGTGTAAGATAAAGGTCCAATTTTATTCTTCTGAATGTGGATATCTAGTTTTCCCAACACAATTTATAGAAGAAACAATTTTTCCCCATATGCCCTCTTCTGTATGCGCTGTATGGTAGATACAGCTATCATAATCCAGACGCTATAATACTGGTTTAGGGATAGACACATAAATCGATAGGATGGCATGGGGAATCTAGAGCTAAATCAGCACAAATTTGGCTAATTTTTTTTAAAAAGGAGCAAAGACAATTCAATGAGATAAGGGATGGCCTTTTCAACAAATGATGGTGGAGCGATTGGATACCAATAGAAAAAAACAAAAACAAACAAACAAGCAAACCAAAAACCAAAACCTCAACCTCAACTTCACACCTTATAGAAAAATTAACTCAAAGTTGAACATGGATTTGCTTTTCTTTTTTCAGCTTGAGATAAAACTGACATGTAACACTGGGTAAGTTCAAGGTGTAGAATGTATCGATTTGATGTATTTACATATTGCAGAATGATTGCCACCGTAGTATTAGCTAATGTCTCCATTACATCACATAATTACCATTTATTTTCTGTGACAAGAACGTTTAAGGTCTACTCTCTTGGCATTTTTCAAGTATGTAATACAGTATTACTAACTATAATCCCATGTTGCACGTTAGGTCTCCAGAACTTATTTATCTTATAACCAGAAGTTTGTAACCTTTGACCACCATCTTTCTAACGCCCACCCTGACCTGCAGTCCCTGGTAACCACCATTCTACTTAGTTCCTGCGAGTTCTGCTTTTTTAGGTTCCACATAACTGATAACATATAGTATTTGTCTTTGTCTGGCTTATTTCACTTTGCATAATGTCCTCAAGCTCAATCCATGTTGTCACAAATGGCAGGATTTCCTTCTTTTTAATGGCCAAATGCTATTCTATTCCATATATACCATACTTTCTTTCTCCATTCAGCAGTTGATAGAAACTTAGGCTGTTTCCATGTCTTGGCTATTGTGGATAATGTTGCAGTGAACATAGGAATGTAGATAACTCTTTGAGATAATGATTTCATTTCCTTTGGATATATACTTGAAGTGGGATTACTGGATCGCATTTGTCATTTTCCCTCCAGTTTTATTGAGATGCAATTGATATATAACATTGTATTAGTTTAAGGTGTATAATATAATTCCTTGATGTGTGTACACTTAGTGACGTAATCACCACAATAAGTTTAGTTAACATCCGTCACCTCACATAGTTACAATTATTTTCTTGTGGAGAGAACTTTCAAGATCTACTCTCTTAGCAACTTTTGAATATACATTACAGTATTATTAACCATCGTCACCATGCTGCACATAACATCCCCAGGATTTATTTATTTTATACCTAGGAGTTTGTTCCTTTTGACCACCTCACCCATTTCCCCCATTCCACCTCATCCTCCAGCAACCACAATACATTCTCTGCTTCAGTGAGTACAGTTATTCTAGGTTTCATGTCTAAGTAGGGTCATACGGTATTTGTCTTTCTCTGGCTGGTTTATTTCACTTAGCATAATGCCCTTGAGGTCCATCTATGTTGTCCCAAATAGCAGGATTTCCTTCTTCTTTATGGCGGAATAATATTCCATTGTATAATATATATACCACAACTTGTTTGTCCATTCCTCTATTGATGGACGCTTAGGTCATTCCCAGTGCTGGCTATTGTAAAAGATGCTTCAGTAAACATGGGGGTGCATATATCTCTTTGAGATAGTGATTTTTTTTCCCCTTTGGATATGTACCCAGAAATGGAATTGATGGATCACACGGTAGCTCTATTTTTAATTTTCTGAGGAAGCTCCACGCTGTTTTCCATAGTGGCTGTACCAATTTACACTTCCAGTAAGAGTGCACGAGTGTTCCCTTTTGTCCACATCTTTGCCAACACTTTTTGCTTTTTTTTAAGATTTTATTTATTTATTTTCGAGAAAGAAAAGGCATGAGTGGGGGGAGGGGCAGAGGGAGAAGCAGACTCCCTGCTGAGCAGAGAGCCCCATGCGGGGCTCGATCCCAGGACCCTGGGATCATGACCTGAGCTGAAGGCAGATGCTTAACCGACTGAGCCACCCAGGTGCCCTTTGCCAACACTTTTTATTATCTTATCTTATCTTTTGATGAGAGCCATTCTAATATGTGTGAGGCATATCTTTTTGTGCTTTTGATTTCCATTTCTTTTTTTTTTAAGATTTTATTTATTTATTCGACAGGATAGAGACAGCCAGCGAGAGAGGGAACACAAGCAGGGGGAGCGGGAGAGGAAGAAGCAGGCTCCCAGCGGAGGAGCCTGATGTGGGGTTCGATCCCATAACGCCGGGATCACGCCCTGAGCCGAAGGCGACGCTTAACCGCTGTGCCACCCAGGCGCCCCTGATTTCCATTTCTATACGATTGGTGATGTGGACCATGTTTCCACATACCTGTTGGCCATTTGTATGTCTTCTTTGGAAAAATGTCTACTCAGTTCCGCTACTCATTTTTTAATCAGAATTTTTTGTCATTGTGTTACTCTGGAGTTGTGTGATATATGATTTGCACATATTTTCTCCCATTCTATAAACAGTCTTTTCATTTTGATGCTTGTTTCTTTTGCAGTGCAGAAGCTTTGTAGTTTGATGTAGTCTCACTTGTTGACTTTCACTTTTGTTTTCTGTGCTTTTGGTCTCATAGCCAAAAACTTATTGCCGAGACCAACATCGAGGAGTTTATTCCTAACATTTTCTTCTAGGTGTTTTATGGGTCCAGGTTGTACGTTCAAGTCTTTAATTCATTTGAGTTAATTTTTGTGAATGATGTAAGGTGGTGGCTGGATTTTATTCTCCTGCATGTGGTGGTCCAGTTTTTCTGGCACTATTTATTGAAGAGACTACCCTGTCTCTATTGAGTATTCTCGGCTCCTTTGTCAAATATTAGTTGACCATATTTGTGAGGGTAAATTTCTGTGCGCTCTATTCAGTTCCCTTGGTTTATGAGTCTATTTTTATGCCAGTACTATACTGTTTTGATTACTATAGCTTTGTAGTATACTTTGAAGTCAGAAAGTGTAATGTTTCCAATTTTATTCTTCTTCCTCAGGATTGTTCTGGCTATGCAGTGTGTTTTGTGGTTCCTTATGCATTTCGTATTACTTTTTTTTTTTTTTATGTCTGTGAAAATGCAGTTGGGATTTTGATAGGGATTGCTTTAAATGTATAGATGGCTTGGGGTGGTATGGACATCTTAACAATATTAATTCCTCCAATCCATGAACACAAGATATCTTTCTATTTATTTACATCTTCAATTTCTTAAATCAAAATCTTGTAGTCCTCATGGTACAGATCTTTCACCTTCTTGGTTAAATGTGTTCCTATGCATTTAATTTATTTTGAATGCTGTTGAGAGTTTTAGCTAAAGTACTTTGTAATATTGCTGCCTCAGTATCCATTTTGTGTAGCCAGGAGGCCTGCAGGGACACCTGCCCCTCCCACAAGAACATGCCCTGGATAGCCCCCTGTAGAATCACAAATAAATGGAAGGCACTGATATGACTCCCCCGGTGGCCCTTGTGATAAGCAGTGTCCCCCACCTCCCATGGTCTTCCCCTTGTATGCCCCTTAGAAAAGACCCCCCGCCCCGTGAAGCACACATTGTTGGGGGCTTGATATTTTTGTATTTCCAGCCCTTTGTTCTGAGATGTATTTATGTTATTGGAAACTGATCATTTCGTGTCATGCTTTTAAGATTTGTTAGGTGACGCCCAAGCAGTTTGTTTTCTAGGGAAACTTCTCATTACTGAAGCAAGATACTCCCGTTGCCTGTACAAAATGCCTTGTAAATATTGAGATTTCTCTGTCTAGCTGGTGGGAATAGTCACTATTCCTGGGCCTATGTGGATGCTGGGAATTTTTTTTTTAAGATTTTTATTTATTTATTTGATAGAGAGAGCACAAGCAGGGGGAGTAGCAGAGGGAGAGGGAGAAGCAGACTCCCCATTGAGCAGGGAGCCCGATGTGGGGTTCGATCCCAGGGCCCTGAGATCATGATGTGAGCTGAAGGCAGACACTTAACCGACTGAGCTACCGGGAGCCCCAGTGCTGGAAATTCTTACCTCATCCTCTGGCCATTGTATCCAAGGTAGTTTCCTCACAGACAGGTACTAATACTCAGCTGAACACCCGAGTACAGCACTCTCTTCTCCAGTACTCTCTTCTGCAAACTCTAGTTGCCTTGATCTGCCTAGACTCTCAGCTGTTTCTCCTCAACTCAGAAAATCCACTGGGCTCTCCCAACGGTCTGGAAACTCAGTACAGTAAGCTGAGACACCAATACCATAAGATTTGCCTTTTTTTTTTTCATCTCTCACGGGTCACTTTTTTTCATTGCCAGATACCCAGTGTCTTGAAAACCTTTGTTTTGTATATCTTGCTTTATTATTGTTGTTTCAGAAGGGAGGAGAAATCTGGGCCTACCACTCCACTTCCTTTGGATGCAAATGTCCTGAGCGGTTTAGAAGTAATCAGCAATGGGAGATCTTGGGCATCTCAGACTGTCGGGACTCATTCAGTAGTTTGCCCCTAAAAGGTAGAATTTGATCCCAGAGTCAATAGTTTATGTATTCACTGAACACTCTCTTGACTATTGTGTAAATAGACCTCCTGTCGTCTGTATTGTGAATCTACCACAGATATGGAATTCACAGACATGCCTTGATGGGACTTCAATAAAGGCCAGGTTTTAAACTTCAGGGGTTTTCAAAGCAAGAAACATTCCACAAAATGTTTGCTGCTCTTTACCATCTGTCTTTTCACACAATAACTTCCATTCACAGGGTGGGAGAATTTCCAGCTTTTCTGCTGACATCTGGTCACATAATTTAGGTCTACAAATGGAAATCAAAATGCAGAGTTGTGTCTATTATCTAAATTATTCTGCCTTCAGTCTCTCTGCATCCCCAGACCTAAATAAAATCCAGAAAGAGATGTGTGAAATCTTCGTCAATACAAAGCAGAAGTATTTGAGAGGCTTTCATCAAAATAGTTAAAATAATTGCCGTGCAATTCCAACCAGAAGCTTTCATCCTTGATGCGTAGTATGGTTCCAGGTGGTCTGAGTATATAAGAAATAGCTCCTGAACAAGAGCAAAATATATAAAGTGAAATATCATGTGTTTAGTGCTGAAGGATCTCCTGGGAGTACTAAGAACTGGGCACAGTATGGTCAGTGAAGTAGAATTTTATAATGCTTGATGATTATAATTTCGTGTTTAACCAAATTGATGTGAATTGATTGAGAAAAATAAATAGACAACGTTCCAAACAGTGGCAATAGCACTAATAAAGGTATGGTGGTGGGCTGGGGGGCTGGGGGGCTGGGGGGAGCAAGATCTACTAATGAGAGTGATGGGACTGGAGAGATGAACTTGTTATGAAGAATGAGAAACACATTTATGGAGATAATGTGGTCGGTAAGAGAAGTCAATGGAGGATTTGACATGTTAGATTAAGGATTTCAAGATGTATAACTTCAATTTCCAGAAGTAAAAATGAAGAAGGAAGCCTTACCAACCCTTTCTCTCTGAAAACAATCAACCTGAAAATCTGGTTTGGAAAATAAAATAAAACAGCTTTCTGACTTGGGACGAGTTGGCATAGACTTGTCTTTTCCAGCTCCTCTCTACTAACTATAATTAAAAAGCTGGAAAATGGGGCGCCTGGGTGGCTCAGTCAGTGAAGCGTCTGCCTTCCGCTCAGGTCATGATCCCGGGGTCCTGGGATCGAGCCCTGCGTTGGGCTCCCTCTGCCTGCTGCTCTGCCTGCTCGTGTGCGTGTGCGCGCGTGCTCTCTCTCTCTGTCAAATGAATAAAACCTTTTAAAAAAAGAAAGAGAAATACTGCCTTACAGGAGGGTGGTGGCAGTGAAGATTGAGAGAGGTGGATAAGTGTAACAGATCCAGGAGATAGAATCCATGAGACTTAGAGCTGGGTTAGCAAGGAGGTAAGTGTGGGAGGTGTCAAGGATGCATTTTGATAATAGGAGATCCTGGAAGAAGACTCTATTTTGTGGGGTAGGAGTATCCATATGTGTGTGTGTGATGTGTTCAGGCTTGGTCTGAGGTGAGGTTAAAACAGCTAAGATGAAGAACAAGTAGTCATAAATACACTGCTTTGGATCACAAATGTCAGATGTCTGATATATATATATATGTATGTATATATGTGTATGTATCATATATATATATGTATATATAGTTACACATAATACTTAACACAATATATACACAACACTCAACTGTTAAGACTTTTCTTCTTCTCTTCCCATTACATGTTATATACTTTTTAATTTTTATTACCTTCAGTATATGTGCTCATTGAAGCCATGGGAAAGATTATAGAATGAGAAGCCAGAGGGGTCTATGAGAAACCTTGGTTAATTCTTTTTTTCTTTCTTTCTTTCTTTTTTTTTTTTTAGAGAGAGAGCAGAGCAGTGTGGAGGGGCAGAGGGAGAAGGAGAGAGAGAACCCTAAGCAGGGTCCACACCCAGTGAGGAGCCCGATGTGGGGCTCTATCTCACCACCCGGAGATCATGACCTGAGCCGAAATCAAGAGTTGGTAGGTAAACCAACCGAGCCACGCAGGAGCCCCTAAACCTTGATTAATTCTAACATGAGGCGGCCGGGCAGAGAAGGATGAGCCTGCAAAGGAACAGAGAAGGAATGGGCAGAGAGGCAGAAAAGTAAATAATAGTTAAGTATTATGCTGTATACGGTAAGGAAAAAGAATGTTTCAAGAAGGGTTGTGCGGTTTAACAGGAACATGGCTGATGAGAGGGCAAAGAAAATGTGAACTGTAAAGTCTGGTTTTATTTACGGACATGGATGACATTAACCAGATCTATTTCTGGAGGAATGGGGCAGAAAGTGAAATCGAAGTGGGTGAGTGGGAGAAAAAGAGATGAAGACAGTGAATATAAATAATAATGGAGAAATGAGCCTCGGACAGAATAAAGGGCTGCTCTTTGTCCTAATTAGGGAGAAGGATGATAGGCTGCTTGAAAACGTACGTAAATGTGTGGACTTTGTATTGAGAAAATGAGAGCACTTCCTCCTGAAGGTTTCTTTCTATCCTCTCTTCTCACATCTCTGACCCCTCTTGCCACCTTCTGCATAGGCACAGAATGGAAGAGGGAGCCAAAGATTCGAAGATAGCAGAGAAGTTGTAGTGACCTAAACAGAGAACTCGGTAAGGATATTGAGTAGTGCTGAAGTCCTACCCAAAGTTAGTAAATGTAAACTTACACTGGAAATAATTGGCTGACTATTATTGAAATAGCAAGCTGTGAACTCTATGCTGGCTAAGGAAGAAAGTGATGAAAGGAAGAATTGGAGTGAATGGGGGAAAAGTAGAGGAATCAATAGACTAGAAGCCTCCATGACCGTGAGGTAGGACCACAGGGGAAACAGTTGAACAACAAAGCTGGAAGGATAGGAGGTTGAAGTCAGAGGAGGAAAACTTGAATGATTGTTTTTGATTAGAACAGGTGTGAATGATGGCGAGGTCCAAGTCACAGCTGTGGAAGTGATTGTTGCGGAGTGGAGGAAACAGTTATTTGGAGTAGTTGAAGAACTGAGACGTACTGGTATTAAATGCCTGATCCGTGAAGCTTTGAGAGTCACCTGGATGAAGGCAAAGGTTCTGAAAGGAAAAAATTAAAACAGCTGTGAGTTGGATGGCAAAATGTTTAATACAGGAAGGGGAGTGAATGGCAGGGAGGTGGTAGGTGACCTCCGAGGAGAAGGAGACGATGGTATAATAGAACGGCAGAATTAACAACAAAACAGGCATTTGTTGTTGTTGTTTTGTTTGTTTCATTTCAAAGAAGGTGGGAAAAGCAATGAGCGGAAGTGGCAATGAGCATCAAAGAGGACACAACCCTTTCAATTGCATTGCACGGTGTGGGAGAGAAACACTTTAGAGCACCGTAGGAGAAGCGGTCTCAGGAAAGAGCTGGGCTTCAGTTGTTGGGGCCAAGGCCAGGCAGCCCCACGATGGGCTACTTTGGCATGAAGATTATTTTGAATTAAAAAGCAATTGAGGGGCACCTGGGTGGCTCAGTCGGTTAAGTGTTTGACCCTTGATGTTAGCTCAGGTATCGATCTCAGGGTCGTGAGTTCAAGCCCTGCGTTGGGCTCCACACCCAGCACAGAGTCTGGTGTTAAAAAACAAAACAAAACAAAACAAAACAAAAAAAACAAGACAAAACCCAGAACAACAACGAAAAGCCCTGCGTTGGGCTCCACACCCAGCACAGAGTCTGGTGTTAAAAAACAAAACAAAACAAAACAAAAAAAACAAAACAAGACAAAACCCAGAACAACAACAACGAAAAGCAATCGAAACCAAGCAGATTCAGGAAAAGCTCTTTACATCTCTTCTCAACTACCTGTAAAGGTCGTAGCTAGAGGACCTGTTCCAGGGAAAGAGCGATCACCAGAGATAACTGTAAAACTAGGTATGGTAGCCTGGAAGGAAGCCAGCAAGACCCGTTTCGTCAAAGTCCTCTATGTCCCATTGTTGTTGAGCCCAGCAAACATTTACCAAACATTTACTCATTTTCATCTTCCTGTGAATTCCGCTCCTTCCCTTTAAAGTCTCAGACCCCTGCCCCCTTCTCCTTGGCTCGCACTGACATATATACCTCATTTTGCCTGACTGTCTTTGGCATTTCCACGTCTGTGTGGATTTTCTATATGTATGAAATTAAATTTGGTTTTCTCCCGTTAATCTGTCTCATGTCAATTTGATTCTTATTCCAGCTAGAAAGTCCTTGAAGGGGACAGGAAATTCTTGTTCCCTGACACAGTTAAGACAATAAATGTAGTGCTCACATGTATTCCAATTATAGGATCGTTCGCTAAATATGAATCAAGGGCCATCTACAGAGGACCTAGTGAAGGGATCTGGGGACGAGGGGAGTTGCTTCAGTTATGGGCAAGAAAATGCAGAGCATCCCAGAGACTAGAGAATGCGGAAGTCTTGGTTTTATGGATGATGAGTCATGAAGATGGGGAGGAGATGGTCTGCCTGGTCTGGGTCATTTTAGTACCAGAAGCTTTTATCACGTGAGGGCCACAGGAGAGAAATATTGCAGGTTTTAATCCCAAATATTTTTTTCTCTTTCTTTGTTGTTAATCCATCAGGACACAAAGACACGTGTAAAAATACATCAGTAGAGATCTCACCAGTAAGAGGTAGATGGTCCCTGCATCCCTGGCTCTTTCCAGATACGATTCTTATTCTAGAACTCAGGCACAGTCACGGATCCCTGAGATAAGATAAAGCCATCTTTTTCTCAGTGCTTAGGAATTTCTGTTCAGATTAGTTGTCCCAGTTTGTAATCACAATTTGCCTTGCTCCCTAATGCTAAATCTTGCTAAAATTCATTCCTGCTCTGAATTCTAGGTCTGTTTCTTTCCCAGGACAGGAGAATCTGAAGAGTCTGAGGCCAGTAACTCAGTGTTTCATGAGCTTAAGCCTTATGATGAGTCCTTTTCCCAAATTGGACGAGTTCAAACTACTCCCTTGACTTCCCTTCCTGTATCCTAATTCCTCTTGCTTTTTCTCCCCTTCCAAGAATTTTAGATATTGGAGGCCTGTCTCTGAAACAGAGTTGCTGCGGCCGACTTCTACTCCCACCCCCAATACCTTCCTCTTGCTTGACTCCATCTTGGTTTGTCTGCCCTATTCATTGTTTTTTTTTTTATGCTTTCCATATCCCATCCACCTCTGATCTGATTAGGCTTGCTGCTATATACATGCATTGATTAAAGAAAATGAAATAAAGGAATAGGAAAGGAGAGAGGTTGGAATGATGCTTCCTAACTTTATTTATTTTTTTAAGTAATAGGATTTGTATGAAGCTGCTAATGGCCAAAGGCCAGCCTGGCCTGAGAGCACACTCTCAGGACGTTAGTAACCTACCTATCTGGAGTGTAGCTGTGTGCTATACCAGTTGGGAGTAGGGGAATGGGAGTAGGGGAATATTCTGATATCCTAGTTCAAGTTTACATCTAGAATGCCTTATTGGTCGAAAAGACTTGAGACAAACATTTTACTTTTATTTGGTATATTTGTAAAATCTGACATAATAATAGTATGCTTTTTCCCCCCCTATTGCTGCTGTGTCCCATTCATGCAACTGCCAAGGTATTATTCTACACCCACTGCCTTGAGGACACCATTGTCAAGACAGAAATTCAAAGAGAAAAGAATCAATTCTCAGCTTTCGAGTTTCAAAACAGATTTCAAAACAGGCTTTGAAGTTCATAGGAGAAGCAGCGACTTACAACAGGTTTGTGAATCTCAGAATTTCTGCCTTTTAATTTTTAAAAGACAAAATGTCCGAAGAAATGAGGCTAGTAGAATGCATCTTTGGAGAAAAGGGGAGGCAAACCATAAATATAATGCATTTGCCCTGAAATAAATGAGAAAACCCTGAATTCACAAGATTAAGTACACCACCAGGGGGCAAAACAAAGACTCAGGTTGGAAACCAGTATCAATTAGAGAAACATAAAGGTTCTTTTGCAGATCTAAGTTGCATATTAAAAGAGATTTTAGACTGCTCCATGTCCAGATCCTTTGACAAGTATAATTTGAAAATATAACTGCTCGGTTAATACTGATAAGCCCACCCATAGTTCCCCTTCCTCTAACTGAAAAAAATCATTGCACTGATATTATCCTAGGTAAAGTAATTCAGCTAACCAAACTTTTTTTCATTCATAAGAGATTTCTTATTCTTCTCCATTTATTTTCTCATCGGGTAATAATTATATGTACAGTTCCACCGTGTGCCATCTGTATGCCTTTGGTCAGCTTACGGAGTTTCCCTGAACCTCGGTTTCTTTGCTTATAAAATGACCATAGTAGGGGCGCCTGGGTGGCTCAGTCACTTAAGCGTCTGCCTTCAGCTCGGGTCATGATCTCAGGGTCCTGGGATTGAACCCCGCGTCGGGCTCCCTGCTCCGCTGGGAGCCTGCTTCTCCCTCTCCCTCTGCCCCTCCCCATCCCTGCTTGTGCTCTCTCTCTTTCCTTCTCTCAAATAAATAAATAAAATCTTTTTAAAAAATGGCCATAGTGGAAACAGTTGATCAAACCAACCAGAAGATATGAGGTTAAGGTCAGGAAAAGAGATCCTTTATATAGCTATTTGGGTGGTGGAGAAATATTGGATGATGCCTTAAAAACAGTAAGAAAAACAAAAATATTTGGAGAATTATAAAAATAATTTAGTAGATACTCAATATATGTACTGAGGACATAGAAAGATGTGGCCAGAACTGTAATAATAGCTAACATTTCTCACTTACTATGTATAAATATCTTGGTAAATGACGACACATTACCTTCTTTAATCCTGATAATAACCCTGATAAGCTGTAACTTCATCATCCCTCACTTTAGAGATGAGGAAATAGAGGCTCAGAGGAGATAAGTAATTTGTCCCAGTTTTCACATCTAATAAATGGTGAGTAATGAGGCTCAGCTCTGACAAGCAGTATTATTACCATCATTCCTGAGTATAGCTTCCTCAATCGTATAATTACTCTTAAATCATCTTCATCAAATGTTTTCTTATTGCCTTCTCTTATGTAAACGGAATCTCATTTTTTGTCTTACATTTTGTGGGCCTGTATCTCCTTATTGGTCTTATCCTTGCTTAGGCTTGTTGATTTTTGCATTTCTGGTATTTTTTCCCCCTGAAATCCTCTCTACCATTTTGGGTGCAAACATCATGATATTCTTTTGTGTCCTCTGTTCATTTGTTTCAATAAGTCCTTTTTTTCAACACACGGTACATTTAAAGAGGATCTGCCTTTTACGTTATTTTAAGTTCTAGAAATTATGCTGCCAATATAAATTGAAGGATTGAGAAATTCATCAAGAGAATTCTAAAGAACATTCACTTTTGCAACAAATTTTTGCAAAAAGAGACTTTATGGCTCTGAATTATCTGTATAAATACTCCGATAATCACTTCGTGTTGCTTACCTGGACTGGTTTATTTACCTCCCGTTGGAAATACCACCCCCTAGTGGTTTTTAGTTTTCATTTTGTTGATTTGTGGATTTAAAAAATAATGTTATACCATTCTGGGCTGTAAACTCTCAAGTCAATAATCTGAGTTCCTACTCAAGAAACTAGAGGGTCAAATAAACCAAAGCAATCAGAAGAGAGGAAATAATAAAGATAAGAACAGAAGTCAATTACATTAAAAGCAGGAAAACAATAGAGAAAGTCAAAGAAAGCTCGTTTTATGGGAGAAAAATCAATATTGTTAAAATTGCAGCAAAACTGAAAAAATAAATAAAAAGAAGACACAAATCACCAATATCAGGAATAAAATAGGAAATATTGCTATAAATCCTGCAGCTATTACAAAGATAATAAGGCAGTACTACAGATAACTTTAAGCTTATGATTTCAACTACTTAGAAGAGATGCACCAATTTCTCAAAAATCACAAACTATCCAACTCATCAAGATAGACATTAAAGAAATTGAATGTGCAATTAAAAAGATCCCAGAAAAAGAAATCTCCAGGTCCAGATGGGTTCACTGGAGAACTCTACCAAACAGTTGAATTAATGCCATGCTTACACAGTACCGTGCTGATATTTGGTTGAGGTACTTTGAGTCCAAGTTCATGAGAGATATTGGTCTGAAGTTTTCTTTTTTGCACTGCCATTGTCTGGTTTTGGGATCAGGGTAATACTGGCCTCATAAAATGAGTTGGGAGTTTTTCCATCTGCTTCTATTTTCTGAAAGAGATCGGATAAATGGCGGTCTTCGTTCTTCCTTAGATGTGCTTCCCCAGGCACGATGGCCCTAAACATAGATAGGAGACATTGACCTTGATGGGCACATGGAACCTTCTCCGTCAGACCACCTGGACCTGGCAGAGCTCCCTCTTGATTCTCGCTGGTGCTGCCTAAAGGGGCTGGATGTGCTTTTCTGTTTTACTGGGTGCTGCTAGGTTCCTTTGGGGGTAGCAGGGACTGTTGGATGGGGAGTGTTTCCCAGGTCCTGTTCTTTTAGTTACATAGTGGAAGTGGGACTACTAGACTATCAAAACACTGAGCCTACAACGCTTTCTATGCCTTGGAAAGTCAGAAGTCTTTGGGCCTGGTTTTGCTCCTGCCCCTGGGTGGGTGGTCAAGAGATACCGGGTCATTGCGTTTTTCTTCAAGTACTGTGTGTCCTACGTGATCTGCTTTCCCCTTTCCACCCTTCAAGGTTCTCTTGTGACAATTTCATTATTTTCCAGCTTTTAAAAAAAGTATTTTATTTATTTATTTGAGATAGAGAGAGAGAGTGAGAGCGAGAGAGCAAGCACAAGCAGGCAGATGGGCAGAGGGAGATGGAGAAGCAGGCTCCCCGCTGAGCAGGGAGCCCAACGCGGGGCTCGATCCCAGGACCCTGGGATCATGACCTGAGCCGAAGGCAGACGCTTAACCGACTGAGCCACCGAGGCGTCCCAAGGCAGTATTTCTTGACTGAACTATAACAGCTTTCTAATTTCGTCTCATCTTATCCACTATCACTCCCTTCCTAGCTGCTTCCAACTGCCACCAAAAAAAATTAATGCAAACTCTTATCAATGATCCCTCTCTCAACTTAAAATCTTCCAATGTTTCCCCATTGCTCTTAGGATACGGTTAAAACTCCTTAACATTTTCAGCAACCCTCTGTGCGGTCTGTCCTTGGCCTACCTCTAAAGGTTTTCTTTCCATGTTCCTTCACAGCACAGGCCTTTGCACATGTTACCTCTAATTTTCTAGAACATTGTGTTCCAGGCGCCTCCAAGTCATCCAGCAGAACTCAGGTCAAATCCTTTTCTGGTACTCTTTCCTTCTTCTTGGCATCAATTGTAGTTTGTAGTTGCTTATTTGTATGGTTACTATTGCCTGTATCTTCCCTCTAAGGTCCAGGCCCTAAGCTTTATAAGGGCACATCTGTTTCTTTCCACCTTATACTCCCACTGCCTGGTGAATAATTGTTTAATAAATGGATGAATGAATGAATGAATGAATGAACGCTTTACCAGTACACCAGTGAAATTTACTAAGTAGGAGTTTCGATCTTTTGGCCACTTCTTCCATGTTTTCTTTTCTCCACAGTGCTACAGGTTAGCCTCACCTTCCTTGCACACCCAGTGTTCTCAAAACTGTTCTTTTACATTCTCTCCTTGCCCTAAATCTTCAGTTTTTAAGTTTTTTAATACACACATTGAAACTTAAGAGTGACGGGCTGGTAAGACTCTGAACTGATGCCAGAAGGTCTACTGAAGAGACAGTCCTTTCCTTACTCAATTACTGTGAAATCCGTTTCTTGTTCATGGTATAAATTCAAGCTTACTTTGGATTCTTCTAGAAAATTATTGATATCAATTTTTTACCGAAGTTTAGCCAAATACCTAATTGTGGTTATGATGTCTCAGAGCTTAGCATGACTTAATTGCTCTCCACTTCCACATAAGGTAATACATTTATTTTCATTCCCTAACTGCCTTGAGTAGTAATTACTGTTGACGTGGTTATTGTCAAGACAATGTATAACATATGTCAATTGCTGTATAGCTATTCAGATAGATAAAAATATACATAATTGATTTTATCATACCTATGTTATCGGCTAAGACAAATGATCATAACATGCCATTCCTCCTGCTCTCCCAAGGAAGAATAACAGAATAATATGGAATAATATAAAACATAAAATAATATGGCCCTTGAGAGCCATGGACTCGATGGAGGACTCAGCACTGGAGCTAACAAATTCGCTCTGGCATTTGTGACTTGTAGGAGCCTACACATCCCGTTTGTTGGGAAATTTAATCTGTGCCTGAACCTGGCAGAAAAAAGAAATCCACACGTAGCTGAGAATCTGATTCATATGCGGCTACTTGTGGATTTCTTTTTTCTGCCAGGTCACCACAGGGTAATAAAAGCAACATATTTTTTAATTACCATTTCTTACTAGAATGTGGAAATATTAGCCTCCAGATACCCATTTAAAAGCTTGAAACCAGATGGTGGAAAATATCCAACGGAATCGAAGTAGAGGGGAGAACAGTCTGAGTAAAGTGCTTTGGAGACATCTGATACATGGAAAGGGGCATATAAAGACTCCAAGAGAAAGGAAGGGAAGACAGAACTCAACTACTAAAGCCTCTGAAAATGTCAGACATACTTGAGAAAATTATATCAAGTCAATAATGGCCAACTTCACATCTTATTTCAGGGAATGGCTGGAAATCATAGGCTGTAATTTCCAGCATCAGATGTGAAATTGCTCCTTTAAGTGAAAGTAATTTTGATACCTTAAATTTCCATGGTGTCTTTCTTTTCAAAGAAAGTTTTCTCAGTCTAAGGCTTGCAAGTACGTAGAGTTAGTTGTTAGCAGAAACTTGCAAAGAGAAAAAAACTGTCCCAAGCTTTATGGTCTTCTTTCTCCTTTCTTCCAGCTCAACTTTGCAATCTTCACTATACCCGCCCCCAAACTCAACCACCATATACTCAAAGCAAAAGACAAAATGTATGCCACTACACATGTGAACACTTGTCTTGGAGGAGAGGAACAAATTATTCCAAGAATCAACTCTTTTCTGGGGGAGCCCACTACTTTCATTCATTTATTGAGCGAACCATTTTTTGAGCAACCACGCTTTGCCAGACATTTAAAAGGAACTGAACATGAGCAAGGTATAAAGACTCTTGCTCTCCTTCAGCCCTCTGCTGGTAGGAGATAAATAAAAGTAAACCAAAATTATAATCCAGTGTGAAAAGTGACATTAAGGAAAATACAGATGGTCATAAGTAGAATTTACTACATCTGTTGACCCAACAGAATTACCAAGATCACCCTTTGCCATCTTCAAAAATGTCCCTGTTCAGATGTTAAGTTATATGACCACCCTTGCTATAGAGTCTAAGAGGGGCTGTATCTAACCCAGTCCTGGAGCCACCTTCCAGAGGAAGCCATGGTTAAATGTCAAAACCTAAAGGATGAACAGGTGATGACAGCTCTCTGATTAGGTGACATATTAGGTGACATGCGAGCAGAGGCTACAGTGAAGTGAGAGAGAGAGAGCACAAGCAGGGGGAGCAGCAGGCAGAGGGAGAGGGAGAAGCGGGCTTCCCGCTGAGCCCTTC
This sequence comes from Ursus maritimus, assembly GCF_017311325.1. Taxonomy (NCBI): domain Eukaryota; kingdom Metazoa; phylum Chordata; class Mammalia; order Carnivora; family Ursidae; genus Ursus; species Ursus maritimus. The sequence goes on along the minus strand of NW_024423319.1, from coordinate 32,678,092 downwards.
CTTAACCTCCCAATCTACAATAACATCCCTCCCCATCATTCTCCATCCCTTGATTTGCTTCATTTTTCGTCATAACATTTACCACACATTAGATATTACTTATTATCTTTCTCCCCCCCACCGGGAGAACGTAAGCTACATGAGAAGTCCTTTATTTTTTCTTTTCACTGCGATATCCCCAGTACCTAAAATTATTCTTGATGCACTGTGGTTGTTCAATAAACTTCTGACAACTGAAGACATGAAAAGCACTTAAAAAATGCCTGACAGATAATAAGCACTCAAAACAACGCTATCTAGTTCTATTATGAAGTATGGATAGGGTAGAGGAGATAATAAAAGGATCAAATAAAAACTTGAGGATTTTAATATCACAGTATTACTGACAGGAAAGCTGGTTTTGAGTCTCTGCCTGGAACCTTCCACAAGGGGAGGAACCCTGTCCCGTCCTGGGGCAGATCATACCAAAGGTCTGTCATTCAAAGGTTTTCTCTTAGGCTGTGCTGAAATCGGCCTTTGTAATTTTTTCTATCTCTTCCAACCTTCTTGAGAAATACAAAGCAAATCACTTCTAGAGAGCGCAAGTATGCTGTCGTATGTGTCTTTACTTTCAGCCAGAACAAAAAGACTCAACTCCTTGAACTGTATTTTGTGAATGTATGTTAGGCTTTTAAAGTATGATCTGACCAATAGGCCTCATTGGTCCCTGGGTGTCATTATTAATGCACTGTATAATTCTATAAGCATTTTACTAGCTGCATTTACTGAAGTACTTATGTAATTTGTACATGAACATTGGTTCATGTTCAGGTATTTTTCTCCATGAGACGTATGCTTTACTGAATAAAGCTGTTAGCTTAGCTGGCTAATGCAGAATTCTATTTAGGGACATCTAGCCACTGGGTGGCTCAGTCAGTTCAGCGTCCGACTCTGGATTTGGGCTCACGTCATGACCTCAGGGTCACGAGATCAAGTTCTGTATCAAGCTCTGTATCGGGCTCTTCGCTAGGCCTGGAGCCTGCTTAAGATTTCCTCTTTCCCTCTCCCTCTGCCCCTCCCTCATGCATGCACATGCCGGCTCTCTCTCTCTCTCTAAAAAAAAA
>NW_024423319.1:32624425-32676979 GCF_017311325.1 Ursus maritimus | reverse complement strand
TATATATATATATATATGGAATTCTATTTTTTATACTTGAAATGAGAAAAACTGATCTCTTAATTAAATGCTTCTCCTTAAGCTTAATATAGCAAATCCTTGGTGTTTGAGGATTTTCAATTCAAGGTTTCAAGTATACACGGAAGACCCCGATATTAATGGCATGTAACGAACTGTCATTTTACTGAGTCGTGCTTTTCCTGATGCAGGAGCTACAACCTTTGGCGTGAGGCAGTGTCTCTTAGCTTATAGGTGAACCAAGCTAACTCCCAAGGTTATATATCTTAACATGGCTCTGCTATTCTCTGCTCAAACTTGCAGATATACATATATTTTATGGGATTGAAATATGTTATGGTAATATTAGAAAATATGGGCGATTTAGTACCAGAGACTTAGTAGTTTTACCTAACAACGATTTGTAGGTCTACTATCCAGGTCGTAGAGGGGTGGTCATAATACTCTACTGCCACCTGGTGACATCATGTTGTCCACTCAGCATAAATTTATGATCCCATACTTTCCATCCTACTATGTGCAGGAGCCTTTGCCAATTTGAGTGAGCTCTTGATCAATATCCATGCTCTGTACATTTTCAAATTAGAGCAAAGAGACCAGGGTTTATGGGAATGGTTTCAAATGAAAAAAAAAATCAGATAATACACACACTGCTGGACCAGAGTAAAAACGAACAAACAAAGATAAAAAAAAAATTTTTAAGCAAATTCGATTGATTAAGCTGTGACTGAATACTTTTTGCAGCACAAGATTTTATATTTGAAATTATTATGGGACTTAAATACTCTGTGTACCTGGTTAAATCTAAAGTTTGGCTGAACACAACGCTTTAGAGCAATTTCTACGTTTTTTAGAATCCATTTACTTGAAAAAAATGTGGGGTTTTTTGTCCCTTTTTTATTTTGAAGTAATTATAGACCAGGAAGTTGCAAAGATAGCAGAGGTCCCGGGTCCCCTTCATCCAGTTCCCATAATGGTTTATATCTTGGGTAATCATATTATAATATCAAAAACAGAAACGGCAGTGGTAATTTTATCACGTCATCACCACCAAAATCATGGTACAGAACGAACTATCCCATCACCACAAAGATCCCTTGTGCTACTCCTTATAATTGCACACTTGCCCCCAAACACTCCCCACTACCACAGCTAACCAACCCCTAATGACTACTAACCAACCCCTAATGACTACTATCCATCTCTACAGTTTTCTCATTTCAAGAATATTACATCGATTGAATCATACAGGATATGACATGTTGCGATTGGCTTTTTTACACTCGACATAACGTATTTGAGATCCACCTACACTGTTGTATGTTATCAACAACTTGTTTCTTCTTATTGCTGGGTAGAATTTCATGGTATGGATATACCACAATTCGTTTAACCATCCACCCATTACAGGACATCTTGTTTGTTTCTGGTTTGGGCTTACTACCAAGAAAACTGCTGTGAACATTTGCATACAAATTTTCGTGTACCTGAGGATGCTCAGAGACCGAGCACATCTGTCTGTCCTTTGCCATCCCATGAAGGTTTTATGCAAAGAAAAGGGTAAAAAGGGCTGAGCATCCACTAGTAACTTCATTAAAAGCAAAGTACCAATGAAAGACTTTTGTTGTAGAAAATAATTTGTAAAAAGCGGGCCATCACTGCTATCCCACCATCCTACCCTGAAAATGTATCAGTGCCTTATATTTAGTGTTTTCTTCAATGTCCTAGATGAAAACATCAACTAAGAAATGTTAGTGGGGCGCCTGGGTGGCTCCGTCGTTCAGCGTCTCCCTTCTCCGCGGGGAGCCTGCTTCTTCCTCTCCCACTCCCCCTGCTTGTGTTCCCTCTCTCGCTGGCTGTCTCTATCTCTGTCGAATAAATAAATAAAATCTTTAAAAAAAAAGGAAAAAGAAACATTAGCCACTATTAACCAACTATTGTATATGTCTTGGTGTATCCCGCACCAGCGAAATGTGCTCAATGGTCCTATGTTGACCAAATGCAATCGGGGTTAAAGGTCAGGTGTTGAGTAACTAAGTGTGAGAGGGGGATTTAGTGGACAAAAAGAAGAATAAACATACTTAAAATATTTCCTTTTATGGGATTATTGAATGTCCATGGATTGACAATGTGACCAATATGATACTACCCCCGTCTCCAACATGAAGAATGAAACATCAAGCATAGTACATAATAAACACAGTGATGTTTCTGGCTGGGCTTTTTTTTTTTTTTTAAAATCATCTCAGGAACATCTACTGAGGCCTGATCCAGCTCTGGGATCCTTCTTCCCAGATGAATAAATATGAAGGTCTCACAACAGACCAGCCATTTGAAATGAGTTCGAAAAGGTCATTATATCACATTCACTGTTTTTCCACTAAAGTATCCTTAGGTAAAATAAAGCCCCACTTTCAAGAAGTCTCTTACAGATCGGTAGTTGACAGAGGCGGGAGGTGGGGGGTAGGGAAAATGAGTGAAGGTGGTCAAAGGGTACAAACTTCCAGTTATAAAGAAGTTCTGGGGATGTAATGTATACTGTGATGACTGTACTTAACGATACTGTATCGTACGTTTGGAAGCTGCTAGGAGACTAGATCTTCCAAGTTCTCGTCACAAGAGTACAAGTTTGGAACTCCGTGAGGCGAGGGGTGTTAACCGGACTTCTTGTGTTAATCATTTCACAATGCACACATACATCAAAGCATTCGGTTGTCCACCTTAAACTAATACAATTTTATATGTAAATTACATCTCAATATAACGGGAGACGAAAGTCTCTTTGTCTCTCAGACAAGTAAGTCAAGATTTTTTGCTCTTTAAATTCAACTATAGACAGGTCAAATAGGTTTAAATCATCATTTGGGCATACTGCCCAGTTTCTCCTTATGGGAAATGAGGTTCATAAAGCCTCTTTCTTTCCAAGATCTACAAAGAACTTCTCAAAGTCAATACGCGAGAAACAAATAAACAAATCATAAAACGGGCAGAAGATATGAACAGACACTTTTCCAATGATGACATACAAATGGCTAACAGACACATGAAAAATTGTGAAATTCAAATCAAAACCACACTAAGATACGACCTTACGCTAGTTAGAATGGCAAAAATTGACAAGGCAAGAAACAACAATTGCTGGAGAGGATGTGGAGAAAGGAGATCCCTCCCACATTGTCGGTGGGAATGCAAGTTGGTACAGACACTCTGGAAAACAGTGTGGAGGTCCCTTAAAAAGTTAAAAATTGAGCTACCCTATGACCCAGCCATTGCACTACTGGGTATTTACCCCAAAGATACAGACGTAGTGAAGAGAAGGGCCATATGCACCCCAATGTTCATAGCAGCATTGTCCACAATAGCCAAATCGTGGAAGGAACCGAGATGCCCTTCAACAGATGAATGGATTAAGAAGTTGTGGTCCAGGGGCGCCTGAGTGGCACAGCGGTTGGGCGTCTGCCTTCGGCTCAGGGCGTGATCCCGGCGTTATGGGATCGAGCCCCACATCAGGCTCCTCCGCTATGAGCCCGCTTCTTCCTCTCCCACTCCCCCTGCTTGTGCTCCCTCTCTCGCTGGCTGTCTCTATCTCTGTCGAATAAATAAATAAAATCTTAAAAAAAATAAAAAGAAGTTGTGGTCCATATATACAATGGAATATTACTCAGCTATCAGAAAGAACGAGTTCTCAACATTTGCTGCAACATGGACGGCACTGGAGGAGATAATGCTAAGTGAAATAAGTCAAGCAGAGAAAGACAACTATCATATGATTTCTCTCATCTGTGGAACATAAGAACTAGGATGATCGGTAGGGGAAGAAAGGGATAAAGAAAGGGGGGGTAATCAGAAGGGGGAATGAAACATGAGAGACTATGGACTATGAGAAACAAACTGAGGACTTCAGAGGGGAGGGGGGTGGGGGAATGGGATAGACCGGTGATGGGTAGTAAGGAGGGCACGTATTGCATGGTGCACTGGGTGTTATACGTAACTAATGAATCATCGAGCCTTACATCGGAAACCGGGGATGTACTGTATGGTGACTAACATAATATAATAAAAAAAAAAACATTAAAAAAATAAATAAATAAAGCCTCTTTCTTGTTCACGGAGTTTATCATGAAGGTTAATTGAAGAATGGGGGAGACATGTTTTAAGCTCTTCATTAAAAATAGGCAATACAAATTCAAAACACTGATATTTTTGGTGCAATTATCATAAAACTGGACAGGCTGTTTAGTTCAAGAGGTGAGAAAAGATATTGTCCCCAAAATGTAGTGTCAAATAATCTTTGGGTTGAGTCCTAAGCTTATTAAACTGTCAGGCTGAATTATCAGTAAATCCAGAAGGATGTTAATGAAGACCTGTGCTTCAGCTTTCATTGCCATTTGGCAAACAGTAGCACAAAAAGAAAATGGTAATTAGCAATAAAGGTGTGTTTATTGGTTTGTGCAATTGACAGAGGCTCTATGTCTCTTCTGCACAGTATGTGTCCTTTATAAAACTGCCAGACAATGGATGCAAAACCTGTTCTCTTTTCCTTTAGGCTAGAGCTCCATGACCTTGAAGTGCCACGGGAGGAAAATCAATTAATGTGGGAATGAAAGTTCAGCCTTTTCATTGAAAAACAAAACAAAGTGAGTAAAATTGGGGTAACTCTCAATCCCCACCTCCTCCGAAGGCCTTCCCTAAAGCCAGTCTTCCCACCCCAATCCATCCACCATACTGCTTCCTGTGATCTGTCTAAAGGGAAAATGATCATTACTTTCTCCTGAGGAGAACCCTTCAATGGGCGCTTGGGATAGGATCTATGTTTTCTAGTATGTTCTGTAAGTCACTTTGGGATCTAGCCCTTGCCTACTCTCTAGCCTCTTCTCAGACCACTAGCACCCATGCCCTTACAACCCACACTCTGATACAGGAAGTGTTGGTAAGGAGAGGGATAGGGGAATGTTCATAGACTTCTGGAGAAAGTGCGCATGGGCACAGCCAGGTTTCACGGTGATGTGGCAATGTGTAGTAAAGTAAAAAATGTTCACATTCTGCAAGCCTGTCATTCTGCTCCTGGGTATACTACTGAAAGCTTTCATACACATGCACTTGGAAGTGTACTGACATCTTCATTGCAACAGTGCTTAATACAGCGAAAAGTGGTATGCAAAGTACAAAAACACCTCACTTAAATAGGAGTATAAATCAATTGTGGTTTAGTCACATAATGGAATCATATAGGGGGAGTAACAAAGAGGTAATGGTATACTACACGAATAATTGTTAAAAACCTCATGTTGAATTTAAAAATATATTATCAAGTGATAGATACAGGGACTCCTGGGTGGCTCAGTCATTAAGCATCTGCCTTCAGCTCAGGTCATGATCCCAGGGTCCTGGGATCGAGCCCCACATCGGGCTCCCTGTTCAGTGGGGAGCCTGCTGCTCCCTCTGCCTGCCCCTCCCCCTGCTTGTGCTCTCTTTCTTTCTGTCAAATAAATAAATAAAAATCAAATCTTTTTTAAAAATTCTTAAAAAACAGTGATAGATACAATACAATGCAGTTTAAGGTTTTTGAATTAATAGAAAGTTAGTGATTGTTTATGGGCACGTACACGTGTGCCTATACGTAAAAAGGATACACAAATACTTCAGGAGAAAGGCTGCTTCTGGGGAGACAGGCTGGAGGAGAATGCATAGGAGAGGATCACAAAGGAGCTCCCCCCCCCATTTTTTTTTTTTTTAGTAAGCTCTATGCCCATGCAGGGCTTGAACTCATGACTCCCCCCCGCCCCAGATCAAGAGTCACACAGTCTCCTGACTGAGCTAGCCAGGTGCCCTGAAGGGGCTTCATTTTTAATTGAAGTATATTATTTCATTTCTATCTATGATACTGTGATTTATAATAAGAAATATATATTTGGTCTTCCTTCCCATTTCTGGCACAGGGCTCCTAAAACCCTTGGAATTGCGATGAGAGCGTAATGGTGTCTTTTGTTGTGTTAACGAGGTGACTTCTGGAAAGCACCTAAGGATGTGCGCTGGGTGCCAGTGGAGCCAACCATGGGATTAGAGGATTGGACCTTTTGGTCCTACACCCTGATCTCTGGGAAGGGGGAAGGGGTGAAAATTGAGTCTAGTCACTAATGATCTAGAATTTAATCAATCGTGCCTATGTAACACAGCCTCCACAAAAAACCAAAGGGATGGAGTACGGAGAGCTTCCCGGTTGGTGAGCACTTGTGTATTTGGGGAGAGTGGGGGCCCTTGCAGAGAGCTTGGAAGCTGCACACCGCTCCTCACATACCTTGCCCTACAGAGCATGTTTCTCTGAGTTTATGAGCCACTCCAGCAAATTAATTGAACCCGAAGAGGGAGATTATTGGAACCTCCAATCTATAACCAGCTGGTCAGAAGCGCAGGTGACAACCTGGGCTTGCAATTGGGATCTGAAGTAGGGTGGGAGGGCTGTCTTAGAGGACCGAGTGCCTAACCGGTGGGATCTGACGCTATCGCCTCATAGACCGTGTAAGAACTGAGTTAAACTGTAAGAAGCCCAGCTGGTATCAAGAATTGCTTGTTGGTATAGGGACTCCCCCCAGCTGGAGTTGGTACTAGAATCATTATAGTATACCCTTAAGAAAAACATGCAAAATGTAAATATTTATTAAATCTGGGTGGTGAATACACAGGTGCCCAATTGATTGGGTGTGTTTTTTTGTGTGTGTGGTTTAGTTTATTTGAAAATTTTCATTGAAATGATCATTTATACATTCAATTTTTTGGTCACAAAATGAAAACACACAAAAGCCAAGCAGTGTAATGGATGGAACAGGATTGCGGGGGAGGATTGTTGTGTTGACTTTTTCCTCAGTCATCTACCTTTTTTTTTTCTTTTCCTTTCCAGGGTTATAGTGCAGAAAATAAATCATGCCTTTTCATGGGCTTTTATACTGCGTGATTTTCTGAATGATGGAGTATTCCCTGCAACTGTTGCTACGAGATATGAAGCTAGATGGGGTGGTCTTAGATATCTAAGTGAGTGGGGGCTGTAGTCTACTTCGTGGACGAATGTGTGTGTTGGCTAGTATAGTTACCACTAGTTGTATTTATTTTCCACAAAGAGCCTTCTGAACTTAGTTCTTTTTTACTGCTTTTTTAAAAATTATTTATTTATTTATTTATTATTGAGAGAGCGAGCATGAGCAGGGGGAGGAGCAGAGCGAGAGAGAGAAGCAGGCTCCCTGCTGAGCAGGGATTCCCAACATGGGGCTCGATCCCAGGATGCCGAGATCACGACTTTTTTTTTTAATAATAATTTTTTATTAAGTTATGTTAGTCACCATACAGTATATCCTTAGTTTTTGATGTAATGTTCCATGATTCATCATTTGCGTATAACACCCAGTGCTCCATGCATATGTGCCCTCCTTAATACCCATCGCCCGCCTATCCCAGTCCCCCACCCCCCTCCCCTCTGAAGCCCTCAATTTGTTTCCCAACCACCAGAGACTATGGACTCTGAGATCACGACTTAAGCCGAAGGCAGATGCTTAACAGACTGAGCCACGCAGGTGCCCCTGAACTTCGTTCTTTACATTGTAATGGTGTGTAAGTTGGTACAAGCACTATGGAAAACCATTTGGCATTACCTAGTAAAGTAGTACCTAGGCTTAACATATGACCCAGAATTTACACTTCTGTTACAGACTCTGGGAAAAAAAAAAGCTATTAGAAATATGTACCAAGAAACATATTCATGGAAGCTGCTGTAGTAGCTAAAAAAACAAACAATTAATCAAACAGGCAAACGGAAATGTCACAATGCCAAACATTGGAGAACGAATAAATTGTGGTGGTCACACAGTCCAATTCTATAAAGCAAAAAAAAATGAATGAACCAGAATTATAACAGGTCATGGGAGAATACATACTGGGTGATTCTGTTTACATAAAGTGAAAGACATGAGAAAAGTAAACTATGTATTTTTAAGAGGTGCGTATGTATGTGGAAAAACTATAAAGGAAAGCGTTGGAATGATGAATACGTAATTCAGCATATTAGTTTCCTTTGTTGGGAGGAAGGAACAACCGCTAGGCTTGGAGGGAAAGTCAATGAAATTGACAATGTTTAATTGTCTAGAATTAGCTGTGTACGTATGTTTCTTTTATTTTGATTATTTTAAATATATGGATACATACTTTTATGTATATGTTTTATTTTATTAAAAAAATAAAAGAATTTTGGGGCACGTGGGTGGCTCAGTCGGTTTAGCATCTGTCTGCCTTCAGCTCACTGGGATCATGTCCCGCATTGGGCTCCTTGCTCAGTGGGGAGCCTGCTTCTCCCTCTCCCTCTCCCAGCTTGGGCTCTCTCTGTCTCTCGCTCTCTCTCTGATGAGTAAATAAATAAAATCTTTTAAAAAGAATAAGAGAATTTTAATTCGGAAGGGTAGTTCTGGATATAATGTACCAAGGTAGTCTCTTCTTGGTAAAGATTGGAGATCTACTGGGCCAAGTCACGGCCTTGCTGAAGTCATCGCCTGGCGGTCTCCTTTCACCTGTGGGTCATTGAAAGCCCGCCGAAGTGTTTTGTTGGAATGCTAAAAGCTGCTGGGCCGCCGAACTGTAATTTCTGTGGAGTATCTGGATGACGCCCTCATGCATAAGTACCTCATTTGGTGGGTGGAATTCTGTTAAATGTGCGTTCTGTCCTTCGAGGATTTTCTTAGCCCTTATAGTTCCTTCCAAATACAAACCTGCCGCAAAGCAGTGTCACAGAAGCCTCTGTTAACTGAGTGTGAATGAAACCATCATTTGCCTGCTTGGGAAAGGAGAAATACGAGCGGGCTGAGGACGCCAGGTGTCTGAGTACGGAGCAAGACAGAAAGGAATAGCGTCCAGAATGAGAAGTGGGAGAGACTCACCGAGAACTTTCGTGGACTTCACCATTTTGCCTGTACACGGTAGCACAAGAATTAGAAGGACAGTCCAATGCTTGTTTACTGAAGGGGATATTTATTCGTTTTCTGGTCGTCGTGGAGAAAATGGATTTTGGAAGGGGCCCTCTCTGGTATGCACATCGTTCAACCAAGAGCAGTGAGGAGCTGGCCTAATCTGGGACAGCGATCCAAGGTCAATGCCTAAAGGAAACTTGGTAGACCGAATGCTTGATGAATTGGAGTCAGGGTGGGGGGCAAAAATCACAGGGTTAGTCATAGGCAGAAATCTCGAATTGCAGAAAACAAGCAGCAGGTGGGGAACCGAGGAAATGATGGCAACAACAAATCTTCGGGATGTGGGTGTAGGGTGTTTACCATTCAGAAGCTCAAAGCCTGCCACAGGGACCTAAGGGGTGGCAGGCAAGCAATATGCCTTCCTGAATCTATTTTCACTAGCTGTGGCATACCCACATGAGCATACAGACAAAAATCTGGCTTTATTTATTCAATAGTAAAGTTGACTCCCGAGCTTCTGACAGAAGGCTCGGGATTCAGCTATTTTTGAGGAAGGCAAGGCTGGAGCTAGAAGCTTCGCTTCTGGCACGCAAACCAGCATGAAAATCGCTCCCCATCTAAGGGCCAAGTCTGACAAAATCAACTTCGGTTGTTTTAATTGTCATGCAGCTGGGTTAAAATTGCTTGCTTGTTATGATGCCATTAGCCTTTCAACTAAATATGTACATTCATAATTGTTTGACGAAGGTATAAAGTCATGAAAATACACTACTGAAATATTAAATCTGACTCATTTAAATTTTAAAACGCAGTTCCTGGCACACAGTAGGTGCTCTATAAATGTTTGTTGAGTGGAGTTGAAATCAGGAAATTAGAAGAGATTGTTCAGCTTTCCAACAGTGCATTAAATTGAGCACACCATTTCTCAAGCTGAAAGGAAGCTAAATGAAAGGAAATGGGTTTATTTGATTGGCTCACATCCATAATGACATGAAGTAATAAGGAAATTATTCAGATTATCATCCCAAATTTTGCCTGATGTAGACAGATGATTAAGGCTTTTGTTTTTATAACTCTGCATTATTCGGAGAGCTCCCTTGCTGCTCCCCTTCCCTTTATACATTAAAAAACAAAGTGCTCTAAACCAAGTCTTGGACTTGTAAACATAATGTGTCATCTATTTGCCTATGCCTCCTCTAAGAAGGTAAGTATAAAGTCATTGCAAAAGACTCAGAATGGAGCTATGGCAAGCTAAGCGGCTTCCTGATGTCCCAGCACCTGCTTTCCTGTTTCCGATTTGGCCAGTGAGACCCTTTAAAAAAGGGAGGAGGGGAGTGAGATTCTTTTCATTAAAAAAAACACAAACCCGGATTCTTCCTAGCCACGGCATTGCATTCTGGTGGCTCAAGAGCTCATCTTTATTAGAATAAAACCTTGACCATAGAACATATCACCTCTCCAGTGGTAAACAGGCATGCCTCACACAACGCAGATTATTTGAGGAGAAAAGATAGCCAGGTGCCGCATCTTAGAACCATCTAGGAGCAAGTGACCACTTCGCCTTCTCAGAATACGTTTCCCCTAAATCAACTCCATCCACCAGCAGTGTGAAGGGGTACGTGGAAATGACTCAGTGCCCCAAATAATCAAATGCCTCTAACCAGAAGCTTTCCATAGAAAATTCTTGCTGAAGGTCTATTCCTGTTCTGAACTGAAATCACATAGCTTCCCTCTGTCTTCGTTTGGAGATCAACCACGTGCTTTCACGGAAGTTGATTAGCATGAGGCGGAACCTTAGTAGGTTTAGCTGGGTGGGCGGAGCGCCTGCGTACGGGTATACAACCAAACACAGGCACACACATCAGGGTTCACCCATGTCGTCCGACATAAATAAAACTCTTTACTATGACAGAAAAACAAACGAGGTACGCACACTCGCAATTTACTCTTTAATAAAGACTATTAGAGCAGGTTTAGTTTCGTAGCAAAATTAAGAAGGTACGGAGATTCCCCATAGACTCTCCTCTCTCACAGAGGCATAGCCTCCCCTATTAACGAACAACCCCCACCAGAGTGGTACACTCGTTACAATTGATAAGCCTACACCGACACACTCTAATCATCCAGAGTCCATAGTTCACATTAAAGTTCTTGCGTGGTGTTGTATATTGCAATTCGTTTAATATTCTATAAATATTCATGGAGTACCCACTATACCAAATGTTAGGATTATAGTACTATCAATTCTCTGCCTTTCAGAAGCTCATACTTAAGAGGAAGGGAAACACACATTTGATAAATGCTAAAATACGGGTATGAAATGTAAATACCTAGAAGATTTGGGGACAGTTTCCTGGAGGTGGTGGCCTATGGCCCTATATATTGTGGGTAGGGACAGAAGAGCCTGCTAGTCAGAAAAGGGGTAGAAGTGCATTATAGGTGGAGAGAATCAAGAGCACAGGCAAAGGCTTGGGGTCGGAAAAGGGTATGAAGTCTTCAGAGAACAGTGAAATATTTGCTACAGCTGGAGCATACCATATATGGGAGGGGGTGTGAGCAGGTTAGACTGGGGAGTTTGGCAGGACGGAGATTCTAAAGGGCCTTGGATGTGTGGCTAAGAAGGTAGACTTTACCCAGTAGGTATTCAGGGACCAAAAGTAGTTTAGGAGCTTGGATTCAAGTGGAGAAGGCTTTCCCTCTACTGTGTGACCTTGGTTTCGCCGCCTTGGTAGTCTCAGCTAGAACTGCACCTGGAGCTGATTGCAACTTAGGTACCATGGAAGTTCCAAGCAGACTTCAAAGTCTAAACTCTGAGACACGGAAAAATTCTAATTTGTGGTAATTATATTTCTAGGTTTATCCCTACACATTGCAGCCACATGAGGCATGAAGCCAGTTGGAGGTGCAAAATTAAGAAAACCACGTTAAATATAAAACTTGGGGCGCCTGGGTGGCTCAGTCATTAAGCGTCTGCCTTTGGCTCAGGGCGTGATCCCGGCGTTCTGGGATCGAGCCCCACATCGGGGTCCTCCGCTGGAAGCCTGCTTCTTCCTCTCCCACTCCCCCTACTTGTGTTCCCTATCTGGCTGGCTGTCTCTCTGTCAAATAAATAAATAAATAAATCTTTAAAAAAAATAAATAAAACTTGATCTTGCCTATGTGGCTGAAGCCCTCAATTCTCTCTCCAAGTCACAGATGTCCGGGCAGAACCTGCCTGATCCGAGCACCAGAAGAGATCATCAGATTAATGTTTTATTGCTTTGTCTTCCTATTTCTAATATCCTCAAAAATCATTTTGCATCACTCCATTTCCTATGTCCCATCAATAGGGGAATGTTAGAAGTACGTGCAGAGGAGCGCATGGGGGGCTCAGTCGGTTAACGGGAGCATCTGCCTTCAGCTCAGATCATGACCCCAGGGTCCTGGGATTCAGCCCTGCGTGGATTCCCTGCTCAGTAGGGAGTCTGCTTCTCCCTCTTCCTCTGCCCCTGCCCCCCACTTGTGTGTATGCACTCTCTCTCTATCAAATAAATAAATAAAATCTTTAAAAAAAAGAAGAATGTAGGGATACAACCATAGTGAGAGAATGAAAGGGCTTAAGCACGAACACTTACTGCTTGCTTTCACATCTGATATTTCTGACACATTTTTTCATGTTTTCACAGTTCTGAATTTGAAATATATTTTATAATAAATGTGACCTTTGAATGTCATCAGTCTTCTCCCCTCAGAAGTTTCTCTATCAATAGTTCTTCTTACCTATAGCTGTCACACTCAGTAGTGAAAGACTAAAAGTTTTTCCTCTAAGATCAGGAATAAGACAAGGATGCCCACTTTCACTACTATTATTGAAAGCTATAGACCGAACAATTAAACAAGAAAAAGAAATCAAAGGCATCCAAATTGGAAAGAAAAGAAGTAAAATGATCACTGTTCACTTACAACATGATCTGATATGTAGAAAAGCCTAAAGATTCCATACACAAAAAATCTGTTTGAGTAAATGCATTCAGCAAAGTTACAGGACACAGAATCAACACACACAAATCAGTTTTTCTATATGCTAACAATAAGCAATCTGAAAAGAAAAAGAAGAAAACAATTCCATTTACGATAACATCAAAAAGAATAAAATACTTAGGAATTAACCAAGGAGGCAAGACATTTGTACACTGAAATCTACAAAACGTTATTGAGAGAAATTAAAGACATAAGTAAATGCAAAGACATCTTGTGCGTTCATAGATTTGAAAATTTAATATTGTTAGGATGTCAATAGTATCCAAAGAAATCTAAGATTCAGTGCAATCCTTATCAAAATCCCAATGACTTTTTCTTGCAGAAATAGAGAAATCTATCCTAAAATTCATCTGGAAGCTTGAGAGACCCTAAATTACCAAAAGAATCTTGAAAAAGAAAAAAACAAACTTGGAAGACTCACACTCCCTGATTCAAAACTTACTACAAACCTCTAGTAATTAAAACAGTGTGGTACTGGCATAAAGGCAGACATATTGACCAGCGGAATAGAATGCAGATCCCAGGAGTAAAGCCTTGTATATTTGGTCAAATAATTTGCAACAAGGAAGCCAAGATCATTCGATGGAAGAAAGAACAGTCTTTCAAACAAATGGTGCTGAGAAAACTGGATATTCACGTTCAAAAGGATGGAACTGGTCCCTTACCTTATACCATATATAAAAACTAACTGACAATAAACCCAAAACCTAAGCATTAGAGTGAAAATTATAAAACTCTTACAAGGAAACATAGGGGGAAAGATTCATGATATTAACTTTGGCAGTGATTTCTTGGCTATGACGCCATAAGCCCAGATAACAGAACAAAAAAATACATAGCAGTTCAGCAAATTAAAAACTTTCATGCCTCAAAGGACCTTATCGACAGAGTGAAAAGGCAACCCACAGAATGAGAGAAAATATTTGCAAATCATATATCTGATAGAGGATTAATATCCAGAATATATAAAGAACTCATACAACTCCACGAAAGACAAAAAATTTTAAACAGGCAAAGAACTCCAATAGACATGTCTCCAAATATATGCAAATGGCCAATAATCACATGAAAAGATGCTCAACATCACTAATCCTTAGGGGAATGCCAATCAAAACGACAGTGAGCTACCCCTTCACACCCATTAGGATGGCTATTAGTACAAACAAACGAACACACACTAAAACAAGTGTTGGATGCGATGTGGAGAAACTGGACTCCTGCGCCTTGCTGATGGGAATAAAAATGGCGCAGCTGCGATAGACGACAGTATGGCAGTTGCTCAAAAAATTAAACATAGCATTACCACATGGTATAGCAATTCTATTTCTGAGTTTATACACGAAGCAATCTAGAGCAGGCTTTCAGATCCATCTTTGTACGCCACGCTCATCCTAGCACCAGTCACAACGCCAAAAGGTGAAAAGAATCCGAATATCCATCGACTGATGAATAGAGAAAGTGTGGCCAGGGCATAGGCTGGAATATTCTTCAGACTGAAGAAGGAAGGAAATTCGGATGCACGCTGCAACACGGATGACCCTCGAAGACATTCTACTAAGTGAAGAAAGCTAGACACGAAAGGACAAATCTTGTATTATTCCATTTCTGTGTGGTGCCCCGAAGAGCCAAATTGATAAAGCAACAGAGCAGAACAGTGGTTACCAGGCAGTGGTGAGGAGAGGTGGACGAGGGGTTTTTATTTAATGGGTAAAGATCATTAGTAGAGGATGGTGACAGAGTTGTGGAGATGGAGGGTGATGATGGCCCTACAACAATGTGAATGTCCTTCATGCCACCGAACTCTACATTTAAAGATGATTAAAATCATACATTTGCTGTATGTACATTTTACCACAATTATAGAAATTGATAAATAAGGATAAATCCACCTCCATTTGGAAACTTAAAAAAAAAAAAAAAACAGTCCATTTTAGAATTGAGGTCACAGCAGGAATGGCTCAGCCTATTAACCTTTCTTGAGAGGCGGCCATCGATGCTTTTTGCGCCTTGCTGACAGATGATGGAACTCTCTGGCCTCTTAGAGGCACTGTTGTTAGTTACTTTGATGCATAGGGGAAAGCAGGGCTTTTCCGTGTTTTTGCCATTCGCCTAACAACCTGAACTGAACCCAGTGGAAGGATTATAAGGCATTTCAAATCGCCTTGATTCCTCCATAGACGGATAAGGCTAACATAGCCCCTAATGACACTTACCTTAGTTAGCAGGGCAGCGGAAGTAGGGCCGAGTGCTGACGCTGCCTTTTCGAAAATCTTTAAACCAGGCTCGCCCACCCCACCACCCCGTTCTTAGCCGAAATGCTGGAAACTTCCACTTGATTCCCACCTGGATCCTATTTCCATCCTTAAAGGCACCTGGGATCCTGCCCTGTCTTTCTCATCTACTCTCAACAACACCTTTTTCCTTCTGGCCCATTTAGTTTCTCCAGTTTGACTTTCTCACTGTCTAGCAGTACTTACTGCAAAACCATTCATTTTTCTGAGTCAAGCTGGGCCCTTGGAAAGACATAACGCTCTTGCTCTGCTCTTCCCCCTAGCAGCCCTCTTTTGATTATTTGAATGTGCCAAGTGCTCCCTGCTTCTGGGCTCTTGTGCCTGTTGTTTCTACCGCCTCATATGTTTTACCCCAGTCTTTGCCCAGATGAACCCCTGCTCATCAGTCAGATCTCAGTTCAAATGTCACTTCTACAGGAAAATGTCCCCTGACCCTTTCCTCCTCCCACTTCTCAATTACACACCTGTGGACATGTCTAAAAGGCTCTCTCCTTTCATAAGATAGCCCAGTTTGTATATGTATACTCATGCGATTATTTTATTATTTTCTAGAAGATCAGCTTTATAAGGAATGAGGCCATGTTTGCCTTGGGTGTAATAAATAAATGAGCAAAGAAGTAAATTAATACAAGCGTCAGCTAATGTGGCTGGCATTCTCCCACTACCTGAAGAAATGTGGACAGTCCCTTCTGTCTCCCTAATGTCCTGCGTATCATACTCTGGGTTCCTAATACTTCCAGAACTGAGCAGGGAACCAGTAAAAGACATGGTAAGAAAGGAAGAGGGGATCCCCACCAGCTATTGCGAAAACTGCCAATAGGCTGATACGTATACACTCATCCACTGCCTTGCTGTCACCATCACGAGGACAAAATGGTGGCAGTGGCTCTCCCTATCCATGGTGCTCCCCACCCACTCCACAATGTGCCCTTTTCTGACTTTGTCCTCAACCATGTATCGATGCTCATTTTAAGCTGAGTTCATTGGTTTTCAATATATGTTTTGTGGGGAGCAGGTGGTGGTGGTGGGTATATGCCTGTCCGGACACCCCTCCACGGGGAATACATTGAAATCACTCCTTTCCTTCCACTTAGGAAGAGTGGCAGAGCTGAGGTCTTATGAGTCCCATTTCCTTTGAACTTCGGGCGTATTAATCCAATTTTACTGTTGTTTTAAACAATTGTGTCCTGGGAAATGCACTTGTAATGAACTTTCACTCTGCTCATTTAGATACTAATTCCTCTATTGTAAATATGCTGCCTCTAAAATGCAGCCATCTCTGTATCTTTGGGGTCAGTTATATAGCTGTTCATCCGAGACAATATAATGAGGCTTCACTTATGCAAATAAGTTGTGTTGATTGACAAGTTCCAAGCTACCATCCGATCTGTCATTTGAACCAGGCAGTCTGTAATTTGTCGCAGCATCATTTCCACCGTAGAATTACAGAATATTGGATCTGGAAAAGGCTGCAAATAGCCACTGGTACTATCCCCTTATTTTAGAGTTGAAGAGACTGAGGTCAACATGACCCACTCTGTGCCAAGTCATACTAGGGTCCTACCACCACAGAAGATTACTTCCCATGGCCGTTGTGTTCATTACTTTAAAAATGTTCATCTTTCCCATATAACCCAACACACGCCCACTTATTTCCTTCAACACTTTCTTCCCTACCCTCTCCCCAGCTAACCCTATCTATAATCCATTTCAGCAAGCCATGGTGGCATGACCTTTACCCTTCCCCAAAGCTACACATGCTCGCTCAGGAACAAAGGGCTAGGAACAGAACGAAGCCCTCCAGCCCCAGGCCAGAGCTCCTAAGCTAGCTCTGTAGAAGCCCCGTCGCCAACCATAACCCTCCCCTAACATCTGACCATTTTGATCTCTGCACAAGCACAGAATTTTAGTTGCTAATTTCATACCAACATTGGACAGTCCTTTTTATGACAACCATTTTACAGACATCGTAATAAAGTACAACTCCTAGGCTGTCAATAGCCTCGTTCCAAATTTGCTTTAAAACAACTCTATGCACAGATGTGGAATGGGACCCACTGTTGTCAGAAAATAACTTTGCTGGAACATGAAGCCCAGGGTGACTTAAGCCTGAGGGAGATTATGAGGCAGTTAGGACTTTACAGAGAACGCAGGCTTGGTTATCCAGGACAACGTAGGCTAAAAGATACTTAGAAAATTCTCTCTTCTTTTTCTGAAACCCAAGACACATTTGCTAAGAAAATGAAGCCATGATTGCATAAGCAATCACATGCTAGTGTTAAATTTTTGTCATCACGGTAGAGGAGACCAACTCACCTCTTAACCGTACATTTCATTGCCCCCCCCCCCAAAGCATTAAGAGCATTTCCTGCTGTTGATCCATCCATTCATCGAACAGGCTCTGAACAGTCACTATGTAATTCAGCGGGTACTGTGTGATGTTCTGGGGACATCACAGACATTAAGTCCGACTTTGTCTCTGTCTCCTGAAGCTGATGCTACCGGTAAACATGGTTATTAACTAAATAAACATATTGAGTGCCAATGCTCGTGTAATGAGGACATCTATCCTGACCAGGGATATCAGACTTGATGGACCTAAGGGCGCATGGCCGCACTATTCGTGGCTGGGAAGAGGACGATAAGAGGGAGGGGGCAAGTTTGGAGGAAGGCTTCAACATTACCTATTTCACAGTGTTGTCTGGGCCCACCACTGACCAAAGGATACTTCCTGTAATAGCTATCCTTCTCAAAATCTTACCATGTTACTCCCCTCCTCAGAAACTTCTATTGGCTCCCTGTGGCTCTCGGGGTTAGGTTGTAGCTCCTTACTCTGACTTAATAAAAGGCTTCTCACAATTTAAAGAAAATTTCCTCTCTCTCTCTCTCTTTTAAAAGATTTTATTGATTTATTTGAGTGAGAGAGAAAGAGCACGAGTGGGGTGAGGGGCGGAAGGAGAAGCAGATTCCCTGCTCAGTAGGGAGCCCGATGTGGGGCTTGATTCCAGGACTGCAGGATCATGACCTGAGCCGAAGGCAGAAGCTTAACCAACTGAGCCCCCCAGGTGCACCTTCCGCCTCTCTTTTTATCATCTGTCATATATATCTGTATACTCTGGCCAATGAAACATCACACCACTTACATTCCTCCATGCTTTTAGATGTGCTGTTTCCTAAAATGCTGCCCTCCCCCAACCTCCTACTACCTAACAAACTCTTCTTAGTCCATTACAACTCTGTTCAAATGTAAACTCTAGAGTAAAGCCTTCATTGGCTGTCCCTGTTACACTCCCACAACCCATCCCACCTAACTCTGTCCCCATATTTAGCAAGACTATGCTATAAACTTAATAATAAGGCATCTTTTGAGTACTTATTATGTCCAATAATATATTAGACATTTTCACATGTGCTCTCTAATTTCATACGTAAAATATTCTGTGAGGTAGGTACTTCCACTATTCCCATTTTACAGATGAGGAAAACAATTTGAGAAAATGAGCTTCACTTGTACAAAGTCATACAATGGGGAATAGTAGATCTGAGACTCAGACTCAGGGTGTTTGATTCCTGAGACCGTATCTTTTACTATTGATTTATTCATTCATGCTACTTACTCATTCACTTGTCTTTATATGTGCTGGACACTACAGATACAAGGTAGAAAGAAAAATGTTTCTACACGCAGAGCATTCAATCCTCACTACCTCCCAAAGGGGAAGCATGCAAGGGAATGGCAAGGAATCAAACTGAGGTGCCCCCCCATGGCCGCCACATGCTGCGCCAGATTTCTACTACTGTTATATTCATGATTCCTTTGTAAAATATTTCTCTATGAATAAAACCAAGTAAAATATAAACTTCTGGGGCACCTGGGTGGCTCAGTCAGTTAGGCGTCTGCCTTCGGCTCAGGTCATGATCTCAGGGTTCTGGGATCCGACCCTGCATGGGGCTCCCTGCTCAGCAGGGAGTCTGCTTGTCTCTCTCCCTCTCCCCCACCGCCCCTCATGTTCTCTCTCTTAAATAAATAAATAAAATCTTTAAAAAAAACAACTTCTTGGGGTGCCTGAGTGGCTCAGCCGTTAAGCGTCTGCCTTCGGCTCAGGGCGTGATCCCGGAGTTCTGGGATCAAGCCCCACGTCAGGCTCTTCCGCTGGGAGCCTGCTTCTTCCTCTCCCACTCCCCCTGCTCGTGTTCCCTCTCTCGCTGGCTGTCTCTATCTCTGTTAAATAAATAAATAAAATCTTTAAAAAAAACCCAAAAAACTACTTCTTACCATGGCCTCAAAACCGCATAGATTGGCAATTGTCTACCTCTGAAACCACATCTCCCGAGCACTCTCCCCTCTTTAATTGCATTCTAGTCACAATGCCACTTATGTGATCTTTAAAAATCTCTTTGCCACCTCAGGGCCTTTGTTTACCTTTTAGTATTATCACACTTTTCATAAAAGATGAAATATCACACTTGAATGAGTACTCATATTTACATCAGATTTGTTCAGAGAAATAAAACATTACCAAGTTGAATCCCCTCCGCTCTGCTCTGTAGCCCCAAATCCCTTCCTCCTTCCACAGAAGCAATCACCATCATGAATTTGCTTTCTCTGCAGTCCATGTGTTCTTATTTTTTTTTCAACTTATTGGGCATGTGTGTTCATTTCTAAATTTTTTTTTCTTTTTTCATTTTTAAACTTATAAGAATTTATATATTAAATATATTAAATTAAACTAAATATATTATATATATTAAATTTATAAGAATCATTTCATGCTGTATATGAAGTTCTGGAACTTGTTTTTCTCACTTACCATTCGACAAAATACAATGTCTCAATAAATATTCTTGGGCAGTTATTGAGGGCATTATGCTGTGTGAAATAAGCCAGACACAGAAAGACAAATATTGTATGACATCACTTATATGTGAAATTGAAAAGAAGCCAAATTCATGGAAACAGAGAGTAGAATGTTGATTACCAGGAACTGAGGGTTGGGGAAAATGGGGAGATGCTGGTCAAAGAACACAAACTTCCAGTTATAAGATGAACAAATTCCGGGGGTCTAATGTACGGCGTGGGGATTATAGTTAATAATATTGCATTATAGAGTTGAAAGTTGCTAAGAGTGTATCTATCTTAAATGTTCTCATTACAAAAAAGAAGTGGAAATCATATGACATGATAGAGGTGTTAGCTAAAGCTAGTAATGGTGATCATCTTGCAATATATATGTGTATCAAATCAATACATACTCCTTAAACTTATGCAATGTTATGTCTATTATATCTCAATAAAGCTGGAATAAATAGCGAGAGGACAACTAAGAATACGTTTATAACAATAAGTTCAAAAACCTAACAAAGATAGACAAATACCTAGAAAAATATAACATACTTAATTGATCAAGAAAAAATATTCCTGGGGCGCCCGGGTGGCTCAGTCGTTAAGCATCTGCCTTCGGCTCAGGGCGTGATCCCGGCGTTATGGGATCGAGCCCCACATCAGGCTCCTCCGCTAGGAGCCTGCTTCTTCCTCTCCCACTCCCCCTGCTTGTGTTCCCTCTCTCGCTGGCTGTCTCTATCTCTGTCGAATGAATAAATAAAATCTTTAAAAAAAAGAAAAAGAAAAAGAAAAAATATTCCTGAATATTCCTACATTCCAACTTAAGAAATAAAAATAATTTTAAAACGTCCGCACAGAAAAAAAACCCCAAAAACCTGGTAGAGTTTTATGAGAAGGTGTTATCAGACTTTAAAGAAACACATAATTCTAATATTTCACAAACTTTCTGGAGTACAGAAAAAGAAGAAAGAATCTTGATTAATTTTATATGCTAACGTAAACTTAATACCAAAACTGGGCAACAAATACCCGTGAAAGAGGCAAATTACAGAAAATGTTCTCATGAATGTAGATGCAAAACTCTTGAACAAAACATTATCAGAGCAAATCCAGCAGTGTATAAGACAGATAAAACATATGACAAAGTTGCATTCTTTCCCACAGATTTACAACGCCACATCTGTCATGCGCCAAGTTTTCTTACATACATGGACATGTTTTAGGGCACTAGCGTATCTCTTTGTCATTTGCCTACTTCTGGGCCAATACATCAATGTTTTAGTTATTACAGCTTTCAATACATCTTGAGGAGCGCCTGGGTAGCTCAGTGGGTTAAGTGTCCGCCTTTGGCTCAGGTCCTAATCGGGATCGAGCCCCACTTTGGGCTCCCTGCTCAGCTGGGAGTCTGCTTCTCCCTGCCCCTCTGCTCCTTGCTCCCACTGCTCATGCTCTCTCTCTCAAATAAACAAAATCCTTAAAAAAACTTTAAAACACATCTTAAAAACTTACAGCACGTGTTCCTCTGCCACACTCTTCTTCAGATTTGTCTTCGTTCTTGGATTTTACTCTCCCAAAGAATTTTTGAACCCATTTGTTTAGTTCCAAGAACAAGCCTAGTGGATTTCTATTAGAATTACACTTACATTATGGATTAATTTGGTGGATAACTGACATCTTTATAATGAATATGGCAAGTCTTTCCAGTTATTATGTCCTCAATTTCTGGACAAAGAGCTTAAATTAATCGTTTAGATATATTTGTAGGTACTTTAAAATTTCGCTGCCATTTTGAAGATCTTTTTGTCTTACTACATTTCCTGGTTGTTTATAACTACTGCATGAGACAATATTTATTTTGATCTGTCATTGATCTCTGATGTCTTGCAAGTTTATCTGAAAATAATAGCATAATTAAGACATTAACATATAAGGAGAAGAGTAAACTGAGCATTCATTCTGAACGGTTCTTTTATTGTTTGTTCATTTGTTGCCTGTTTGTGTGTTTTAATAATAATTTTTTAAACCACCAAACTTTCCAATACTTCATGGTTCTACCCAACTGACCAGGTACTGAAAATGGTCATGATAAAAAAAGTGCCATCTGACGCCCAAACCACGGGATGAGTGCTTCAACAGTCATCAGATATCATTTATTACATCAGCAAGTATTTAAGCAACTACTGTATTTACAAACACACACTGTGTGACCGGCAATGGGCTAGAGGTGACCAGAAAAGCCAAGGTTTCTGGCCTTTTATGGAGTTTACCATCTAGCGGGAGAATCAACAAACCTGTTGTGATCGTTAATTTTACATGTCAACATGAATAGGCCAAAGTAGGCTGTTATCTTATCAAACATTAATCCAGGCGTTGAAGGTGTTTCGTAGCTGTGGTTAACATCTACAATCAGTTGACTTTAAATAAAGTAAATAATTCTTGACAATGTGGGTGAGCCTCATCTAATCAGTTGAAAGCCTTAAGAACAAAACTGAGGTTCCCAGAGAAGAAATTCCACCTGAGGGCTACAGCACCAAGTCTGACCTAGTTTCCAGCCTGCTGGCTTGCCCTAAAGATTTCAGACTTGCCAGCCTCCTACAGCAATGTGAGCCAGTTCCTTCAAATAAATTTCTTTTTTTACATATATACATATGTATATGTTATATACATATATACATACATATATACAACATATTAACATATGTTATTATGATAAAATATATTTTTATATATACACATATATAAATTTCTTTTTTACATATATACATGTTATATACATATATGTGTATGTATGTACATATACCCAATAGGAGATACATACACACACACATAAAGTCTCCTATTGGTTATTTTTCTCTATAGAATCCTGACTGATCCATCTGCAAAAACACAATTTGCAGTGCATGCTATGAAGGGAAGAATTGGCAGGCACAGCATGGAGGGGAGGGTGAAGGAGAAACTGCTTACGTGGTCAAGGAAAGTCTGATGAATTCTCTTCTAGACTGAGACCTGAAGCATAAGAAGCAGCCAGCCAGGTAAAGGGCTTTCAGAAACATCTGGATTAAATTATACTCCCATAAGGACCCTTGCCACTATGGAATACTACCATTGTACTGTTAATTCTATGCCAATTTGGTAGGCAAAAGTGATACCATGTGATTTTTTCAACTTGTGTGTAATTATTTGTGAGGCTGTTTTTTTTCATATTATATGTCATTTAAGTGCTCTCTTTTTACAGTTTCTTCTCAGTTTTTATTTATTATTTTTTTATTATGTTCAGTTAGCCACTGTATAGTACATCATTTGTTTTTGATGTAGTGTTCAGTGATTCATTAGTTACGTGTAACACCCAGGGCTCATCACAACATGTGCCCTCCTTCATACCCATCATCCTATTACCCCATCCCTCCACCCCCCTCCCCTCTGAAACCCTCAGTTTGTTTCCTGAGGTTCATAGTCTCTCATGGTTTGTCTCCGTCTCTGATTTCTCCCTCTTAAGATTTCCCTCCCTTCCCCTCTGGTCCTCTGTGCTCTTGCTTATGTTCCACATATGAGTGAAACCATGTGATAATTGTCTTTCTCTGCTTGACTTACTTCACTTAGCATAATTCCCTCCCAGTTACCTCCATGTCGATGCAAATGGTGGGTATTCATCCTTTCTGATGGCTGAGTAATATTCCATTGTACATATGGACCACATCTTCTTTATCCATTCGTCTGTTGAAGGACATCTCAGCTCCTCCCACAGTTTGGCTGTTGTGGACATTGCTGCTATGAACATTGGGGTGCATGTGCCCTTTCTTTTCACTACATCAGTATCTTTGGGGTAAATACCTAGAAGTGCAATTGTAGGGTAGCTCTATTTTTAACATCTTGAGGAAACTCCATACTGCTTTTCAGAGTGTCTGTACCAGTTTGCATTCCCACCAACAGTGTAGAGGGTTCTCCTTTCTCCATATCCTCACCAACACTTGTTTCCTGTTTTGTTAATTTTTGCCATTCTAATTGGTGTAAGGTGGTATCTCATTGTGGTTTTGATTTGTATTTCCCTGACGGCTAGTGATGTGGAGCATTTTTTCATGTGTCTGTTAGCCATTTGTAGGTCTTTTTACAGTTTTGACCAGCATGGCTTGACAATAGCTCCCAGTGTCTCGTACGTAGATAGCATCATCGATTAGCAGAGGTGGAAGAGATCTATGGGGTCTCACCAGTTCAAGCTATGCTTAATGCCAGAATTCCTTTGATAGCACCTGTAACAGGTTTTAGCTTCGGCTTGATTAAGTTCAATGACACAGAACTAACTAGAGAACCACAGATTAACCTGGAAAGAATGGACTTTACATATCATTATTAGATTCATTCATACATTCATTCGTATCAATAAATATTCATCAGTTTTATAATAAGAAATAGTCCAGCCTCTTCATTTTAAAGATGAGTACAGGTCACAGAGTTTAAACTATTTTCCCTAGTTCCTCAAGGGCGAGGGAACAAATCCGGCGCAAGAATAAGGTTGCCATAATCCAAATTCACCATACTTTTTATTATAAGGTGATATTTTCTCCCAGAACATGGAGGGAAATGAAAAATACACAACTACACGAGAGTAGCCCTGAAAGCCCTTTCTAGTAGCTTTGTAGCTAAGGCGCTCATAAATTTCAGTGCGATCTTCTGAAGATTCCTTTGAGAGACAGAAAAAGAACATTTAACAGGCCGCGTTCTTACGTTTCGTATTGGGAGGTGTGTCAGCACAGTTAGCCAATGTTCACATTTAGATTTAGTAGCATTTTGTTTTCCGAATTCTAGTGCTTTAATCATAACTGTGACAAATAGCATTTAAGAATTTGATAATAGCCCCGGAAAAAAAAAAAGAATTCGATAATAAAAGGTGCGTGAAAAAATAATCGTGTGGCTTTGTGTCTAAAGATGTGTATCTCAGGGGCACCTGGGTGGCTCGGTCAGTTAAGCGGCTGCCTTCAGCTTGGGTCATGATCCCAGAGTCCTGGGATGGAGCCTGGGATCAAGCCCTGTGTCGGGTTCCCTGCTTTTCTGTCTCCTTCTGCCCCCCCCCCCCAGCCCCGCTCTTTCTCTCTCACTCTCAAATAAATAAAATCTTTTTAAAAAAATGTATATCTTAACAACTGGCCTCCTAACATCTAACATACCTATCGATATAGTTAAGCCCTTGCTTCTAGCTTAGAGCACCGGCTTTTACATGATTATTTTGCTTTTAATAATCAGAGAAGAGAAATTAAGAACTCAGGGAAAGAGCCTAAAATTTGCATAAGGACAATATCCATCAATCCTCCACAATGTATTTAGCTATTCTAGTCAGTCAATACTTGAAGAGCACCGACAGTGAGTGGTGCTGTTTTTGCACTGGAGGGTGATGACTTAGCTTTAGAACCAATAGCAAAAACAGCTAAACACTTTCTTGATACGAAACAAAATGAGATACAGGTGACCATATTATTGCAGTCATTCTGACAAGCTGCCCATGTCTGAGAAGCAGGTGGTCAGGGTGCTGATGGAAAATATGCAGCTGTAACTTTATGATTCATTTGACACAATCGTACAGTCACAAGCACAGAAGATTGTTTCATCACTCAAAATCATTTCTTGTCCTAAAGGCCTAACTTTTTGTTGGGCTGCACTGGCCCTTAAAAAAGGAGCTGAAATGCTATCAGTAATGACTGTGCCGTACCACATTAATGAATTGACATGGACTCTTACTAAAGATACAGATTTATTTTATTCATACGAAACATTATTGAATTCTGACCCCGGTTCTCTTGGGATCCTAGTTTATTAATTCTTCAATGCCATCTTTCAAGCAATACTGTTTTCAGACCCAGACTAGAAGACTCCCTGTTGATGTAAATGAGATTATCAGAAGATGTACCTTGATAGCCAACTGCAGCCCAGTTGATTGAGGTGCTGTACGACGATGGGTACCTGATAGCTCAGGTTCTCCATGTGACACTGTGTTCCTGACCTCAGGAGTCTCCATCACCCATTAGGATCGCTTTTGATTAGTACCCAGCTGAACGTAGCCCCAACGGAAGCCGACTTCCGGCCTGACATTGTGCCACACTGTGGGGTTGTGTGGGTGAAGTCGTTTGAGGCAGCGTGCAGAATATTCAAAGCAAAGGATGAATCCATAACCAAGGGATCGCTTGAGCCACTAGAATCAGTCAGTATATGATTGAATCTGCCTGAAATCGCTACAGCTCTGATGTCTTTCCCCAGCTCAACAGCTATCTTTTATCATGTACTTGAACTTTGGTGTGCGTAAAGTTTCACTACACGCAATCATTATACTACTTATTCATTTATCAAACATTTTATTAAATGTATACATGTGCCAGGGAGTTTTTTCTGCATCGCAGAAATGGAGATGAGGAGGCTATTTATCCCTCTTTCGAGGATAAAAACAGTCATGTCAATGGTTATTCTAGAACATGTGAAGCACTGGGATAAAGGCAAGCACCAGGTACTACAGTCATTCAGCAGAGGGAAATCAATACTAGATTTAGCTGGGAGAGGTAGCGGTGGAAAGCATCTTGGTAGGACCTTCATTGGGTCTTAAACCATTATTAGGAGTCGTTCCGTTGAATAGGAAAGACACTACAGACAGGAAATAAAAAGACTAGAGGTCTGAAACTATATGAGGTATGAGGGAATCTCCAGAGAGTTCTATGTAATGGTGGTGTGAAATGTACCGCAGAGGCAGTCAGGGCATAAAGGACGCTGTAAGTTATGTCAAGAACTTTTGAATTTCATCCACCATGTAGGTGAAGGGGAGGGTCACTGAATGATTTCAACCAAGAGAATCCCAAAGTAAAAGGTGGTTTTATATATGTATGGATGTATTTATGTACGTACGTACTTATTTATTTAATGTTTTTTCCAGCTTTTTTGAGGTATAATTGACAAATAAAAATGGTATATAGTTAAGATGCACAACTTGATGTTTTGATATACATACACATTGTGAAATCGTCACCACAATCGAGCTAATTGGCACATCTGTTACCTCACGTAGCTACTATATATTTTGAAGGTAAAATCAGCTAGACTAGGGAATTGATTGAATCCAGGAGCGAGGTAAACGAAGGAGAAAGGAAAAACTCTACGAATGTTGATGCCATTAAACTGAATAGGAAATGCAGGAGACAGCAAATCACGGGGCCTTGGGATGTAAAGAAAAGCCAGAAAAGATGAGCTCCTGTTTCCAGGGCTGCTTCCTTAGGCAGGGCCAATGCCATTTAATTCAGCGTTCTTGTGGGAAGAGAACCATTGGAACCAAGGGAATAAGAGAGCTTTGAAATTTGATACTCAGGGACAAAGGCTAGAACCTTCGGAGGACGACTTTGACAAATATAACCTAGGGTTCAAACCAAAGCTAAAGCAAAGACGCCAGAATATTATCAAAGGCTAAATTCCATTGGTGAGGAGAAAAAAGAATTGCTCACTCTGTGGAGGGCAGGAACTCGTTCAGAAACCACTGCGCCATTTGGTAAATTACTCATCCGGCATTTCCTTGCTGCTGAGCTCACGTACCACGTGTGGACCTATCACAGGTTTGGACCCCAATTTCAGCAACATGGGTAATAAGGACAAAAATTATTTCTTTTCATATGTCAATAATGTGGTAAGATATTATTTAAATTATAGAGATAAAAGAAAACCAAGTTGACACAATCAGAAAACCGAGCAGAAAAGAATCAACGCAGACCACAGACAAAGTCGTATCTGGAATTTTGAGGCCACAAGGCTGAGGGCCAGGTCTTTGACACAGAAAAATGGTCTTCTAGTTTGCAGCCAGTCTCAAGAAAAATCAGCTCCTCTACTTTGTAGTTAAATGTAGCTTTGACACATAGACTAATACTAGAGAAAATCCAGAATTCAGTTTAATGCGATCAGTATCATAGGATACAGGGACAAATGTCACTTACCAGTTAGCAGGACGTGGCCACCCGCCATAATCTCAAACACAACCATCTGAAACCTTAAATGGTCTCGAACCACAATATCCTGCATACAGGCCTATTTTAGCTTATGAGATGATAGCACCACTCTCCATGTCCTATTCTTTATAATTCTGAGCCACGCCTCACCCCAAACACTAGTAAGTTAGTTACCTACCAAATCTGATACTATACTCTTTCTCTCACAAATCCCCTTTCATTGTGTGGTATGCAGAATGATGGCTCACAGAAGATGTTCACGTCCTAATCCCTCAGATCTGGTACATGGCAAAAGGGATTTTGAAGATGCAAGTAAGTTATAGACCTTAAAGAGCAGAGATTATTCTGGATTATCTGGGTGGCCTCAATCTAATTACGTGAGTCCTTAAAAGATGAGACCCTCTCCCTGCTGAGGTGAGAGACAGATGTTATGACAAAAGAAGAATCAGAGAGAGAGCAGCGTGAGAAGGATTTGAGGCCCCACTGGTGGTTCTGAGAGTTGGGGGTCTACGTGAAGACCAGAGAGAGGGCTCGAGCCACTAAGTGTGGCTTGCAGATGAATGCCAGGAAGGCAACAGAGACTTCACCCCTGCAATGACATGGAATTGATTAAAGTTTTTTTTTAAACATTTTATTTTTTTTTTTTTTGAGAGAGAGACAGAGAGAAAGAGAGAGCACAAGTGGGGTGAGGGGCAGAGGGAGAAGCAGACTCCCCGCTGAGCAGGGAGCCCTATGTGGGGCTTGATCCCAGGATTCTGGGATCATGACCTGAGCCGAAAGCAGACGTTTAACTGACTAAGCCACCCACGTGCTCCTGATTAAAGTTTTTTTTTTTAAGATCTTTATTTATTTATTTGACATAGAGACAGCCAGCGAGAGAGGGAACAGAAGCAGGTGGAGTAGGAGAGAAAGAAGCAGGCTCCCAGTGGAGGAGCCTGATGCGGGGCTCAATCCCAGAACGCCAGGATCATGCCCTGAGCCGAAGGCAGACGCTTAATGACTGTGCTACCCAGGCGCCCCTAAAGTTTTTTTTTAAAGTTTTTATTTAAATTCCAGTGAGTTAGCATAGTGTTTAGTTTCAAGTGGACGGTGTAGTGATTCAACACTTCCATACAAGCACTCGTCACAACAAGTGCTCTCCTTAATCCTTATATCTTAACGAAAGATGTTACTTGACAGAAGGTTTATACGCAGTGTATTTTCCATGTGTTAAGCATGTGGCTATTCCCAT
The DNA here is from genome assembly GCF_017311325.1 of Ursus maritimus. Taxonomy (NCBI): domain Eukaryota; kingdom Metazoa; phylum Chordata; class Mammalia; order Carnivora; family Ursidae; genus Ursus; species Ursus maritimus. The sequence continues at coordinate 32,647,661 of NW_024423319.1, read as the reverse complement.
AAGCTTCTTTTTTAAAGCTTTTGTTTGAATTCCAGTGTGTTATCATACAGTGTAATATTAGTTTTACGTGTACAGTGTAGCGATTTAACAATTACATCACCTGGTGCTCATCACAAGTGCCCTCCTTAACCCCCATCCCTATTTCCCCTGTTCCCCCACCCACCTCCCCTCTGGCAACCCTCACTTCTCTGTAGTTGTGAGTCGGCTTCTTAATATGCCTCTCTTTTTCCCCCCTTACGATCGTTTGTTTTGTTTCTTAAATTCCACATATGAGTGAGATCATATGGTATTCGTCTTTCTCTAACTGACTTATTTTGCTTAGCATAATACTCTCTAGCTCCATCCATATCATTGCAAATGGCAAGACTTCATTCTTTTTGATGGCTGAGTAATATTCCATTATAGTGATTAAAGTCTTAAGAGCCTTATTTCACTTAGCATAATAACCTCTAGGTTCATCTGTGTTGTCACAAATGGCAAAATTTCATTCCTTTTTCTCATTGAGTAATATTCTATTCCATATATATATACACACACACACATATATATATATATTATCCTTTCATAAAAAAACAAATTTTTTATCCATTCATCTATCAGTGGACACTAAGGTTGCTTCTATATCTTGGCTATTATAAATAATGCTGCAATAAACACGGGGGTTCACATATCTCTTTGTACTAGTGTTTTTGTGTTCTTTCAATAAATATCCGGTAATGGTATTACTGGATCATATAATATTTCCATTTTTCATTCTTTAAGGAAACTTCACACTGTTTTCCACAGTGGTTGCCAGAGGGGAGGTGGGGGGGGGAGATAGGGGAAATAGAAAAGGGGATTAAGAGGTACAAATTTCCAATTATAAAATAAATAAGTCACAGAGATGAAAAGTACAGGATAGGGAATCTAGTCAATAATATTGTGATAACATCAGACGGCTACTACATTTATCATGGTGAGCATTTCATAATGTATATAAATGTTGAATCACTATATCGTGCACTTGAAATTAATATAACATTGTATATCCACTATACTTCAACAATAAAAATTGTAAAAAAAAGATTTTTAAAAGCCTGACTTTATAATAAAATTTAATAAATCTGGATTTATTTTAAGCCAACACACTGCAAAAACCTATTTATAAGTGTCTTGATAGGTACAGTTTGGGAGAACAGTTCAGGGAAAGAGAGAACTTGCTCTTAGAGAACTTACATTCTGGTGTGAAAGGGAAACATTATATAGAAGTGGGCCATGGGAAAACAGAGGAGAGAGCAGTTAATTCTGAGTATAGGGGCAGGATTTACCAGTATTACAGAAAGTACAATGTTTAAGCTAGGTCAACAAATATTCACTGGGTGCCTATATGTGCCAGGCCCTTTCTAGGCACCAGAGATGTATAAATGAATAAGACAGACAAGGTCTCTGTTAGGCTTTCTGGCACTTTCATTCTAATAGCAACCAATGGCAGGAAATAGAGCTGAAAAGGCCGACTAGGACCAAATATGAGGGTCTTCAATGACCAATTAAGGCCCTTGGACATTGTCCTGAGAGCAATAGGGCATTATTAAAGGTTTTTTATCAGAGGATGGGCATGCTCAAATTTGTTTATAGAATAATCACTTTGGCTGCAAAATGGAGAGTATATTCTGGGGGTGGTGGCACTGGGTAGGTAGCAGAGGCTAGAGGCACAAAGGCTGCTCAGAAGTCTATTTCCGTACATGTCACTAGAGAGAAGGTTCTGAAATAGAGTAGACACAGTGGGATGGAAAAGGGAAGTCATGAGAGATTCATTATCAGGAATTCGTAACCGACTGGATATGGGGGCCTGAGAGAGGTGACTCCTCTTGGTCATACCTTTTAACGAAGATGTTTAATCAGACCCCACATCCCTGAATTCCAACCACAGTGTATTTACTAAGGACATACACACACCAAAATGGAAACATCAGCCAATGTACACTTATAATCCTAATTAAGCCAAGAAGTAACCTCGTCTATCTCCCATCTTCACCTACGCTCAATTGTCTAGCATAGCTCACCAAAGAAAGTGGTTATTCCATAAAACTCCTAAAAGAAAATGTAGGCAGTAATCTCTTGGATATTGGCCTTAGCAGTATTTTTCTAGATCTGTCTCTTCAGTCAAGGGAAACAAAAGCTAAAATAAACAGCAGGAACTACATCAAACTAAAAAGCTTTTGCCCAGTAAAGGAAGCCACCAACAAAGCAAGAAGACAAACTACTGAATGGGAGAGGATATTGCAAATGGCATATCCAATAAGGGGTTAACATTCAAAACACGTAAAGACCTCACACAACTCAATACCAAAAAAAAAAAAAAATCCCAAATCAATCCAATTAAAAAACTGGCAGAGGACCCGAATAAACATTTTTCCATAGAAGACATACAGATGGCCAACAGACACATGGAAAGATGCCTAACATCACTCATCATCAGAGAAATGCAAATCAAAACCACAATGAGGGGCGCCTGGGTGACTCAGTTGGTAAAGCATCTGCCTTCAGCTCAGGTCATGATCCCAGGGTCCTGGGATCGAGTCCCACATCATGCTCCTCGCTCAGCGGGGATCCTGCTTCTCTGCCCCTCCCCTGGCTTGTTCTTTCTCTCTCACTCTCTCTCTCCAATAAATAAATAAAATCTTTAAGAAAACCACAATGGGTTATCACCTTACACTGGACAGAATGGTTATTATAAAAAAGACAAGAAATAACAAGTGTTGGCGAGGACGTGGAGTAAAGGAAGCCCTTGCGCACTACTGGTGAGAAGGTAAATGGGTACAGCCACTATGGAAAACAGTATGGAAGTTCCTCAAAAAATTAAAAATACAAATACCGTGAGACCTAGTAATTCCACTTCTGGGTATTTACTCAAAGAGGAAAAAAACACTAATTCAAAAAGATATATGTACCCTATGTTTATTGCAGCATTATTTACAATAGCCAAGACATGAAAGTTAGTAAGTATCCATCAATAGATGAATGGATAAGGAAATAAGTCAGAAAAAGGCAAATACCATGTGATTTCACTTATATGCTCTAGTAAAGAAAACAAATGAGCAAACAAACAAAAATGGAAATCGACTCGCAAATACAGAGGACAAACTGGAGGTTGCCAGAGAGAAGGGGGTTGGGGAGAAAGGCTGAAGAGGTGAAGGGGGATAAAGAGGTACCACCTTCCATTTATAAAATAAATAAGTTACGGGGATGAAAAGTATAGCATAGGGAATGTAGCCGATAATACTGCAATATCTATAGTTGTCGAATCACCGTGTTGTACACCTGAAACTAATACCATATCGTATGGCAACTGCACTTAAACAAAAAACAAAAACTAAATAAAGTGGTTATAAAATATTTACCAGAGGGACCCCGGGGTGGCTCAGTCGGTTAAGCGTCTGCCTTCAGCTCAGGTTATGATCCCGGGGTCCTGGGATGGAGCCCCGCATCGGGTTCCCTGCTCAGCGGGGAGCCTGCTTCTCCCTGTGCATCTGCCCCCCCCCTCCTCATGCTCACTCACTCTGTCAAATAAATAAATAAAACCTTTTAAAAAATATTTATCAGAGAAAAAGCAGCGAATGCTACACATAACAGAAAATGCCCAACACTTACCAAGTCTCTATAAAATTGATCACTCTAGAGTCCAATCAATTCCTAATGTCTTCTTCCTAGGGCTAAAGTTAACTTCTGACAAAGCACATTTTTGTCCCATTGCTCCCACACTGTGAGAAAAGTATCCTACTTTATGTATGAAGCGTCTCCCTCATCTTTTTTGATTTTCTTACATTACTCGGGCCCAGGAGGAAGAATGCCTGGGTAGACACTATGCCATTTATTTCTCTAGCAAGTGCTACAACGGCTGCCAAGCAGCAACCGAGAGAACCTTCATGAAAAATGGATGGAGCTCCTTCAACGGGTTCCAGGCTGTGGGAAAACTGGAACTCTCGTAACGCATTAATGCACAATGAGTCAACACCGATGGAGGGGAATTTAGCAACAGCTAGCAAAATGACAAATGTTTTGCCTATTGATCCAGGAACCTTATTTCAGGGAATTCGTCCGAGAGATATGGCTACATGAATGCCGTATGTGTATGTTTATTCCTTAAAGCATCATTTGTAATAACCAAATACTGGGAATTATTAGTGTCCACCAGGAGGTGTGGCACAGCCATATAATCAAATATTATGCAGGCTACAAAGTGAAAAAGATTTCTTTTAAAGATTTTATTGAATTATTTGAAAGAAAGAGAGAGTGTGAGAGAGCATGAGCTGGTGCGGGGGTGGAGGGCAGAGGCAGAGGGAGAAGGAGAAGCAGGCTCCTGGTTGAGCAGGGAGCCCCCAACACAGGGCTCGATCCCAGGACCCTGGGATCGTGACCTGAGCCGAAGGCAGATGCTCAACCGACTGAGCCATCCAAGTGCCCCCCAAATGAGGAAGATTTATATGTACTGATATTAAATGATCCCCATTACTTACTAAATGACAAAAAAAATCAGAGTACATTTTCGACTACATAGATGCTGCCCTTTGTGTGAGGAATGGTGAAAATAATAATACATATTTGTGTTTGAGTGTATTTGCATAAATGAACATTGAATGGATTTTTTAAAAATAAGATGTGTTTATCTATAGGGCTTCGAGATGCAGTAGGGAAGGGATACATAGGGATGGGCTGACAGTGAGACTTTCTATTTGATTTTGCTCTTTGAAACATATTAATGAATAACCTATTCAGAAAATAATTTAAAAGAAAAATTACCCTATTATAGCATAGCACGTGATGGTAAGCTTCCAAATTTAATTTTATGCAGCTAATATAGCCTCAACGCTAGCACCTCATAAAGGTAGTCGAAAAGAAAAATGCAGAACTAGCTGCCTTTTTAAAACAGATGCAAAAATTATAAACAGAATGTTAAAAACCAAAGCTATCAGTGCATCAACTAATATACCACGACCAAGCATCATTTGTTTCTGGAATGCAAAAACAAGTCAACTTTAGCAAAATCTATCAACAAACTGAAAGACAAACGCATTACTAATGCAGCAAAGGCATTTGAAAAATGTCGCATCCATTCCTCATTAAAAACAAAAAATATAAGTAAAATGGAAATATTTTAAAACTATATAATAAAGTCTAGCTACCAAAACTCAACAGGAAATAATTTGTGAATATAAGTAAAGGGTATATGGGAGTTACTTATACTATTCTGGTAAATTTGGGGGGCACCTGGGTGGCTCAGTCGGTTAAGCCTCTGACTTGGGCTCAGTGGTTACGACCTTGGGGTCCTGGGATCGAGCCCCACATCGTTGGGCTCCATGCTCAGCGGAAGTCAGCTTGCTCCTCTGCCCCTCCCCCACTTGTGCACTCTCTCTTCCCCTCCCTCTCTCTCAAATAAATAAAATCTTAAAAAAGCTATTCTTGCAAATTTTCTAAACATTTGAAATTATTTCAAAATAAAGAGTTCAAGTTCGAAAAAAGAATCAAACTTTAAAAATAATCTAGATGACTGAGATGCAAAAGATTGTCCAGAAAATATGTACAATGATTTACTGATTAACAGAAGCTAATCTCAACTCAGGAGAAGGGAATATCTCATAACAGATCCTGGCACAATTGGTTATCCATTTCTTAGAACACAATGCTGGGTGGGTCACAATGTCATACTATAATCAAAAATAAATTCCAGATGGATCAGAGCTTTTCTGAAAAAGAAATAAAATAAAGGAAATTGGAGGTAGAGACGAGCTTCTTAAACTAATCAGAAAACTAAAAGCTGTAAAAGATAGGATAGTCCTTTTTGGTTTACAAAAAAAATAAAAATTTTTCTCTGATTAAATACAACATAAATCAGCTCAAAAACAAACAGAAGTTGAGGAAAAATACTTTAGCATAAATTCAAACATCACATTTATAATCTACAAAGAGCTTCTATAAATGGAAAAGTAAAAAAAAAAAAGCAAAGAATTCACTATTAAATGTGCTAAGGATAGAAAAAAACATTCCGTGGGAGACAAAATTCAGAGGACCAGCAAAGTTACGGAACGGTCGGTACTTACCTTCTCGTTGGATTAAATGCAAATTACCCTGGGGCGCCTGGGTGGCTCAGTTAAACCTCTGACTCTTGATTTCGGCTCAGGTCAGGATCTCAGGGTCCTGAGATGGAGCCCAGCATGGAGCCTGCTTAAGATTCTCTCTCTCCCTTTCCCTCTGCCCCTCCCCCCTCTCTAATAAAAATAAAATTAAGTAAGATAAAATAAATGAAAATTACCCTGAAAAATAAAATAGTTCTTTACTCATAAAACTGGCAAAACAACAACAGCAACAAATGCTGAGTGAGGGAGAGAATGAAGAGAAAGGGTCCCCATGGAAGGGACCTGATGATAGAAATGGAAATTGCTAGAGCCTTTTATTATTTTTTTTTTAAAGAAATGAGAACTACACACCGATTTTCCAATTCTGTACGTCTATCATAAACAAATAAGAACAGCAGTATGTACGGATACGTGTAAAATAATTCTTATTAGCCAATTGTTTGTCACGGTAAAATCTCTCAATGACCAGGAGAATCTAGGAGATTCTGGAATAAATTGTGACACGAGCGCTATCAGCATCATGGCTACGCCGGAAGTTCCTCCTTCCGCCCGTCCTTTTGACAACTAAAATCGGGCTTCCATCCATAAACACAAGTGCCTGGGTGGGAGCTGTGGGAGCCGGCACCGTATGCCGAGGGACCCGGGAGGAGTCCCATCTCTCGGCGCGTCCGGTAACAGGCAAACAGACTGGGTTTGGGCTGCGGGACCCGCAAGAGCTGGTGACCTGGCCCCAGACCCTCAGCGACAGTCGGGAAAAGCTGCAGGGCGCTGATTGGGGCCGACTGGCACAGAGGAGGAAGCCTTCGTACAAGTTCAGGCTTCCCGAGGAAAGATTCGGGCACTTCGCTGGATCTCTCTGTATTGGACTTTGGACGCCGCCGGAGAAACCCATCTTCCCTGTGCGGCCCCCAGAGCTGCACGACCGGGCGGAGGGAAGAGATCAGGAAAGAGGCGGACAGTAACAGCAGAAGGCACTAAAGGGTGTGGGGCCTGCGGACGGCGTTCAGGACTACCGTAGGAAGCCCACCCACAAGCCACTAAGAAAACCTCATCTGAGGACGGCCCACCTGGCCTGTGAGCACACCCAAGGACTCGAATGTTAAACCTACACTTCGCACCTCTGCAGCCTTCTCCCGCTGCGCGCTCCCGAGTGCGGTGGCGAGCGTGAGCTACAGTAAACAGGAAGAGGGCTCAAAAACACCCGGATCCCTGGGCTGAGGAGGGGCGGGGAAGGGGCAGGGGAGGGGTAGGGGAGGGGTGGATACCACGCATTTAAACTATAGCACCCCCTTCTGGAAAGAAAAGAGATTTCCAGCAGCCAACCGAGCAAGCTGTAAGATCAGGAGAAGATAGCCAAGCTGAATTCCGCCAAAAGGAGGAGCAGGAAGCGTGGGGCAGGTGTATCCATACAAGTTCAGAGAAAGCCCCAGATATGAGCAGAACCAACAAACCGTAGATCCCACCCGAAAGCAACTACTAAAGATTGAAGGGGATGCTACTCGGAAAGGAAAAAGCTCAACACAAAACTTCAAGGAATGTAAAGAATCAAGGAAACGTGACACCACCAAGAAAAAAGAAATCTCAATAACCATTCAGTAATCAAACTCAAAAACATAGAATTCAAAACAGCTGTTTTGAGAAAATTCAGTGAGCTACAGGAAAACACAGAAAGACCATTTCACAGAATCAGAAAACAATACATGAACAAAAGGAGACATTTAACAAAGAGATAGAAATCATAAAAAAAAAAGAGCCAAACAAAAATTCTGGAGCTGAAGAATTCAATGAAGGAAATAAAAGATGCAGTAGAGAGACCAAACAAAAGCACCAATAAACCAAATGGAAGATAGAATCAGTGAGCCAGGGAATAACCCAGTCAAAGAGGAAGAAAGGGAAAAAGAATAGAAAAAAATGAAGAAAGCCTTATGTGATCCCTAGGACACCATCAAACAAGCGAATAGCCGAATCACTGGCGTTCCTGAAGAGAGGGGAAGGAAGAAAAGAAAGCTTATTTAAAGGAATAATAGCTGAGAACTTCCCAAACTTGAGGAGAGATTTGGACGTCCAAGTTCACAGAGCAAATAGATTACCCCATTATCTCAATGTAAAATGACCTTCTTTAAAGATGGATTATAATGAAACTGTCAAAAATCAAAGACAGAGAATCCTAAAAGCAGAAAGAGGAAAAAATAAAGATTCTAACTTACAAAGGAACCCCTATTTTTATTATAACATAAAATATTTATATTTTAAGACAGTGACAGAAACAGAAATGGGCAGATTTTAAAAGACTATTTCAAAATGAAACACACATGTGATAATACTCCATAAAATGTAGAACAGAAAATTCTATTGATAATGTGTCCTCAAACCTAAGTCACCTGAAAAAAATGAAAACTGATTTCATGGCATTTAGAATTTTTATTCTTGCGTTTCTGCTTTAATAAAATAATGACAAAGATCATCGATGGACACGTTTTCAAGCCAAGACAGTATGAAAAGAACACTAATGAACTAAGCTAAATATCCTAATTTGAAATTGGACAAAGGCGATGAACAGGTGTTCACTTATGGGTCTCTCTCCCATGTAGCCCACATACAATCGCAAGAAACTGAATTCTGTCAGCAACCTGAATGAGCTTAGAAGAGGATCCCCAGTATCAAATGACATTGCGGCCCCATTTGATATGCGCCTTGATTAAGCCTACCCTAATTGTGCCAGTCAGTTTGAGGATGTTTTGTTTTTTGTTTTGGGTTTTTTTTTTTTTTCAGGAGGGGCTTGCAACTGATAACATCCTAACAGAATGAGATGTGTAGGATCCAGTCACTATATGGTCACCAGCTTTTCCATTGAGAGACGGGATACAGTCGGAAAGAAAACATACTGTTTCTTTCTTTAAGGCTTTGGTCGCAGATTTCAAATTATTGTCCTAGACTGCATCCGAGCCTTGTGGGACTCTTCCCCACCCCCGCCCCCAGATGGAACAGGACTAGAAGGCCAATCCTTTTCCCTGTTTTCCAGGGACCCATCCTCCTTGTGTCTACTTTTTTTTTTTTTTAAGATTTTATTTATTTATTCATTCGACAGAGATAGAGACAGCCGGCGAGAGAGGGAACACAAGCAGGGGGAGTGGGAGAGGAAGAAGCAGGCTCATAGCGGAGGAGCCTGATGTGGGGCTCGATCCCAGAACGCCGGGATCACGCCCTAAGCCGAAGGCAGACGCTTAACCGCTGTGCCACCCAGGCGCCCCCTCCTCCTTGTGTCTACTTATCCCCAAAAGTAGGCCATCATCTCTTTCCAAATGCATCCCTTTTACTAGTTAGCACCAGGGAAGAAGAAAGCAAGGCAGAGAGACAGACGCCAACCACATGGTCTCTTAGAATGAGCACTCCAAAAGGAAAAATTCAGAGAGCACAGAAACAAGAGTTTTCAACATCTTCCCTTTCACAGAGAGCTCCACCTTTCAGTACCGCCGTTAAATGATGTCCCCATTCTTTGGCTCGACCTACATTCTCAGTCTTCTTGCTAATAAGCAGTAAGGAGGAGGTTTGTAGACTTAAGTTCCTCCTCGACATGCAAGCATACTGCTAGTACTCACCCACCCGCACCCTCCCCACCCCCACCATTTTATTCTTTCTTTTAAAAAAAATATTTTTTTTATTTATTTGACAGAGAGAGAGAGACAGCCAGAGAGAGAGAGAACACAAGCAGGGGGAGTGGGAGCAGAAGAAGCAGACTCCCAGCAGAGGAGCCTGATGGGGGGCTCAATCCCAGGACCCCGGGATCACACCCTGAGCCAAAGGCAGATGCTTAACGACTGTACCACCCAGGTGCCCCTATTCTTTCCTTTTAATTCAGTGAGCTAAATAGCCAGGACTATAAGCAAACAGGGCATTAGCCATCCCATTTGGGGGAGTAGATCAGTCATAGTCCAGAAAAGTCCTGTCTATACCATCGTGAGGCTACTTCTCCAAAACATGACATGGTTCTTGAATGTTCAACTGGGTCCAATTGAATGGACAGCACAGCTCCTCTAAGACTTGATGAACAGATCTTTGATGTTGTTCCTAGAAGTCACATAAAAGGATCTAGGTAAACGTTGGTGACATTTACTTCAAGGTCATTTAGATTCTATGCAAAGAAGTGATCTATTGGTCTACACCTCATGTCAGATTACACAGATACCGGACTAATACTGCCTACTCAAGATTGTCAAAGAAAACAGAGTGCAGCAGACAACAGTCTAAGCAATAAGAAGCTCACATTCTAAAATACCCCAGATTTGTCACCACCCTAGTTACAACAATGCACCACATTCATAGTAACTGTTCTCACTTAAATTTCTTGTTTCCTCAGCAGACGGTCCAACAGAATGAATATCCTCGTCGGAATTCCCAAGAGCCAGGTTAAGTCCCACCATATGTACCAAGCCACAATACCCTAGTCGTTTCTTCTGATGACATTCAATGTCAACCAGGACTGTCATTCATGTGCTTCACGTTTGGGTTTCTTCTGTCATCAGCAACAACCGGCAGCATCTCTTACTGACACTGACTGCTCCTTTTTAGCACGCGCAAAGACAGAATATTCCAACCCCAAGTCAGTCTTCTATATAACTTGTCTAAGTGCTTTAAGTACTAGGACACAAAAATATGCCAACGCTGGCCTCATACCTGCAAAATTACAGATAAATCAGCTGAGTGGCCAGAATAAAAGAAGATTTTTTTGAAGATTTTTATTTATTCATTTGAGAGAGATAGAGTGAGAGAGCACAGGCAGGGGGAGCGGCAGAGAGAGAGAGAGAAGCGACTCCCTGCTGGGATCATGCCCTGAGCCGAAGGCAGGCGCTTAACCCACTGAGCCACCCAGGTGCCCCAAAGAAGATTTTTCAATACATTTACAATCTAAGAATCAATTCCCACAACTTCCCAAAAGAAACTGATCATTTCAGAACACAACACATATTAGGCTCTGGACCATTCTTATAAGCACAAACCAAAACAGAAAATTAATGATGTTTGAGGGAGGGGAGCAGGCAGAGAAAATAACTTCATAGGTGTTCAGCTTTTAAGAGAAATAATGTCACCTTGGGGCGCCTGGGTGGCTCAGTCCATTAAGCATCCGACTCTTGATTTCAGCTCAGGTCAAGATCTCAGGGTCATGAGCTCGAGCCCCGCATGGGGCTCTGTGCTGAGCATGGAACCTGCTTAAGGTTCTCTTTCTCCCTCAAAAAAAAAAAAAAAAGATTCTATCTCTCCCTCTGCCCCTCCCTGACCACTCTCTCAAAAAAAAAAAAACCACAAAAAAATGAAAACACACACACACAAGAAAAGCAAAAGAAAAAAAAAAAAAGAGAGAGAGAGAGAGAGAAATAATGTGCAATTATATTGATCTTACCCTGCTTCCTCTAAGACTTTTTTCCATGTGGCAGTAGCCACACACAGAACACATGAAATAGTGTGGATTCACAATAACTGGTTTATTTACACTAACTATGATCACACCCGCTAGGTGAATATCAGGCAAATATCACACTCCGAGACACTCTTGAGCACGCAAGCTCAATAAACTAGTCACCGAAGTGGAAACAAGCTAGCATCCTCCTTGGATTTATTTTCATATATTCCACTGACCAAGAAATATTGTGAAATTCACGCATTTGTAACATTTTGCTTCTAGTAATATAACAGACAAAATAGTTCAAAACCTTTATAAACCCTCTAACCGACCAGATTCTCAAATTCCCAGACACTACATTTTTATTCTGAAGAGTACTGCTCCCACTTGTCAAAGACATCTTTCTGTAGTTCTCTCCTTACGAAAAGAAGCTCACCTTTGCATTTCCCCACATCTTTCTCGCCAAGCTAAAACGAATGCCTCTCCACATAGTAATAAATCATGTAGTCCATATGTCTCAACCATCTGTGTTAACTGCTTCACGGACTAAAAAGTGGAGTGTAAGAGTTGCATATGTTGGATCGATCGATGTATAGCATTTTTATAGGCAATCTTGGAAATTTGGGGGTGTACTGCGAGCGTCTTTTATCACGCTTTACGTCACCTGGAGCTCGTTAATATCATCATGGATTTATCATTTTTTTAACAGACTCAACGGTTCCAACAGACTACAATGGTTGCTTGGGGATTTTGTGTGTGTGTGCGTGTGTGTTGGGGGGGGTTCTTTTTATGCTCAAGTGAGTGACATTTTCAAGTGAGCCTCTTTTTTAATGCTCAGTATGCCACTCTACCACCTGATGAGAGCCTTCTCCGGGTCTCTTTGTCCTTAGTAGCCCCCAATCTCCCGTCACAATTCTGTAAATGGCAAGATGTTCCAGACTCATCTTGCTTTTGTCTGCCCCCAAATTTGGCATCAGCTACCCTCCAAAAACCCCTGGTTCGTCCAAACGGAGAATCGGTCAAGGAGCCAAACTCTGGGACCCGGATGGGGTACGGCATAAAGTTTCCCACAATGCTACTAGTAATGGGTAAGGCGACTTCAGAGATGTTTAGGCTCGACAGAGCAAGAGGCTTCCAGGGCAAGTGCGCATATTCCCAAGTTATCTACACTTTTTCCAAATCTCGTCATTGATCACGATCGCCACACCATGCCCTCTATTGCCATACGCAACTCATGCACTCAGATTTCACTCCTGCTGTTTAAAAGCTTCCGCCCCCCCCCCCCCGGGGGGCGCCTGGGCGGCACAGCGGTTAAGCGTCTGCCTTCGGCTCAGGGCGTGATCCCGGCGTTATGGGATCAAGCCCCACGTCAGGCTCTTCTGCTATGAGCCTGCTTCTTCCTCTCCCACTCCCCCTGCTTGTGTTCCCTCTCTCTCTGGCTGTCTCTATCTCCGTCAAATAAATAAAATCTTTAAAAAAAAAAAAAAGCTTCCGCCCCCTTTCTTTCTTTCTTTCTTTCTTTTTTTTTTTTTTTTTGGTTCTTCATCCATGGATCCTGAATGTTGCTCCAAATTGTAAAGGTCCAAATTCTCCTCTCTGCCAGAAGAGTCTATACTATTTTTACTTGAAAAGAAAAATGAATGCCAACCTCCCTCCAGGTAGCTTTGTCAGACTTACAAACAAAAATGCACCCGATAGTTGGCACATACTAACACTAAAACAAAATACGTTGTTCATCTAAAATTCAAATTTAACTGGGCCTCTTGTCTTTTATCTGGACATCCTACCTCTAAGGGAAGAGCAGAGCATCTAAAAGCAGAGATCATTCAGTGCCGCAGATAGAGTCCCCTAACACTCTTTCATATACAGGAACCGAAAAGAAAACTATTGCCTCTCAAGGCTCTTCTAAAAATCTTTCTAATTTTCATCTTCACGCACCAAAATGCAGACTTCAATTTCTTTATTCGAGTCCCTAATTTTGAACATAGGTGTTTCCCCCATTAGAACGATTTCGTTAGTGTTATTCTATTCTCAGTTCTGTCCCCACCTATAATTTTGAGCAGTGAACACTGATGTTCCAGTGGCACTTACATCTATACAGACTTGACCCGTGACCAGAACATTTCATTATTTTAAAATCCCTCAAAGCAACCTAAAATATCAGAAAACACAATGACATTCATATCCAGAATCACGAGGAAAAATGCTTTCTACCTACTATTACCACTTGCAGACTTCCCAAGCAGCCGATTCATGTGGGTTAGTTCCATAGGTCCCTAAAAATTTTCACAACATGCACAACTTAAAACACACAACTTGGCTGACAATCTATTCTAATGACTATTACACCCTCATTTTACATTAAGCACTCCCTAAAAACAATACAGAGGCATTTTTTACACATTTCAAAAGTTTTTGTTCCATATTAAAATAAACACAGGTGATTCAGAAAGCTATTGCCACTTCTAAAAAAAAAAGAAAGGAAGGAAGTTATTGCCACAGAAAAATTCACTGCAAATGTCCTAATCTTTGCATGGATTCAAATATACGATGCTCGTTCTCCCAATTTTGCGGCCTGTGGTAACCGCACAGCTACCACGGAGGGGAAACATCATCAGAAAACAGACTCAAACATATTTACGTAGTAAAATTCTCCCCTCTCAAGTCTTTCCGTTTCGATTAGTAGCACCAGATTAGAATCCCAAGCAGGGAGGAGACATGAAGGGTGAAAATACACGAACTGAGCATAAAATCAAGAGCTTACAACACAAACAGAAATAATCATAACAAACCCTCAAGAAACGAGAAGGAGTGGGAGAAAAATAAATGATTTTAGCAGCACACAAGAGAGAGAACCGCTAAATAAGATCAGGAGCCGGTTCTTTGAATGGACCAAGGAAAGGAAAAAAACCCAAAACATCAAAAACTAATCTCCAGCAAAACCATTTAAGGAATGAATGGCCAAATCTAATACAGAGTACTAAAGGGGGGGAAAAAGATGGGGAGCAATGTTAAGCTAAACAAATACAACACACATACAGTTTTTGAAACCATATATACGACATATGTAAATTTTTAAAATAATACGCGTATGTATTTAGCTTAACATAATAACATTTTATTGACATTAAAACAGCATATACATTTTTTAAAAAATAATATGTATATGGACAAACAACAACAGTTTTCTGAGTGAGATTATGCTTACAATTTAATTTCTTCTTTTTGCTTCTCCACTGTTGCTTACTTTCAGTTTTTTAATTAAGAAATAAGAGAAAAAAATTAATTTTAATAACCATGTATAGACAGGTAAAAAGGGTTGAAAATAAATGTGACTGAATACTGGAGGATCTTGTCTCCAGGTGGCTGGGTTAGCATTTCACGTCTGTACACGTGCATCCATGAATTTTCCACATTTGCATGTTATTTTTTTAAAAGAAGAGTCCTACAATCATATGCACAGTTTAAACTCATTTTAGAAATCAAAATAGCATGTTTCTGCATTCACCTACATAATGCATTTGTACGTGTGTCCGTCTGGGGATAACAACAGAGGACTGGCAACACTGAGCCCTAAGGACTGTTTCGAGAGGATGGCATTTTGTGTGATTTTTATTCTTTCCCTTTGACTTTTTTCCTGTGTTCCAAATTTTATCAAATCAATAAGAGAACAGTTGTAAGCAAGTTAAAACTTAGTTTTCAAAATGATTCCACTGTCATAAAAAAATCTATTCAACTCTTATAACTTATCTATGTAGTGACCCTCAGAGCTGGAAGGAAGTAAGTGAAATGTTAACTGCTGCTGAGGTTAAAGATGATTTGTCTATCGTCTCCCTTTTTGCTTGTCTATTTTTACATAACATCGAATCAAGAACACGCTCCCGCACCATTTCTAAATCAGAAGAGAACATCAGGAAATGAATCTGCGAGAATTCAGTGAGGTCCCTAATCGCGGGCAGAACCTCCACTTTCCCTGGTGTCCTGGAATTTTTTACATTTAAAACACTTCTTTCGCCAGGAGAAATTCACCGAACGACAATGGACACAGTCCCAGTCCCTGCCTTTGCCCCTGACGGTCCGTCTTGCTGAGCTAAAGTAGCCAGATTCTTGCTTAAGCCTTTTGGACCCGAACTTCTTGGTGTAGCATTGCTTACC
This sequence comes from Ursus maritimus, assembly GCF_017311325.1. Classification (NCBI taxonomy): domain Eukaryota; kingdom Metazoa; phylum Chordata; class Mammalia; order Carnivora; family Ursidae; genus Ursus; species Ursus maritimus. The sequence goes on along the minus strand of NW_024423319.1, from coordinate 32,631,995 downwards.
CTTCCAGCTGCTTCTGGAATTTTTCACAGCACGATTTGCTGCAGCTTCTGCTGCTGCTCCTGGGAGAGAAAAAGGCAGGGAGGCATGAGTAAGGGGGTTCAGAGGGACTAAGGGGTGGCTGCTGATCAGCCTAACACCAGGTGCCTAAGACCTCAGGGCAAGGAAAACCGGGGACCCTCCCCACCCCCCCCCCACCCCTGTCACTGCCCCATACAGCAGTCACTTTCCCCTCCTGTGCCTCTGCCCCTAGAGCAGCAGTCCCAGGGGGAGTAGCAGACTCCGGGGCTGCTCCCCTCCCCTCCTCCTCCCCTTGCCCTGTCACTGGCCGCAGCCTGAGCAAAAGCAAACATACCAAATATCTGCGCCTCCTTTCCCCTCTTGTATTCCACAGCTCCTTCCCGCTTCTGGGACTGAGCGCTTAACACCTTGAGCAGCTCATTTCTCAGTAAATTTCGCTCCTCTTCTACTCCACGAAGGGCTGTGAGACTTTCTCGAAGCTGGTACTGGGCCTTCTCCTTTTCCCTTTCTTGCGTATTCCTCAGCCTGTTCACCGTCCCCACCAAGACATTGGTGAACAGAAGCTGTTCATCCAGCTGGTCCTGGAGCTGCTTCACCTTCTCGGTATCCTCCTGCCTCTGCCTCTCAGCCATGCGCACGGCCAGGGCCAGGGTTTTCCAGGTACAAGCCTCCTTGGTGGTTTCTGCCACCGCCGAGTTGGTCAGGATATCTCGCAACTTCTTCTCCATATCACCCCAGGACTCGCACATCTGCATCGAGTAGAAGTGCGGACTAACTCCATTTCGAAGTATTTGCTTATTTATGAAATCTACCACCTCCCTCTGAAAGAATCCACAGGTTGGGTCATTAAAATTTACAGCCATTCTCACAATCAGCCCTCTCTGACCTGCTGTCTCTCAGAAAGCACACGGCAACAGGATGTGACCTATGACCTTGACCTCTCTTCTCAACTATCACCACCCCTCTATGAGAAGTTAAATGCCACCTACTGGTTTGAGGGTTTAGCTCCCCCAGAAAGGGATTCAGCCCCTTCAGAGCTGCGAGGGGATAGAGGATAAAGCCGGAGAGAGCGTCAGGGGATTAGATGGATACAAAGTTTATAAAACAAAAGAAAACAATTGGCTTGTCTCGGGCTGCCCGACCGATCTGCAGGTAAATACAGACACACACTGAAAGCTTACTAAACTGACCTGGGCAATATTAATTTAATAAGTGTGTTGTCTTACACTGTGCTGCAGCTAGTTTATAAAATAGTGGAAAGCAGGGAAACTTTTACCGTTAGCAAGCCCCTAGGAGGCACAGGAGAAGCACAATGATTACTTTTGCTTGGTGTATTTCATAGTTTACATAAACTTGCTCAAACTATACATATTTGTACTTTGCCAAGTGCGGGTTCATTCATGCAGCACGAATTTGAAACTTAGAATGTGTATAAGAATAAAAAAATATTAACTATCTTTTTGGAGCAGCTGTTAAGTTAGGTATAAAGAGATCCAAAGATCAGTAAGACATAGCCCCTGACGGAGGCCCATTTGCTAATGTGATTTTGAACACATAACCCCGTTAAAAATAAAATTCAAAACTCAGAAAACAGCTCCTCAGGATCATTATTATTATTAAAAGTGAATATTTCTCTCATTCTTTTTTTTTGGCAAATGTAAACACATTCTATTTATTTCCTTTTTTCTTTTTTTAATTTAAATTCAAGTTGGTTCAAATATAATGTATTATCAATTTCAGGGTAGAGTTTAACTGATTCATCAGTTGCATATAACTCCCAGTGCTCATTCCATCACGTGTCCTCCTTAATGCCCTTCCCCCGTTACCCCATTCCCCCCCCCCACCTCCCCTCCAGCAACCCTCAGTTTGTTCCCTATAGTTTAGAGTCTCTTACGGTTTGACTCTCTGTTTTTATCTTATTTTATTTTTCCTTCCCTTCCCCTATGTTCATCTGTTTTGTTTCTTAAATTCCACATATGAGTGAAATCATATGGTATTTGTCTTTCTCTGACTGACTGATTTAGCTTAACATAATACCCTCTAGTTCCGTCCACGTCGTTGCAAATGGCAAGATTTCATTCTTTTTGATGGCCGAGTCATATTCCAGCGTGTGTGTACGCCACATCTTCTTTATCCATTCACCCATCAACGGACATCTGGGCTCTTTTCATATTTTGGCCATTTGGACATTGCTGCTATAAACATTGGGGTGCAGGTGCCCCTTCGGATCACTACATTGGTATTCTTTGGATAGATACCTAGTAGTGCAATTGCTGGGTCGGAGGGTAGCTCTATCTTTAACTTTTTGAGGCACCTCCATACTGTTTTCCGGAGTGGCTGCACCAGCTTGCATTCCCACCAACAGTGTAAGAGGGGTCCCGTTTCTCCCCATCCTTGCCAACATCTGTTGTTTCCTGACTTGTTAATTTTAGCCATTCTGACCAGTGTGAGGTGATATCTCATTGTGGTTTTCATTTGTATTTCCCTGATGCTGAGTGATGTGCAGCATTTTTTCATGTGTCTGTTAGGCATTTGTATGTCTTCTTTGGAGAAATGTCTGTTCATGTCTTCTGCCTATTTCTTGACTGGATTTTTTATTTCTGGGTGTTCAGTTTGATAAGTTCTTTATAGATCTTGGACACCAGCCCTTTCTCTGATATGTCATCTGCAAATGTGTTCTCCCATCCATAGGTTGTCTTTTAGTTTTGTGGACTGTTTCCTTTCCTGTGCAAAAGCTTTTTATCCTGATGAAGTCCCAATAGTTCATTTTTGCTTTTGTTTCCCTTGCCTCTGGAGATGTGTCTAGCAAGAAGTTGCCCTGGCCAAAGTCAAAGACAGATCTGTTTCATATAGAAGATACACAGATTCCTTATCCTGTAGGTTGCATAAATACAATGGGAAATTGCCTATAGCAATGAGGCACTTTATTATTCATTTATTTATTTTTGTTAGTTAAATACAGTGCGATATTGGTTTCAGGAATAGAATTCAGTGATTCATTACTTACATACAGTACCCAGTGCTCATCACAAGTGCCCTCTTTAATACCCATCACCCATCTAGCCCATCCCCCCCCACCTCCCTCCATCAACCCTCAGTTTGTTCTCTATTGTTAAGTCACTTACGGCCTGTTTGATTCAATACGAACACTAAGTCCCGGAGGTCGACGCTCCAAATTTGCAGCGTATTGCCTCATAACTAGTGCTTCAGCTACGTATCCAGTACGCCATTCCAGCGTTTTCTAAGGTCAGCAGCTCCTGCATAGAGTGCTATGGGCTACGATCAATGGATCCTGTGGTCATGAGCTGTTCCCTGCTTTTATTGCTGGGAAAAGGGTTCCCCAGTATGACGTAATATAATGTGGGATCCCATCCTGGTGGATCAAACATTCTGTAAGTCCCTCGATACTGGTCGTAGCAGAGGTCCTGCGGGCAGGCGAGACAAACTATGCCTAGCACACAAACTGCTAAGCGTTCCGGGATGGAAAGCATCCCACGTGGTCAATTGGCCACAAAATGGCCAGTTGGTCTCCTCAAGGAATGGTGCCATATCAGTTCTGATCTCTTTTACAGAAAGGCTGGACATTCCCTGGGGACAGGGGATAGATCAATCCCAGTAAGTGTGAGTCCAAGCTGCTGGGCTCATGTGTGGCCTTCATCTCTGTCACCATGGCTACTTTGCTCATGTGTCCATTGTGACAACACTGACGTGGCTAATGACAGAGGCTGACTGGTATTAACCTGGCCAAGTCTTTTTCTCTACTTGGTTGGTTAGTGCTTTCTCCATGGCAGAAGCTTTCTGGTAGATATTAGCACGTGATACTAAAATCTTTATGCTTTTTGCCCACCCGTATGTGTATTTACATCCACCAATGTCAGACACTCTTATCTGCAGTCCTCTACCCTTTTCTATCCAAGCTACTGATGATTTGGATAGTTTAACCCCGGAACAAATCATAATAATCAAATTCTATGGCTACATTACCAAAATAAATAAATAAAATCTTAAAAAAAAGAGAAATTCACCAATTTGCAAGCTCTGATGAAGTAATGGACCTAGACAACATTACCCAAAAGACGCTGGAACCGTTAGGTGAAAGTTGGACGAGGGAATTTTATATTGGGGAGACCTGACTGACACCATCCAAGCACACTGATCAAACACCACATCATCAAAAGTGAGACAGAGATATAATTTACCTCATAAAATGGTACAGTAGAAAGTACACAACAGCACCTCTGACACGTTGTGCCAAAAAACTTAAAATTGAACCTAATCTATCTCCTTGACTTAACTAGCAGTTTACAGGAAGCAGAGGATGAAGCTGAACACTTAGAGAAGGAAGCAATCAGTCAAACGCTGAATGTATTTCATAGGTGAACTGCCCAGTTTTTGTAACAAATCAATGGCATAAAAATAAAGTGGGGAAAAATGACTCTGACAAATAACAGACAAATGCCTATGTGGACCTTGACCACATTTGAATCCTAATCTTTTTTTTTTTTTTTTTTTGACAGAGAGAGAGACAGCCAGCGAGAGAGGGAACAGAGGCAGGGGGAGTGGGAGAGGAAGAAGCACGCTCCCAGCGGAGCAGGGAGCCCGATGCGGGGCTCGATTCTAGGACTCCGGGATCACGCCCTGAGCCGAAGGCAGATGCTTAACAACTGAGCCACCCAGGTGCCCCAAATCCCAATCTGAATAAATATAAAGTAGGAAGAAATTTTGAGACAATCTGGAAATGTGAATATGTAGGATTCAATATATAGGACTGAATATGGATTCAGTATTGGATGATATTAAAGCTTTTTTTTTTTTTTTTTTTTTTTTTTTTACCATAGCAACAATGCCATCGTTCATCCATCCACAACACCAGTGTTGTGATGTTTAAAAAATACCCTCGGCTAGAGGTGCATGAATGACATGATACCTGGGATTTGCTTTAAAATAGCCCAGTCTTCTCCCTCCAGTTTTTTTTAAAAGATTTTGTTTATTTATGTGACAGAGAGACAGCCAGCGAGAGAGGGAACACAAGCAGGGGGAGTGGGAGTGGAAGAAGCAGGCTCACAGCAGAGGAGCCTGATGTGGGGCTCGATCCCATAACGCCGGGATCACGCCCTGAGCCGAAGGCAGGCGCTTAACGATTGCGCCACCCAGGCGCCCCAGATCCCTACCTTATTCTTATACCTGGCACAGAGATAAATGTCAAAACCAAAACTCTGAAAGGTATAGAAGAAAACAGAGGATAATATGGTTGTGATACTGGGTAAAAATTCCTTAAAGAGGACACAAAACACACACACAAAAAAAGTTTTATAAATTTGACTAGTTCATACATTTTACAAATCTGTATGAAAAGCAACAAAAGAAGCTGGAGATTAGCAGATGATTTTTGCAACCAATATAACTTACAACAAATTAGTATCCCAAATACATCATGTTTTCTTACAAATTTAAAACCAGAAGGTATACACAAATAATAACACAACCATAGGAGATAAAGGGGGTCTTTATAAATGACCAATAAGCATCTGAGAAGATACTCAACTTCAGTGGTATTTAGAAAACAGAAGTATGATACCTTTTCAAAGCGAGCAGATTGACAATGAAAAAGTCTGACTCTATCAAAGATCAGGGAAAGGAAAATGTTCATATGCTGTTAGAAGTAGAATAAACTAGGAAGATCGGTAGGAGAAGAAAGGGATAAAGAAAGCGGGGGTAATCAGAAGGGGGAATGAAGCATGACAGACTATGGACTCTGAGAAACAAACTGAGGTTTGTGAGGTGGGCGAATGGGATAGACGGTGATGGGTAGTAAGGAGGGCACGTATTGCATGGTGCACTGGGTGTTAACGCAACTAATGAATCATCGAACTTTACATCAAAAAATAAATAAAATTAAATAAAAATAAAAAATAAAAAACCAAGGGGCGCCTGGGTGGCTCAGTTGGTTAAGCCACAACCTTCGGCTTGGGTCATGATCCCAGGGTCCTGGGATCGAGCCACATCAGGCTCCGCCCTGCTTCTCCCTCTCCCTCTGCCACTTCACTTGTGCTCTCCAGCTCTCGATCAAATAAATAAATAAAATCTTTAAAAGTAGTAGCAAACCAGTAAAATAATTAGGAAAAGTAATTTAGTTATAACCAGTAAAATTGCAAATATGCTTATCACTTCTAGATAAATCAACTATTTACCTATAAATAATCTCACCTGTACAGAAGGAGAGATACACCTATAAGGCTTATTCCAACATTTTTTCTTATAAAAAAAACTGAAAACAATTTAAGTGTATACCGATGGAAGTCATGTTCATACCATGAAATTCTAAAGAACAATAAAAGGTAATTAACTTGATATAAACCAACATAGATTTCATATAATGTAATTCTGAGTGACAACAGACAGAGCTTCACATCATGATGACATGTATATAAAGTTAAATAGAATGAATACTTAATTATATATATAATACATATATACTCCAAAAATACGGACCTTAAGGATGCACAATACTTTCATGATAATTGCTTCTTCTGTGTAGAAAGGAGAGAATTAGGGGCGCCTGGATGGCTTAGTCAGTTAAGCGTCTGCCTTCAGTTCAGGTCATGATTCCAGGGTCCTGGGATCGAGTCCCCCTGTCAAGCTCTCTGCTCAGTGGGGAGCCTGCCTCTCCCTCTGCCTCTGCCCCTCCCCCTGCTTGTGCTCTCTCACTCTCTCTAAAATAAATAAATACAATCTCTAAAAAAAAAAAGAAAGAAAGAAAGGAGAGAATGAGAACTGGAGGTGGGCAAAGGGGAACTCAACTCCCTATGTTCTGTCATTAAAATAAGTTGAAATACATATGAAAATATCTGATAATCATCAATTCTTGATGATGGGCACAGGGATGTTTTGATATTTTTTGTAGATTTTTGTAATTTAATTTCTTTTTTTAATAGTATTTTATTTTATTTATTTATTTTAAAGATTTTATTTATTTATTCAACAGAGAGAGAGACAGCCAGCGAGAGAGAGAACACAAGCAGGGGGAGTGGGAGAGGAAGAAGCAGGCTCATAGCGGAGGAGCCTGATGTGGGGCTCGATCCCAGAACGCCGGGATCACGCCCTGAGCCGAAGACAGACACTTAACCGCTGTGCCACCCAGGTGCCCCTGTAATTTAATTTCTAAAAATAAACAGAGGAAAAGAAAAGAAGGTTGAAAGGCCTCCTAACCTACAGGAAATTGAATAATAAAGTTAATAGGTCAAACTTTAAGAAGCATATTCAACTTTTTGTATTACCTTTGAGAATACATATTCATTTCAAATGCAAATATGATACTTTTAACTGTACCTTTTACGTAGATAACTCAAATAAATTCCTCAGTGTGGTAGAAATCATAATAGTCCAGGCACTGGAGGAGATAATGCTAAGTGAAATAAGTCAAGCAGAGAAAGACAACTATCATATGATTTCTCTCATCTATGGAACATAAGAACTAGGATGATCGGTAGGGGAAGAAAGGGATAAAGAAAGGGGGGGGTAATCAGAAGGGGGAATGAAACATGAGAGACTA
>NW_024423319.1:32594421-32624415 GCF_017311325.1 Ursus maritimus | reverse complement strand
AGGATAATATGGTTGTGATACTGGGTAAAAATTCCTTAAAGAGGACACAAAACACACACACAAAAAAAGTTTTATAAATTTGACTAGTTCATACATTTTACAAATCTGTATGAAAAGCAACAAAAGAAGCTGGAGATTAGCAGATGATTTTTGCAACCAATATAACTTACAACAAATTAGTATCCCAAATACATCATGTTTTCTTACAAATTTAAAACCAGAAGGTATACACAAATAATAACACAACCATAGGAGATAAAGGGGGTCTTTATAAATGACCAATAAGCATCTGAGAAGATACTCAACTTCAGTGGTATTTAGAAAACAGAAGTATGATACCTTTTCAAAGCGAGCAGATTGACAATGAAAAAGTCTGACTCTATCAAAGATCAGGGAAAGGAAAATGTTCATATGCTGTTAGAAGTAGAATAAACTAGGAAGATCGGTAGGAGAAGAAAGGGATAAAGAAAGCGGGGGTAATCAGAAGGGGGAATGAAGCATGACAGACTATGGACTCTGAGAAACAAACTGAGGGCTTCAGAGGTGGGGGCGAATGGGATAGACCGGTGATGGGTAGTAAGGAGGGCACGTATTGCATGGTGCACTGGGTGTTATACGCAACTAATGAATCATCGAACTTTACATCAAAAAAATAAATAAAATTAAATAAAAATAAAAAAATAAAAAAACCAAGGGGCGCCTGGGTGGCTCAGTTGGTTAAGCGACAACCTTCGGCTTGGGTCATGATCCCAGGGTCCTGGGATCGAGCCCCACATCAGGCTCCCCGCCTGCTTCTCCCTCTCCCTCTGCCACTCCCCCTACTTGTGCTCTCCAGCTCTCTGTCAAATAAATAAATAAAATCTTTAAAAAAAGTAGTATAAACCAGTAAAATAATTAGGAAAAGTAATTTAGTTATAACCAGTAAAATTGCAAATATGCTTATCACTTCTAGATAAATCAACTATTTACCTATAAATAATCTCACCTGTACAGAAGGAGAGATACACCTATAAGGCTTATTCCAACATTTTTTCTTATAAAAAAAACTGAAAACAATTTAAGTGTATACCGATGGAAGTCATGTTCATACCATGAAATTCTAAAGAACAATAAAAGGTAATTAACTTGATATAAACCAACATAGATTTCATATAATGTAATTCTGAGTGACAACAGACAGAGCTTCACATCATGATGACATGTATATAAAGTTAAATAGAATGAATACTTAATTATATATATAATACATATATACTCCAAAAATACGGACCTTAAGGATGCACAATACTTTCATGATAATTGCTTCTTCTGTGTAGAAAGGAGAGAATTAGGGGCGCCTGGATGGCTTAGTCAGTTAAGCGTCTGCCTTCAGTTCAGGTCATGATTCCAGGGTCCTGGGATCGAGTCCCCCTGTCAAGCTCTCTGCTCAGTGGGGAGCCTGCCTCTCCCTCTGCCTCTGCCCCTCCCCCTGCTTGTGCTCTCTCACTCTCTCTAAAATAAATAAATACAATCTCTAAAAAAAAAAAGAAAGAAAGAAAGGAGAGAATGAGAACTGGAGGTGGGCAAAGGGGAACTCAACTCCCTATGTTCTGTCATTAAAATAAGTTGAAATACATATGAAAATATCTGATAATCATCAATTCTTGATGATGGGCACAGGGATGTTTTGATATTTTTTGTAGATTTTTGTAATTTAATTTCTTTTTTTAATAGTATTTTATTTTATTTATTTATTTTAAAGATTTTATTTATTTATTCAACAGAGAGAGAGACAGCCAGCGAGAGAGAGAACACAAGCAGGGGGAGTGGGAGAGGAAGAAGCAGGCTCATAGCGGAGGAGCCTGATGTGGGGCTCGATCCCAGAACGCCGGGATCACGCCCTGAGCCGAAGACAGACACTTAACCGCTGTGCCACCCAGGTGCCCCTGTAATTTAATTTCTAAAAATAAACAGAGGAAAAGAAAAGAAGGTTGAAAGGCCTCCTAACCTACAGGAAATTGAATAATAAAGTTAATAGGTCAAACTTTAAGAAGCATATTCAACTTTTTGTATTACCTTTGAGAATACATATTCATTTCAAATGCAAATATGATACTTTTAACTGTACCTTTTACGTAGATAACTCAAATAAATTCCTCAGTGTGGTAGAAATCATAATAGTCCAGGCACTGGAGGAGATAATGCTAAGTGAAATAAGTCAAGCAGAGAAAGACAACTATCATATGATTTCTCTCATCTATGGAACATAAGAACTAGGATGATCGGTAGGGGAAGAAAGGGATAAAGAAAGGGGGGGGTAATCAGAAGGGGGAATGAAACATGAGAGACTATGGACTATGAGAAACAAACTGAGGGCCTCAGAGGGGAGGGGGTGGGGGAATGGGATAGACCGGTGATGGGTAGTAAGGAGGGCACGTATTGCATGGTGCACTGGGTGTTATACACAACTAATGAATCATCGAGCCTTACATCGGAAACCGGGGATGTACTGTATGGTGACTAACATAATATAATAAAAAATCATTATAAAAAAAAAAGAAATCATAATAGTCCAATTCTATGACTACATTACCAAAAACCTGGAAATTACCAAGAGAGTAAAGGAAAAAAACCAAACAACTTTGACTTTGAAAAAAAATCTGAATTCATCTTTCAAAAAAGATGGCATGGAAAAGGAAACAAACCTACAAATAATGTTATTAGAAAATAATGACAATTAGTTTTGTGATACAACAAAACTCTCCCAGAAGATTTTGAGAGGATTAAATGCCTTTGTTATAAAACAAGACAATGTAAATAAATAAGCTAAGCTTTCAACGAAATAAATTAGAAAATCAACAACAAAATAAACCCAAAGGAAAATATTAAAAGATCAATGTACTCATTAAGCAGAAATCCATGAATCAAGATATTAAGAAAAAACAGAATTAATGAATAAATGGAAATTGAGGCTAAGGCTTTCAAAAAACAGTTTTTACAATATTGACGCATTCTTCAATATGGATGAATCTCAAAAACGTTATGTTAAGTGAAAGAGCCAGTCATAAAGGACCACGTATTGTATGATTTCTTATACATGAATTGTCCTTATCGGAAAGTATATCAGTATTTGTCTGGGGCAAATTGACTACAAATAGCAGAAGAGATCTCACTGGGTGAATGGAAAAGTTCTAACACTGGATTTGGGTGATGGTTAAACAGTTCAGATTTACAAAAAAATTATTGAATTGTATACTGAAAGTGGGTAAATTTTATGGTCTGCAAAGTATATCTTAATAAATTGTTAAGTCTAATTTTTCAGCCTTATATTTAAAATATTAACTTCATTTAAAAATGAGGAATATCTTCACTGGAATCAAATAGTTCCTGTGTTCTATCAATATTAATAAAGGTTAAATAGTTAATTCGGGGCAGCTATATGAGGAAAGAGTATTCATTTCAGAGAAGGGAAAATTCAAATTCTCTTAATCCAGTATATGTTTGGCATGTTCAGGAACTTTATGGATCAAAGAGTACAATTTTTCAGTTATAAGAAGAATAAGTTTTGAGATTCTAACGGTGACTATAGTTAATAACACAGTATTTATGCTTCAAGGTTGCGAAGATTTGGTCTTAAGCATTCTCACCACACACGTACACAGAGTTAACTGAGGTAATGAATGTGTCAATGATCTTGATCTTGATGATCATGCCTATATATATAAAACTATATACATAACATTACATATTTTAAGTATCATATATACTATAAATTTCATATATTATAAATAATATCATATATAATATATATTAAATAATATAATGTATTACAATATCATATGTATCATATAAATATGTATTATAAATATATAGATAATCATTATGTTGTACACTTTAGATATATATAATCATGTTTGTCAATTATCCCTCAATCAAGGTTAGGGGGGAAAAAAACCATACGGAAACCAATACGGTTGAAGTAGAATGAGAATGGAAGAGTATTCTCAGGTAAGGTAAGACCGCGGAGGGTCAGATCACGTAGGGACTTACCAGGCCATTGTTAGGATTTTGTCTTATTATCAGAAGGAGACGAGACAGCATTGGACGGCCTTTCACAGAGGAGTCACATCATTTGACTTGCACACCGTTTCCTGTTTGCATGATTGACTGTACGCGGCAAGGGCAGAATGCACGAAGCTAGTTAAAAGAGGCTACTGCGATAATCCGGGTGAGAGATCCTAGCGGCTTCGTTACGTTTCTCTTTTCCAGAACCTGTATTGTCTCTCTGACATCCAGGGTATCAAATCCAAATCCTGTCCGGGAATTCCAAATCAATTCAATATTTATAAACATTTAGTAAGCACACTAATACGCAGAAGGTGTTTTAGCATGAACAGGTTGGTGCGTCCGCCCGTAAAGAGGTCATGGCTGTCATCAATAAATCCTAGGAGTGTTGGATTTAGAGTGGCAAACCTCGTTTTATATAAATGGCTAGGGGTTGTAGGACAGTAAGGTGGGGGTTGCCGGCAAAACAAAACAAAACAAAACAAAACAAACCGAAAACAAAACCGATGCGAGCAGAGCCGAAGCGCTGAAGCTCCACCTCTCAGGGTCGGGCTTTGTAAGGAGGACAGTCCACCGCTGGGGGTGGCTTAGTCAGTTACACGTCTGCATGAGCTGGGGTTGAGTCCTGTGTAGGGCCCCTTGTCCAGTGGGGAGCCTGCTTCTCCCTCTGCCTGCTGCTCCCCTTGCTTGTGCTCTCTCTCTCTGACAAATAAAATATTTTAAAAATAATAATAAATAAATAAAACTTTAAAAAAAAAAGGAGGAAAGTTCATCTGTTCAAAAAGAAAAAAAAAAGTGGCTTGGGGCTCCTGGGCGGCTCAGTAGGTTATGTGTCTGCCTTCAGCTCAGGTCACGATCCCAGCGTCCTGCTATCGAGCCCCGCATTGGGCTCCCTGCTGTCAGGGAGCCTGCTTCTCCCTCTCCATCTGCCTGCCTGTCCCCCTGCTTGTGCTCTCTCTGTCAAATAAATAAATATCTTAAAAAACAAAAACAAAAGTGGCTTGGATTTCAACAATCATTACTTGGAGACAGAAATCTTGAGACTGAGGAAGATAGAATTTGGAACTAAAATCCTTGAAGAAAGCCAGAACAGTCACAGGGCTACATTGTTTGAAAGAACAGACTAGAAAAACATCCACCTACAGATAATACATATGATAAAGTATGTGTATCCAGAATATATAAAAACTCTCAAAATTTAGTAATAAAATAAACACCCCAATTACCAAATGACAAAGTATTTGAACAGACACTACACCAAATAAGATATTTGGAAGGCAGGAACATGAAAAGATGTTTAACTCATTATGATTAGGGAAATGCAAATCAAAACCAAAATGAGATTCCACTTTGCACCTATTAGAATGGCTAAAACTAAAAAAAACCGTAACCATCCTGGAGCATCTGGCTGGCTCAATTGGAAGATCGTGGGACTCTTGATCTTGGGGTCGTGAGTTCGAGTCCAACGCTGGGTGTAGAGATCACTAAAAAGATTTTAAAAAATTTAAAAAGACTAAAAAAATAAAATTTATATAGTCTAACTGTACAAGCTTCTGGAGAGATTTGGAGGAACAAGAGCTCTCGTTCATTGCTTGTGGGAAAACAGTTTGGTAGTCTCCTAAAAGTTAGACCTACCAAATGATCCAGCCAGTCTATGCCTAGATATTTATGTAAGAGTTAGGAAAATATATATCCGTGCAAAGTCTTGTGCACGAATATTCATAACAGCTTTATTTGGGGTAGGCAAACTGGAAACAACCCAAATATTCATCAGTAGGTGAACAGGTAAGTTGTAGGACATCAATACCATAGAATAGTACTGAACGATAAGGAACTAACGAATACGAGCTCCATATAGCATGACACACACAACGACATGAGAAAATCTCAGAATAATCATACTGAATGAAAAAAGCCAGGCCAAAAAAACAGTTAATACTACATTATTCCATTTATATAAAATTCTAGAAAATGACATCTAATCTCTAGTGACAGAAAGCAGATCAGTGGTAGCCTTGGAAGGAAGGTAGGACTGAAGGGAGGTACAATGAAAAGGGCCAAGGATTCTTTTGGGGTGACGGATGTGTTCGTTATCTTGACTGTGGTAATGGTTTCTTGGTTGTAAACACCTGTCGTATGTTTTGACTAAATTAATATCATTTAGGAACACATACGTTGGTAAGTAAACTACAAAGAAAGCAAGAAAACTATAGTTACAAAAGTCCAAAGAGTTTATCTCGGTCAGGAGGCGAGCTGGAACAAGGTTCAGAGTAGCAGCCTGGGAATGTTCTATTTCTTGACCCCTGTGGTGTTTTTTTTGGATTTGCATTATATAAGTATTCATTAAACTGTACATGTGTGTTTTATGTAATTTTCTGAATTTATGTTTTATTTCATAATAAAAAAGAATAAGCGACGGTTAATAACAACTGGTGGCTATCCTAATAAATTTAAATAAGTCTTGAGAACATAAAACAAACTTGAGAAGGTTTAACAACAGATTAGGATAGAAGTCGTTAACAGAACATAGAAAACTTGGAAAGTGTTAGGATCTCTTCTCTATCTCACTATGTCCCGTGGATTTAAATATATTTGTATGCTGACAACTCCCAAATTTTTACCTCTAGTTTGTTTCCCTGTGAATTTTCAGACGTGTATATCCAAATGTCCACTTGCGTGTTTACTTGAAAGTCAAAAAGATCTGAAAATAACATCCTGACATCATATTGGCAAAATTATAGAAGCGCTCCTATTAAATTATGAATAATACGATATTACCTACTTTCAACACTGTTATTTAACATCATCCTGGAGCTTCTAGTTAATGCAATAAAATGAGAAAGAAATGAGCAGGGAGGCAAGAAGGGGAGGGAGAGAGAATGGGAGGGAGGGAGGGAGAGGGAGGAGAGGAGTCATAAAGAAATGGGAAAGAGAAGAAAAACTGAAGTTATTTGAGATGATAAATTGGTTACATAAAAACATGTAAGAGAATCTACAAACTATTAGAACTAGTAAGAAGTTTAGCAGGTTGCTAGATACACTATCTCAGTAAACAGAAATCAATAGAGTCCCATCATTAAAATTTACCAATCAGATAATGTGATAGAAACGCAGCTATAATTCAAAGTAGCAACAAAAAAATTAGGTACCTACAGATAAATCTAGAAAAAGTTGTCTCCACTCTTTAAAGATAAAATTATATAGCATTATTGAATGCCATAAAAGAAAATTAGAATAAATATGAATGTGTCTCATGATTATGGGAAAGAAGATTCAATATGAAATTAAAAAATGACAATGCTTTCCAAAATAATTTATAAATTCAAGATAATTCCAATCAAATTCAGAGTGGGATTTTTTAGAAGATTTTATTTATTTATTTATTTGACAGAGAGAAAGAGAGAGCACAGTAGGGGGAGCAGCGGGCAGAGGCAGAGGGAGAAGCAGGCTCGCCAAGCAGGGAGCCTGATGCAGGCCTTGATCCCAGGACCCTGGGATCGTGACCTGGGCCCAAGGCAGACGCTTAACGACTGAGCCACCTAGGTGCCCCCGCAGTGGGATATTTTTAATGGAACTAAACCAATTGATTCTAAAATTTATATGGAACAATTAATATTTAAGAGTAGCCTAGAAAATTCTGAGAAATAAGAACAAGAGGGGGAAACTCACCCAATCAGATTTCAAGGCTATAATAAGCTGTAATCATTTAAATATCAGGGTAATTTGCAGAGATAAAGTAGATAACTAGAACACATAAATTCAGAAATACATTTCATCATAAATAGGAACTTGTTATATAAAAGATGCAATCCTACACATCAGATCAGGAAAGGCAAATAATTCATAAAGAGATGTTGGAAAAATTGACTCTCTGCATATGAAACTTTTAAAATTAGGTTCATAGTCTAAATTTCTAATTTTAGTTTCTTCTACATCTACACCTTGTTAATTAATAATGCAAACATTAATGTTGTATAGATTAATCACCTAAATTAGTGACTTTTTTTTAAAGATTTTATTTATTTATTTGTCAGAAAGAGAGCGCACACAAGCAGGGGGAGCGGCAGGCAGAGGGAGGGGGAGAAGCAGACTCCCCGCTGAGCAGGGAGCCTGACGCGGGACTCGATCTCAGGACCCTGGGATCATAACCTGAGCAGAAGGCAGCCGCATAACTGAGCCACCCACGCATCTCTAAACCGGTGATATTTTTTAGGGCAGTTTTAGGTTCACGGCAAAATTGAAGGGAGATACAGAAATTTCCCATAACCCCCTGCTCCCCCACATATAGCCTCCTCAATTATCAACATTTCCCCCCCAATAGTGGTGCATTTATTACAGCTGATGAACCTACGTTAACACATCATAATCACCCAAGGTCTATAATTTATCGTAGAGTCCACTCTTAGTGTTGTACATTCTCTGAGATTGAATAAGTGTATCTTGGCACGTATTCTTCATTATAGTATTGATACAGAGAATTCTCATTGCCGTAAAACTCCGCTGTGCTCTGCCCGTCCATCCTCCTCCTCAATTTCTGGCAACCACTGGTCGGTCTCTGCCGTTCCGTCTTTTCCAGGATGTTGTAGAGTTGGAATCATACAATATATAGCGGCATTTCAGATTGGCTCCTCTCAGTAATATGCATGTAAGTTCCCTCCATGTCAGGGGCGCCTGGGTGGCACCGCGGTTAAGCGTCTGCCTTAGGCTCAGGGCGTGATCCCGGGGATCTGGGATCGAGCCCCACATCAGGCTCCTCCGCTATGAGCCTGCTTCTTCCTCCCCCATTCGCCCTGCTTGTGTTCCCTCTCTCGCTGGCTGTCTCTATCACTGTCGAATAAATAAATAAAATCTTTAAAAAAAAAAAAAAAGAAGTTCCCTCCATGTCTTTCCATGCGTGGTGTGATAGCTCAGTTCTTTTTAGGGCTAAATAACGTTCCATTGCCTGGGTGTACCACAAGTTTATTTATCCTCTCACCTACTGAAGAACATCTGGGTTGCTTCTAAGTTTTGGCAATTCTGGAAAAAGTTGCTATAAGCATTCAAGTGCAAGATTTCATGTGGACATAAATCCTCCAATTCATTTGGGTGTAGAGCAAAGAGTGTGATTGTTGGGTCACATGGTAAAAATATGTTGAGTTTTATAAGGAAATTCCCAGCTGTTCTCCAAAGTGGCTGTACCATTTTGCATTCTGGCCAGCAACGTAGGAGAGTCCCTGTCGTTCCACATCCTCGGCAGCACTTGGTGTTGTCTTGGTTCCGGATTATAACCATTATTCATAGGTGTGCAGTGACATTTTATTGTTGTTTTAATTTGCATTTTCCTGATGGCATGTGATGTGGAGCACCTTTTCATATGCTTTCTTGCTACCTGTATATCTTCTTTTGGTGAGGTGTCTAAAGTCTTCGACCAATCCAAAAAAATTGTCTTGTTTTCTCATTTTTGAGTTTTAAGAATTTTTTGCACATTTTTGGATAACGGTCTTTTATCAGATATCTTTTGCAAATATTTTCTCCCGGTCTGTGGTCTGTCTCCTCATTCACTTGACATTGTCTTTTGCAGAGTGGAAGCTTTTCATTTTAATGAAGTCCAGCTTATCAATTATTTCTTTTGGATCTGTCTTGGATCTATTTCTGCCTTTGGTGTTGTATCTGAAAAGTCATTCCCATACCCAAGGCCATATAGGATTTTTCTGTGTTATCTTCTGGTTTTATAGTTTTGTGTTTTACCTTTAGGTCTGTGATTCATTTTGAGTTAATTTTTTTTTTTTTAGAGAGAGAGAGCCTGTGCGTGGGGGGGTGCAGGAAGGGCAGAGGGAGAGGGAGAGGGAGAGAGAGAATCCCAAGCAGGCTCCATGTCCAGTGTGGAGCCTGACAGGGGGCTTGATCTCACGACCTTGAGTCAAAACCAAGAGTCAGACGCTTAACTGACTGAGCCACCCAGGTGCCCCCATTTGGAGTTAATTTTTGTGAAGGGGATGAGGTTTGTGTCTAGATTCATTTCTTTGCGTGTGGATGTCCAGTTGTTCCAACACTGTTTTTTGAAAAGATTACCTTTGCTCCATTGTATTTCTTTTGTTCCTTTGTCAAAGATCAGTTGACTATATGTATGTGGGTCTGTTTCTGGGCTCTCTATTCTGTTCCACTCATCTATTTGTCTTTTCTTTTGCCAATACTACCTTGTCTCGATTACTGTAGATTTATAGTCAGCCTGGAAGTCAGGTAGTGTCGGCCCTCCAACTTTGTTCTCCTTCAATATTGTACTCGTTATTCTGGGTCATTTTCCTCTCCACATAAAGTGTAGAATTGGTTTGTCAATATCCACAAAATAACTTGCTGGGATTTTGATAAGGGTTGCATTGAATCTAGAGATCAGGTTGTCATCTTGACAATATTGAGTCTTCCTATCCATGAACCTGGAATATCTCTTCATTTATTTGGTTCTTCTTTGATTTCATTCATCAGAGTTTTGTGGTTTTCCTCATATGATCTTATATATAGTTTGTCAGATTTATACCTAAGTATTTCAGTTTTCTGGGTGGTGATATAAAAGGTATTGTGTTTTTAATTTGAAATCCCATATATATTCATTGCTGGTATATAGGAAAGTGATTGACTTTTACATATTAATCTTGTGTCCTGTACCATTACTGTAATCACTTATTAGTCACAGGAGGGTTTTTTTTTTGTTAATTTATTCCAATTTTTTATATAGACAATAATATCATCTGCAAAGACAGTTTTCTTTCTTCACAACCTGTATACCTTTTATTTCCTTGAATTAGTTTAAATAAATTTGTAAAACTATGGACAACAATCAATAGTATTGAAAGCCAAGTCATTTTCTGGTTTTCTAAAATCTATATTAAGACTTTAGGATATGAAATGTTTTCTGGTTACTGCAGCCTGAGTGTAAATACGAACATCCAAAGGCTTCGAGGGCTCTGTGCATCACATTTATATCACAGAGATTTGTTAGGGAAGAATTCATAATTATATATAAACTATTTTAACTCTCCAAAAGGAGATGAGCTTGAACCAGTGGAGGAGAGAGAAAACAGAGGAGAACAATGAAGTTAATAGACAGTGAGTGTCTCAAACAATGAATCCTGTATTCCCCAGACTCATCTCAGTGGGGAGATGGTGTGAAGAAAATCCTAGATAAGTTGGAGGGAGCTCTCTAAAGCGCCGGGAATCTGTCTTGCTGCTCAGGTTGTTAACTGAGGATATCGTGAGACACACAGTAAGCAAAGGACTCAAATATCAATGATTCTGTGAAAGTCAAAGCGAAGCAGATGGATCTGGGGGTAGCCACCCTGAGATCTATGTACCTTAATGTAGTTTGGAAAATTCCTATTCCCCAGATGGGTACAGAGGAGGCTGACAGAAGGCAGGCCAAGTAAATGTGGACTAGTGGTTAGAATAAGCAAGACACAGAGCGCACAGTCTATCAGGGGCCCTCACTGGGACCAAGATCATCACAGCCAGTGCTGGTGGGGGTGAAAGGCAATAACCAGCAGTGATTAGCTACAGCTTAATTTATGCCAGCAGAAGATGCAGGACAAACATGGAGCAGAAGTCTATTCTACCGACTGCCATGCCAAGACGGTATAGAATCCTCCAAACTGCATCCCGCTTTCTGTACTGAGGACACAAAAAGGAATAGGTGTTCCACAAATCATGCGATTCAAAACAAGAGCCACAAAAGCAAAAAGGGAAATTTTGGTATCACGCTACCATGTGGGTCAGTGGATGGTGATTCCCTTGTGGTTTTTTGGTTGATGTGTTTGATTTTTGTTAATTTTGAAATAAATTTAGATTTAGAGAAAAGCTGCAAAAATAGTACAGAGAGTTCCCATATACTCTTTACTCCATTTCTCCTACCGTTAACATTTTATATAGCCAAGGTACATTGATCAAATTTAAGAAATTAACATTTATACAATATATTAAAGAAACCACACACTTTTTTCAGATTTAAAAAACTTTAATTTTTATTTTTATTTATTTATTTTTTTTTTTAAAGATTTTATTTATTTATTCGACAGAGATAGAGACAGCCAGCGAGAGAGGGAACACAAGCAGGGGGAGTGGGAGAGGAAGAAGCAGGCTCACAGCGGAGGAGCCTGATGTGGGGCTCGATCCCATAACGCTGGGATCACGCCCTGAGCCGAAGGCAGACGCTTAACCGCTATGCCACCCAGGCGCCCCAAAAAACTTTAATTTTTAAAAAAGATTTTGTTTATTTATTTGAGAGAGAAAGGGAGACTGAGCACGAGAGAGAGAGAGAGAGAGAGAGAGAGAGAGAGCACACCAGCAAGAGGAGAGGCAGAGGGAGAGGGAGAAGAGGACGCCCTGCTGAGCAGGGAGCCCAACGTGGGACTTGATCTCAGGACCCTGAGATCATGACCTGAGCCGAAGGAAGACCCTTAACCAACTGAGCCACTCAGGCGCCCCCACCTTTTTCAGATTTAACCAGTGTATCCCCTAATACCCTTCTTGTATTCCAGGATCCAGTTCTGGATCCCACATTACATTGGGTTAACATACTTCCCTAGACTCCTCTGAGCTGTGGAAATTCTGCAGTCTTTCCTTGTCTTTCATGTGCTAGTACTTTTGAAGTGTACAGGCCAGGTCTTTTCCGGAATGTCCCTCAGCTTGGGTTTCTCACATGTTTTCTGATGATTAGATTGAAGTTAAGCAGTTTTTAGAAGACCACTACTAAGATGGTGTTCCATCTTTCTCAGTGAATCATGTCGGGGAAACATGATGTCTATATGTCTTAGTACTGGCGACCATTAACCTTGATCACTTGGTTAAGGCAGTGTCTGCCAGCTTTCTCTACTATCAGGTTATTATTGTTCTCTTTGTAAGTAATAAATATCTTGGAGAAGGTACTTTGAGACCATACGAATATGCTGTCTCTCCCCAAATCTTTGCCCACTAATGTTAGTATCCTTCAGTAGATTTTTCTAACAACAGTTGTTCCTGGGGTGTTTTAATTGTGATTTTCTAGTGGCGCCTGGGTGGCTCAGTCGTTAAGCGTCTGCCTTTGGCTCAGGGCCTGATCCCAGAGTCCTGGGATTGAGCCCCGCATCAGGCTCCCTGCTCTGGAGCCTGCTTCTTCCTCTCCCACTCCTCCTGCTTGTGTTTTCTCTCTCGCTGTCTGTCTCTAAAAAGAAAGGAAGAAAGAAGGAAGGAAGAAAGAAAGAAAGAAAGAAAGAAAGAAAGAAAGAAAGAAAGAAAGAAAGAAAGAAATAGTGATTTTCTCTTACTCTCTTTCCTTCCACATTTGTTAAGTATATTTTTCTGTAAGGAAGAGTTGTTGGTTTTTCCGTTATTTATTTCTATCAGCATGGCTCACGGATATTTATTCTATGGATTAGAATCCAGTATTACTGTTTACTATTTAACTTATTCCATTTGCAACATAAAGCCTAAAATGAAGGCCTAATAGGAGGTGCTGCCTTGAGACCTAGAGAAATCAGGAGAGCCTCCAATGGCCTAATCACAGTTCCCCTCCTCATTCTGTTCCTGCAGATAAGTCCCCTAGCCAAACAATCCTCCTTATCAAGGGGTCCAGGCACGGTGCCTGCTTATCCCAGAGTAGAGGGTTTCAGTTCCTGCCAAACCATGGAATTATTCAAACAAGCCAATCACATCCTCCTGCAGGAACCAAGGGTGACACCACCCTCTGGATACCACAAAATTCACCTCCCCCAGCCTGTGCTTGCTCCCAAGTACAAGACCCTTGTGTCCTTATATGGCAAGTGGCGCTCTGTGCTGTGAATGTGTGTGACTAACACACTTTCGTCTGTCCCATCTGTCCAGGGCTGGGTGTCCCGTATTTGGCCATTCCCGTACCACTAGAGTGGGACTCCTTCCCTCAGTAATAGGGTGAAGATGAAGAGATTAAAACAGTATTTCAGGCCCCTAGGAGTTATCTCAGGCTGTTCCTGTACTCTTGACTTGCAGAAGAGGTTGGTTCTTTGGCTGGGCAGAGAAAATACCAGATGAGCCTGGAACATCTTGTGATGCCAGTAAGAAAGTGCTTCTTATCATTTTACAAAAGGAAAACACAACCCAACGTTGCCCCCCGCCCCAAGATTTTGGTAGATTCCAAAGTTGTGGCCCTAGAAATTCCCTGTCCACTATAATCATTTTCATATCCCTTACTTTATTTATAATTCTCAAAGAACTTTTGGAACGGTAATACTAAGTCCTGGCTTCCAAGAATGTACCAGACTTTTTCATTGCACGGAGTCTAATAACAATTGTGTTTATAACACAGCATTAGAAATTTCCTCTGTGTAGTTCCATTAAATTTCCGGATTCTCCGCATATGTTGCCTCCCCACGGAGAACCCTGTTATGCTCCTTGGATAGGTCACATGAAGTCACACACAGCAATCCCCATTTAACCGGTTATAGACTTCTCAAGCCGCAGTCACTCCTGGGGACTCATAGCAGGAGGGAAAAAGAGAATCTAAACTCTGGTACTTCAAACATGCAGGTCTGAAACTTTCGAACAAAAGAGACGACATAAAGCCCCAAGAACAACTTTGCAATTGCTAATTGCATCCAAAAGGACAGCAAATCATGGTAACCTTTCCAGCCTAAAACAAGTGTGTTTTCTTTTGTTTTGTTCTTGGTTTGTCTGGTTTTTTTGAATCTGGGGCTTCAAATGGCTGAGATGTCTACCTCAAAATGAAATTGTATCTTCTAAACGGAAAATGCTACATTTATGAAACAAAACACAACATTAAAACAGTGATTTTGTTCAAGTGTTGAGGTCGCAAGCACTATTTTTCTCTAACTATTGTTTTTTTTAAAAGATTTTACTTATTTATTTGAGAGAGAGCGAGAGCACGTGCACGTGAGTGGGGGGGGGCAGAGGGAGAGGGAGAAGCAGACTCCCCGCTGAGCAGGGAGCCCGCCATGGGACTCGATCCCAGGACCCCGAGACCATGACCTGAGCCGAAGGCAGACACTTCACTGACTGAGTCACCCAGGTAAGCGTCACTAGTTTCAATAATAGACTTCTATGTTATTAAATATGATTAAAAAACACAGTAAAAAGTGGACTTCAAATGAAAGTTGTTCCCTTAAAGCTGTCATCTTAGAAAAATACGCCCTTTCCAGCAAATATGCTATGGCTTCAAGATCCTTTCCGAACTCCTTTTTGAAAAATGTCTTTGGAGTCAGTTTATCAGCCACGTAAGAAAAACGGGATCACTATCTGAATAGCCACCACCTATTTGTTTAAATCAAAAATCACATTCCTTCGTTTACTCACCCACTTTATTCACAGCTTTGACTCCAAATTTTGGCTGCTTCCAAAAATCAAATTGAAACTCCCAAAAAAGAGAAAAGCAGGTGCTACTGCTCAGTCTATTCAAATAACGTGGGACAGACTCGGTAAGATATTGCAGCTAGCGAGTAAAATAGTCCAAGTTTCCTTTCCCATCTGGTGTTTAAAAATTTATATACCATTGTCCCCTTAATCATCACATCCAAGACTGGCCCTCTTTCCTACTTAATGTAAAAAGGTCACAGAGAAGTCCAGTCTTTTTCCCAGAATACGATTTCATTAAAACTGAGATAGTAATCAACTTCTTCACACACTATCAATCTTTCTTCAACCCTTAGCACAGTGCTTGATACACAGTATGTGTTGAATAAATGTTTATCTACAAGGCAATAACTGATGATAATATCCCCCTAGACGCTGATTTCTACCATTTATTAAGAACGCAAAGTTTTAAAACACCTGGAAGTCTGTCTATTGTTATCCCACTGGTCTGATGGCCACTTACCAATAGTAACTGACAGCTTTTATTCTGTTTCATGAGTTACAATTTCACTTGCATTATTTTACTTTCCTCAGAGCCCTCTGAGGTAGTTACTTCTGCTATTCCATACGAGAGATTATGAAAGGAAAACGCGGGATAATTACAAAAACCTCATTGTAGATGAATGGTAGAATTGGACCGCAATCAAGCCTTGCTGTGTCTATGAAAGAGATCGCTTTTGCTGCTCCAATGAGCCAAAACGATGAGCAATCACCTTCGAGCAAACCGACTGTCCTCCCTTAGCAAGATACATTTCAGTTCTTGGCCCCGAATCCAAAATACCAGTAAGGACCCTTACTCACTAGTCTTTGGGAAACCAACTAATCAGAGTAGAGGGATTTCTTTCTTGGTAGGTCCTCCTTTCCTCTTCTACGGTTATCCCGAGAAGGCAAGGTGAGGACAAAATTCATATCCCTAATATTGGCATATAAATGTTGGCCCTTGTTCTGGTTTATACCAGGGGTAAGGAATCAAGAAGATGCACTACTGATTATCTCCAGGGATAACCAACCGTCTGGTTTTCCTAGGAGCGAGGGGTTTCCCAGAACCTGGGACTGTCAGTGCTAAAACAGAGGCAGCCCCAGGCAACACAAGATGGTCTGTAACCACTCTCCATATACAGACCTAGGAAGGTCAGAAATTTTTTGAACCAAATTGCAAATTTCTCCAAGAGTGCCACCGTGTCATATAGGCTAACTTTAGTACTCAATCCATACTGCTTGGTTAAAAGACAGAGTGAAGAGTTCCAAAGGGTTTGGAAAACAGAAAGTATTCACCAATTTTTAAAAGAAAACCCTTGCAATCTGACTGATTACCTGGGAGGATGAGTCAAAAAAATAACCAGGCCATAGAAGATGTTGCTCAAATTCTTCTTCTTTTTTTTTTAAGTAACAATACCTTTTTATTTTTTTATTTGTATTTTTTTATTGTGTTCAGTTAGCCCTTGTAGAGTACATCAAAATTCTATCTTCTTATAGCTCTTGGAGTCATTAAGGACCGCAGTGGTCTATCCTCCACTGACCACACAATCGCTGGCTATTTATTCCATACGAGTCTCTGATCACCAAGGAAGGGGAAATCCTTGTCCTCAAGGAACTTGCCGTCTATCATGGAAGGCGTATAAGTCAACAATTTCCAATGCGTTGTAATAAATGCAGCAACAGAAATCAGCCGAAGTCACAGTGGCAGCGCAGGGAAATGATTGGTTTCTTTCTGAAGTTAGAGGAAATCTCAGAGAAGATGAAAAGCAATTGGATCATGGTAGGTGACGTGGAAGTGAACCAGGCAGAATGGTGCAGAAACAGCATTCCAGAGGAGGAACAATATGTAGAGATACGGGGACATGCCGTTAATAGACTCTGTGCGGGAAACTACAAGCATTCTGGTATTTATGGAGCATAAATTATATGAGTGGGAACAGTTTCCAAGAGAGACAAAGCTGGAGATATTTGCGGGGTCAGAACACAAAGTGTCTGCTAAGATGATTGTGTTCTTTCCCCGAGGGAATGGGGAGGCATGGAAGGTTTTCAAGTAGGGGAGTGAGATGCTCAGATTTGCTCTGAAGAAAGATCAGGGTGGAGGATGGAAAGGGCCAGGCCAAGACAGGTCCAAGGATTGGGACGGAGCTGAATTAATGAGTGAGAGGGCATACTGTTCTCCCGTTTTG
Source organism: Ursus maritimus (assembly GCF_017311325.1). NCBI lineage: Eukaryota > Metazoa > Chordata > Mammalia > Carnivora > Ursidae > Ursus > Ursus maritimus. Next base: position 32,606,857 of record NW_024423319.1, on the reverse strand, counting down.
GTCTCAATTTTTCATAAGTGCAGAATGAAGAGAACGAGATCCAACTATCTGCTTCCCCACACCAGGCATCTACCTTATGTTCTTTGGCATTTACGGCATGACATGAGTTCAATTTCTATCCATTCCCCAAGCTCAGCAGGCAGCAACCAGGCAAATCGAGGCCCCATTTGGTTAGTCGGTATCACAATATGGTGACTGCAACACAGAAGGTATATTTGACTTCATTGACTCCCCTGGATCTTCTCCATTGTTAGAAGTTTTATGTCTAGGGACACCTGGGGAGGGGCACAGTCGGTGAAGCATCCGACTCTTGGTTTCAGCTCAGGTCGTGATCTCAGGATCATGAGACCGAGCCCTGTGTCAGGCTCCGTACTCGGCGTGGAGTCTGCTTAAGATTCCCTCTCCCTCTCTCTCTGCTCCTCCTCCCCCAATAAATAATTCTTTAAAAAAAAAGAAGTTTTATATCTACAGACTCTTCCCTTTTCCTCTTTCCAGGTCTCATCCCACAGAGGCAGACTCACCATAGGGTGCTCGCTAGCAGCTTGCAGACAGAAAGCAAGCACAGCCGGAGTCCCAGATTCTGCGGTTCCCTGAAGATTTGCTGAGGCTTCACATCACTTTGGGAACCAAATAATGGGGGGACAAGAAAACATGAAGCTGTGAGTTTAGTGCCAAGTGTCTTCAGTCCTATGTCTGATACGGCACCCACCTTGAATTTTCCAGGTTCGAAAGGGCTTTGTTACCTCACAAAAGTTGGCAGCCTCCTTTCACCTCTGCCTGTACCCCATCACCGTGCCACCAGCGAGGTGACATGCCACCAAGACTGATTTTCTTGGTCACAAGTACTGCCGCTGAGAGTTAGCAAACAGGATCCTCATCTTTTGTTCTTAGAAGCCAGAAATCCTTGCTCGTGTGTGTGTGTGTGTGTGTGTGTGTGTGTAGAACTGTATCAGGGATTTTTTTGGCTTATGTATCAGTCTCGGTTCACATCCATATCTAACCCTTTTCTAATTTCACCCCATCCTACACACCGCGTGCACACACACACACACACACACACACCCCGACACACCGACACACACACACACACACACATCTCTCCCCACCTCCTTTTCTAAGTACATCCTCTCTGCTCTGACCATCCTGGTCACCTGACAAGGCTAAAAGTGGGTCCAACCTTGTTTATCAACAAACCTTGGCCAGCCCAGACCACTTCAATTTCAACTACCTCCATCGAGTATATTCTATTCAATATATACCGAGCCTACTAGCATCCTACTCTATGCCGAGAGTTGCACTAAGCATGTGATAACATTTATTCTCATTTAATCTCCAAAACAACCCTGTAGAGAAGATGCTATTAGGGTGTTCAACTTTTTAACAAAGGGAGATCTTAGGCAGGCATGAATTTGACTTCTTCATATGTGCTATGATTTTTTAAATTTTTTAAAAGATTTTTAAAAATTTATTTGAGAGAGAGACAGAGAGGAGAGAGAGAGAGAGAACATGAGCAGGGTGGGGGGCAGAGGGAGAAGCAGACTCCCTGCTGAGCAGGGAGCCTGATGCGGGACTCAATCCCAGGACCCCGGGATCATGACCTGAGCCAAAGGCAGACGCTCAACCGACTGAGCCATCCAGGCGCCCCATATATGCTACGATATTAAGTGTGTGTGTGTGTGTGTGTGTGTGTGTGTGTGTGTGTGTGTGTGTACCACTTGTTCTACATTTTTCCCCTCTTTCTACCTGATCTGGGTTTAATTGAGCACTTATATGATTCTATTTTATCTTCACTAATTATGTATTACTCACATCTCTTTTTCTTTTTTTTTTTAAATGATTTTTTATTATATTATGTTAGTCACCATACAGTACATCCCCGGTTTCCGATGTAAGGCTCGATGATTCATTAGTTGTGTATAACACCCAGTGCACCTCTTTTTCTAATGTTTTTACTCAAAAAGGCCAAGACCATTATATGCATTTTTAAGGAAGTCCTGTTTTTCCCTCTAGGTTCCTATAGGTTTTTTTCTGGGTTTTTAGTTACTTGTTTGGACTGCAAACTTAGTTCTCTGAAAGGTTTAAGAAATGTCATTAACTGGCAGTTTGTCCAGCTTCTTTTCTTGTTTTTGGGTGGGGGCAACGCTCTGTCAAGCTGTCTACATCTCTGAGCTGAAAACAGAAGCTCCGATACATTTTTTAAAAATAATTTTGTTTGGGGGCGCCTGCGTGGCGCAGCGGTTAAGCGTCTGCCTTCGGCTCAGGGCGTGGTCCCAGCATTCTGGAATCGAGCTCCACGTCAGGCTCCTCCGCTGGGAGCCTGCTTCTTCCTCTCCACTCCCCCTGCTTGTGTTCCCTCTCTCACTGGCGGTCTCTCTCTCTGTCAAATAAATAAATAAAATCTTTAAAAAAAATAATTTTGTTTGGTTGGTGAAGAAAGGAAAATATAGTTTATCCATTTTTTTAATGTTTCAGGTTTTTATTTAAATTCTAGTTAATTAACATATAGTGTAATATTAGTTTCAGGAGTAGAGTTTAGTGATTCATCACTTACATATAACACCCAGTGAACAATGCACATTTGTAAATAACATGATCAAAAATATCTGACAAATATGAACTCTGTAGTTATAAAATTATTTTCTTTTAATTAAACTGGAAAGATGAATATATCTTCATGCTTCACTGCCGAAATTGATGTCTAATTTATGAAGACACTTAATAAATGCTTATATGATTTTGACCACATTTTAAATTTTGCTTCATGCTTTGAAGAAAATAGCATAAATTGTACCCTTCATTACACACACACACACACACACACACACACAACTATACACACAACACATATAGCAAATAAATGAGATACTACTGATAAACTGTCTGAATGCCAGTCTCTGGATACAGTGGAGAATTCACCAAGTTAATTGTCGATTTATTAGAACTGTCTAGAGAGTCAACCAGACTCTCCCTGCTGACTCCTGGCTCACCTTTTTAAAAATTCTAAACTTTCTTTAGAGAATGCCCTTTCTCTTTCCTCCTATAAAGACTAGTGCAAATGTTAACTTCTCCATAAAGCTTTCCCCATAGTTCCATCTCAAATAAATTGCTCCCTCCTTTGTACTCTTAAAACACTTCTTCTGGATTCATGTAAGAGATTCATCCTATAAATCCTAAAAGACCCTGGAAATGAAGCAACCAAATAACTTAAATATCTTCAGTGAGCAGTTACTGTGTGTCATTCCTATGTCTATTCATTCACATAGATTTCTATGCATATATATTCATTTCCAAAGAATCTTATGTGGGATATAAAGAAATTCCTCTGCAAATCTCAATTTCAGGTGAGATACTGTTTAAGCAATTAAAAACTTGGGGGCACCTGGATAGCTCAGTCATGTAAGCACCCGACTCTTGATGTCAGCTGAGGTCATGATCTCAGGGTCGTGGGATCGAGCCCTGCATCAGGCTCTGCACTCAGCAGGGAGTCTGCTTGGGATTCTCTCTCTGTCCCTCTGCCTCTCCCTCCCGCACGCACTCTTTCTCTCTAAAAAAATAAGTAGATAAATCTTTTAAAAAAAGAAATTAAAAACTTTATTTACATCAACAAATAATAAATTGGGCAAATAAATGATAAAACTTCAACGCTACGGTACACCTTGTATTAATTACACATGATATACACAGGATGTTATGATGATGCACGCCCTTCCCGGTTGGCATAGAGACTTGTCTGTTATTTAATGTTGGTTGGAAAATCTGGTTATGAGATAGTATTGTGACATAATGCTGTTAAAGTATGCAATTTATAGTATTCACTATAATGTTTATTACTACATATGTATAATTCTGGAATGATAGGTACCAAAAACGTTAACAGTGGTTGTGTCCAGGTAGCATATTTAGAGATACTTTTTACATACTTTAAATATTTTTTTTGGAATTTTTAAAAATTTTTTATTATGTTATGTTAGTCACCATACAGTAGATCATTCGTTTGGATAGTATCTGAATGTTTTGTAACAAATGTGTTTGTTTTTATAATCAGAAGAACGCCTAAATAGTTATTTTGGTATTGGGAAAAATATATAAGAAAATAGTGTTGGAAAATGAAAATCTTGAGTAAACTCATAAAAGCTTTTAAACAGTAAGTAAACAACAAAAACATTATTATTAGTCATAATGGTATTTGTACAGCTAATTTCCATTCACCATCCCTTGCTTGCTAGAAACTTATAAACCATACCCTTCCTTTGTAGTTTCAAGGCAATGCTTGCAAGTTTTCTTTGATTTCAGATAAAATACGTGCTAAGAGGAATGGGTACTGTCTGGTTCTCTATCCAAATATCCCATGTATTTTTTTTTTCTTAATTCACAACATTCTTCAATTGAAAAAGTATTGTGCACATAGTAAAATTTTAACAAGGCAAAGGGCATACAATATAAAAGATATCTCCCTACCACCCTTGACACCCAGATCCTTTCCCTGGAGACACTATTAATCATGTCTTAAGACATAGTCCTCACACTGTTCTGTATTCTGCTTTGTACAGTTAACCATATATCTCAGAAACTTTTTTATAGGAACAGATAAATCTGTCACATTCTTTGAACAGCTTAACATTGTACAGAATTTATTTAAACATTGACCTGAATGAAAGGCACACAGGGTGTTTTTCCTCTTTTGCTATTATAAACAGACCTGCATATATATTTGAGCATGTGATATCTCCAGGATAAAATTCAAGTAATACAGTAATACAGTCAATGGACCAAATAATACGTGCATTTTTTTAATCTTGATAAATGTTCTTAATTGGCCTCCAAACTAATGTCATCAATACACCCTTCAACCAACAATATGAGAGTGTCTTTTAGTTCACAACTTCCTCTGCTTTCTGCAGGTGACTATTCTTCTATGTATGACTTGATATTGGGGTCTTGAACAATCTGCCATGAGAAAAAGTATCGTATACTTGTTTTCATTTAGATTTTTAAAATTATGGGTAAGATTAAGCATCTTTTCATATTTACAAGTCAATTATATATATTTTTTCCTATGATTTGCCTGTTTGTACACTTTGCTCATCCTGATATTGGTTTGTCTTTTTCTTATTTGGGAGGGCTCTTTATATCTTAGGAAACCTAGTGCTTTGTACGTCATATGTTTTATCAATATCATTTCCAGTTTCCATGTATCTTTTGACTTTTCTAGGGTGCTTTTTCCTGAGAAAATCTGTTAATTTTTTTATGTCATTAAATTTATCATTACTTTTCTGTGAATCTTCTGGGTCTTGTGTCTTGCTTTAGGAAGGCTTTCTCTATTTCATGGATATAAACATTTCCCCCAAATTTTCTTCCAAGAAACATTTTTCCAAATCTAGTCTTCATGTGTAAATCTGTGAGCTATCTGGCATTTATTTTTTAAAAAGGAGTAAGTTAAGAATCCAGGTTTCTCTCTTTTTCCTTCATTATAGATAGCCCGTCTTCCCAACATCATTTCTTGAACAATTTATCTTTTCCTCATTTTTAAAAATACTTTTTATCAGGGTGCCCGGGTCATTCAGTTGGTTAAGCGTCTAACTCTTGATTTCAGCTCAAGTCATGACCTCAGGGTCATCAGATCGAACCCCAAGTCAAGCTCCTCGCTGGGTGTGAAGCCTGCTTAAGATTTCCTCTCTCCCTCTCCCTCTGCCCCTATCCTTGCCCATTCTCTCTCTCTCTCTAATGAAAGAAAGAAAGAAAGAAAGAAAGAAAGAAAGAAAGAAAGAAAAAGAAAAAAGAGAAGAAAAAAATACTTTTTATCATATACTAAATTCCCGTATTTACTTGGGGCTATTTTGGACCCTTTTCTGTTTCACTGATCTGTCTATTATTGTGCCAGCACTGAAGAGTTTTATTTTCTGTACATACACAGTACATTTTAATATCTGGTTAGATGAGGCCCTCCTTGTTATTTTTCTTTTTCAGAAATTTTCTTTGCTCATTCTGTTCCTAATTTATACCTAAAAATGTTAATGTCTACCTCCTTGATCCTAGAGTGGTCAATGTTTTGTTCACCCCTACCTCAGCCAGTATTAATCACATCTATTCACAAACTGGGGGAGGAGGACACCATACCATGTAGGGCCACACGGGTGTTTCATTCAGGAACACAGGGAACCAACTGGTGCTACGGAAGGCAGGGCTTGTAGTAGCAAGAGGATGAGGTAGCCCCTGGCTCCTGTGGGAGGATGTGATTGGCTTGTCTAAATTCCTCTGGCTGGAAGGGAGCCGAAACTTTCCTAAGCAGGGGAACTTGCAGCTCGGCTATGTGAGGCCCTCTTAGTTTTCCCAAGATATTGAGACACACATAATATTAGGCCTTACTCCACAATTGACCCTTGGTGCATTGGCGTCCATTTAAACCTTGATGACTGAGCCTTCTAGGGAGTAGAGGTAACTCCCTAGGAAACAAAGTAGTTACTTGACCAAGAGGAAGAGGGCCACTTGGTGAGCTTGTTGTAAAAAATATAAACTTCAGAAGTGTCCCCCTATATAGCCAGTGAGGTATATTGAGGGACCTGTGTGTCATTGCTGTAGGGAGTGTATGTCCCTAGGGACTACAAATTTAGATTAATCAATGCCTATGGCAATGGGCTCCATTGGACATCTTTTAACTTAAATAGAAGTTCTTTGAGAAGTCCATTATGCCTCTTGATTAAACCATCTGCTTGGAGCCTATAGGGAAGGAAGACGTTCCATTGAATATCTTCTTCAAGAGCTGGAACGTGGGCATTCTGAGGAGCAAAACCAGTTCTTTGGTCACTATCAGTAATGCCTGGAATTCCGAAGGGCATAAGGAGTGCCTTGGTGAGGCTTTGTATTGTAGCTTTATTATATGGAGAAACAATCTTTTACCTAGACCGACATTTTGGGTATCTGTGAGGCAAGAGCTTCCCAGTGTTCTTTACCTCAAAGGGGACAAATTTTAGGCAATGGCCCACAAGTCTGTAAACTTATACAAATGGGGCAATTTTCTTGGCCCAGGTATCCAGTGCTACAATGACTGTCTGACATGGGACCAATTGTGCGGACCCTTGAGCCTCATGCTTTACCAGGGACATTCTGAAAATCTACTGTGTATGGTGGTGGCAATACTGTCTGTGAAGTGTGCGAGCTCCCGTTGTTATTTACTCAGCCCATGCTAAGTGTCTCTCCAAGTAGCCTGTGGGTCTGGGAGAGAGGTGACCTCCTCCAGCACCATGGCATCTGGCAGGGGACTGAAACAGGAGAGGCCACACCCACCTGCAGAGGGCTCTGGTTTGTCTCCATCTCGTAGCCCGGAGGTCTCAGTAGCCGTGCTAACCTTGGGGTTCCTCTTCCATTACTCAAGGCATAATGTGCAGCTGGGTACATAAGGTCATAAACTCAGTGTATAAGAACTTTAGTTTCCAGGAGAGCCCAATACACGGCCACAGCTGCCGTTCCAATAGTGAATGGTGCAGAGCCGAGAAGGGCAATTTATTGCATCAGAAGCCAATGGCCCACTAGTGGTTGTGAGAGGTGGTTCAGAGACACCCAGAGGCATGAGAAGAGGTTGCTACAGACTCTACAGAGAAGGGGCCTCCAAGGGCACTAACAGCAGTACCTTTTGATTTCAATTTGGGTAGATCCTAGAGCCTTTTGTTGGGGAAGACTTCATTTAAGTTGGGTCCATTTGCAAGTAACCACATCAGTGAGATGAAGTAAAATCATAAATGAGGAATATGTTGCTTCCAGAATGCAAAAAGGGCTAGAAGGTGTTGGACTTGAATTAACATTGTGGGTGCTGACAGCATCAACGACTGTTTCGTGACGGTGTCAAAGACAGAGCAGCTCTCAGTTTCCCAAAGACTTTTCAGGAATTTAGACAGTGGGACCTTGCACTATGTGTGGCAATGATCTGTCCCTTTTCTGTGAACTCCTTTGTGAGTATTTCTGTGTACTTAATACATGTGTCCAACAGATCTCCTCGGAGGAAGATGTCATCAATAGAATATCCTGTCTGTGTTCCTTGACAAAGGTGGATGAAGTTAGGATCTTGCTGGCAAAGACTGTGTAACGGCAAGGCTAACGTGGTACCTCATGAGGAGCCTGGTAAAGGTGGGTCGTGTCCTTTCGGATGTGAAGGCCCACGGTGCTGAGAGGCTGTTGAAACAGATACTGAACAGAACACAGAAGCCGAATCTCCAACAGCAAAACGTTGACCAGTTGCTGATTGGACAGGGCCAGTACTGACCATATTGGGTGTAGGGGTGTTAAGCTTGCTGTGCTCCACTACGAGGTACCATTCATTCTTTCCAGGTTTAAGACCAGACCACAACGGGATGTTAGTGGAGAAGTGGTAGAGATGATCACCCTTTCACTCGCCAGGTCATATGTAACACGTAAGTTTAAATCCTTGAAGACTCTGGTTCCATTTACATAGGTCGATCTGAACTATTTTAACTTGGGGAAAGGAGAGTGCTCTGAGATACCGAGGAGTTGTAGCAAGGCAGGGGGAGAGCACCAGCCCATGTTCCCGAGAGCGCTTCCACACACCTCTAAACTGTGGGCCAAATTTGAAGCCTACCGCTCAGGCCAAAGCTCCGGGACGAGCAAGGAGGCCTGTTTCACAGAAGGACTAGGGCTGCGTTTCAGCCAGCTGTCTGTGCTGTGCCCTGGGGATGCTAGCCTAGCAAGAACCATCTCTCCGATGGGTATGGTTCCACGGGACCCAGGAACACAAGTCCCCCGGCTACCGTAGCCAGGTGATCGAAGGGCATTCCCCTGAGTGGCAGCTGCAAAAACTGTGGCACCAGACATGAGGAAAAGCTACCCTCCGGGAGACACTGACATTCTGGAAAGCTGCAGAGAGAGAGCACGCAAAGATGACACACTCCAGCCTCTGTCCCCGGAGAGTATGCCAACAGGCCCCCCCGGATGTGTGTTAAAGGCCCGCCCCTTGGGCCAACACTTTAAGATTAATTAGCAAATGAACCCCTTTCACATAAAGTCTGACACCTCTGGGTTGGCTACTCTTTTCCTGGGCCCTGAGGCAGGTGAGTCTGAGCACAGGTGTCCTTTAAGAGCCATTTCTTAGTTTGCTAGAGCCTTGTGGGTTTTGCAAACACAAGCCCTGTTGCTCTTCAAAGCTAGATGTTTGGGGGGTTTGTCTCCCAGGTGCAGGTCTTAAAAGCCGGGGTGCCCGATGTGGGGTTCAAACCCTCTGCTCCCTATGCCGTGCCAGGAGTGGGGTTTATGGCAAGATCGTGTCTCAACGTCACCTACCTGCTTCCATGTCCTGTTTTTTTTTTTTTTCCTCATTTGCCTGATGTGTAGGAGTCACTCAGCTGGTTTTGGGGTTTTTTTTCCCAGAGAAAATTGTTCCATATGTAACTGTCGATTCAGGGTGTCTGTGGGAGGAGGTGAGTTCGGGACCTTCCTACATCACCACCTTCAATGCATTTTGACTTTTGCTTGAAACCCTTGCATCTAGGAACTGGAATGTCTTGACTGTCAGTCTGTCCTTCATAAGCAAGATTGCAAGAGCCCCGGGGCCAGATGCCGTCTTCGCTGGGTGCTCTTTTCTTTCTCCCTGGTGTCTGGGTCACCTCTGGATCTGGTGAACCCTCTGCAAAGGCTAATCATTTCAGGGAAGCCTGCAGGCAACTCAGCTCAGAGGCAAAAAAAAAAAAGAAAGAAAGAAAGAAAGAAAGACACTGACATGGAATGAAGGTGGGAAGTGATCTACACAGGAATCCAGGTTTACATCACTCTGGACTTGACACTGGAATGCAGTGTACTTCTATTTTTAAGGCTTCATCTTTTTTCTGTATCTGAGATAGCAAGGTCACCTTCCATACAGTGATTAAAGATTACGGAATGCCCTAAATTGGTTAACTGGTAGTTGGATATTTTCATCTTTAACTAATGAGGTGCCGTTAACCCATCCCCTAAAGTCTCAGAGAGCCCAAAGAGCTAGACTGAGCTCGTGCGCTCTCATAAAAGGAATATCTGACACACCAACCAAGAGCAGTGACACAATGCCTGACGTTCCAACCTTCAGAAGCGTTTAGAAATAATTTAGCAGGAGTTCAAAAACTCATTGGGTAAATTGTCATTTGCGTGCATATTTTGTTCCTCAAATAGTTCTTCCTTTCCATTTAGAGAAAGAAGGAGGGGGAGGACAAGAAGAAGGAAAAAAAATGTATAAATCATATAATTTTTCTCCCCACCTGTTTTTCCTGCTTTTAGGATCACCTGAGGCTGCAGTGGAGTCTCGAAGCAGAATTAATCTCGTCTTTGTAGATCTGGAAAATTAAAGGGTTCCCAATGTTTACAGTTGAGAATTCCCAATGTTTGGAGGGGTGAGTGGACTAGGAAAGGGAAGTTCAATACACTAGCTGTATCTCACCTCTCTTACTTCAAGAAAAAAATCTCTATTTGTATCTTCTCTGCTTTAGGATTAGGAAAGTCCTCCCTTCTTCCTGCCCTTGCAATATTCTATGTTGGAAAGTATTAATGTGCCTTTCCCAGTACCAAGCCCCACCTTAGTTGATCCAGAATACTTACAAGTATCTGCAGGGGGTAGTAATGTCGAGGAAAATGAAAGTGCTACCAAAGAAATGCCAAGGAGGATAGTCATCTCTTGACTTTCGAAATCTGATTGTGCACGCATTCTAAGTCCCTAGCTAGTACGTTTGGTGAGTAGCAGACATCTAAGTGTCCCTGGGGATAAGGGTAGCACTATCAGAAACCAACCTCAAGTTAACCCTATACTTATACAGTTTGTTTATATATATATATATATATATATATATATATATATTTTTTTTTTTTTTTGGAGAGAGAGCGAACAACAGAGAGAGAGTGCAAATGGGCGGGGCAGGGCAGAGGGAGAAGGAGAGAGAGAATCTTAAGCAGGCTCCATGCCCAGCGAGGAACCTGACACGGGACTCGATTTCACAACCCTGAGATCATGACCTGAGCTGAAATCAAGAATCAGAGGCTTAACCAACTGAGCACCCAGGTGCCCCAAGTTTGTTTATAATTTTAATAATCTTTTTGTTATTCTATTTTTAAAATAATTATAGTAGAATAAGAGGAAACGCTTTAGTCTATAAGGTCAATTTTTTTAAAAAGAAATGCAGACTTGATTTAAGACCTAAAAATTGTTTTACTTTCACATAAATGTTGTCATATGCTTGAGAAGGATATAGACTCTGTAATTGCTAGAATGGGGTAGCATATGTCTTTTAAACCAATTTGTTGGTTAAGTTTATCAAACCTTTCAAAACTTTATTATTTTGTTCACTTCACCCATCAATTAGTGAAATAGATGTGTTAGAGAAATTTTTATCATGCCGGATTTGTCCATCTATACATGAAATTCTGTCAATTTTTTTCTTATATATTTGAAGATAATTATGGCATTCACATTTCATATCATCCTGGTGAAGTTTAACTTTTTTCATCATGCTGTCACTACTTCCCCCTAAATTCTCTTTCACATGATATATGAGATCAGTATATATATTTGGTCTTCACAGCAACAATTTTATTAAGTGACTCAAAAGTTAGAAAATAGACAAACTGAGGGCTTCAGAGGGGAGGGGGGTGGCGGAATGGGATAGGCCGGTGATGGGTAGTAAGGAGGGCACGTATTGCATGGTGCACTGGGTGTTATACGCAACTAATGAATCATCGAGCCTTACATCGGAAACCGGGGATGTACTGTATGGTGACTAACATAATATAATTAAAAAAAACATTAAAAAAAAGAGTTGATTAAAAAAAAAAGAAAATAGACAATCAGTATATTTTTAAGTTGTTTTTTTCCTGGTGTATTTTTCCTAATCTTTTATTTTCAACATTTCTGTGTTTTTATAACTAAATTTATTTTTTATAAAATCGTATAGCTGTATCGTTAAGAAGCCAACATTAGAGTATCTGTCTTTTAATTGGTGATTTAGGTTACTTTACATTTATTGCAATTACTTATTTATTTGAATGATTTCTCCTATCTTTTTTTTCCCAGCTTTCTATGTATCCCTATTTTTTCTCTACTTGAAATGCAGGGCTTGAAATCACAACCGTGAGATCAAGATCCTAGTGGAGATCAAGAGTCAGATGCTTAACTGACTGAGCCACCCAGGGGCCCCTTAACCTTTTTTTACTGCATTCTTTTCGGCTGGTAAATATTTTTCCTTATTGTCCCGGAAGTTATATACTTAGTACTTTTTTTTTTTTAAATGCAAGCTTGAAAAAAGAAAGAAGTTACACATTAAAAAAAAAATCTGATTGTACAGGCAAAAAAGTCTTGCAATCCCGGAGGCTGTCTTGTAGACTCCCTCCCTCGCTTCCTCCTTTAGTGTATTAAGGGCCAGGCTGGCACAGAGTTCTACACAGGGCATATGCACACATGAAGAAGAAAGAA
>NW_024423319.1:32591672-32594411 GCF_017311325.1 Ursus maritimus | reverse complement strand
ACAACCCTGAGATCATGACCTGAGCTGAAATCAAGAATCAGAGGCTTAACCAACTGAGCCACCCAGGTGCCCCAAGTTTGTTTATAATTTTAATAATCTTTTTGTTATTCTATTTTTAAAATAATTATAGTAGAATAAGAGAACGTAGTCTATAAGGTCAATTTTTTTAAAAAGAAATGCAGACTTGATTTAAGACCTAAAAATTGTTTTACTTTCACATAAATGTTGTCATATGCTTGAGAAGGATATAGACTCTGTAATTGCTAGAATGGGGTAGCATATGTCTTTTAAACCAATTTGTTGGTTAAGTTTATCAAACCTTTCAAAACTTTATTATTTTGTTCACTTCACCCATCAATTAGTGAAATAGATGTGTTAGAGAAATTTTTATCATGCCGGATTTGTCCATCTATACATGAAATTCTGTCAATTTTTTTCTTATATATTTGAAGATAATTATGGCATTCACATTTCATATCATCCTGGTGAAGTTTAACTTTTTTCATCATGCTGTCACTACTTCCCCCTAAATTCTCTTTCACATGATATATGAGATCAGTATATATATTTGGTCTTCACAGCAACAATTTTATTAAGTGACTCAAAAGTTAGAAAATAGACAAACTGAGGGCTTCAGAGGGGAGGGGGGTGGCGGAATGGGATAGGCCGGTGATGGGTAGTAAGGAGGGCACGTATTGCATGGTGCACTGGGTGTTATACGCAACTAATGAATCATCGAGCCTTACATCGGAAACCGGGGATGTACTGTATGGTGACTAACATAATATAATTAAAAAAAACATTAAAAAAAAGAGTTGATTAAAAAAAAAAGAAAATAGACAATCAGTATATTTTTAAGTTGTTTTTTTCCTGGTGTATTTTTCCTAATCTTTTATTTTCAACATTTCTGTGTTTTTATAACTAAATTTATTTTTTATAAAATCGTATAGCTGTATCGTTAAGAAGCCAACATTAGAGTATCTGTCTTTTAATTGGTGATTTAGGTTACTTTACATTTATTGCAATTACTTATTTATTTGAATGATTTCTCCTATCTTTTTTTTCCCAGCTTTCTATGTATCCCTATTTTTTCTCTACTTGAAATGCAGGGCTTGAAATCACAACCGTGAGATCAAGATCCTAGTGGAGATCAAGAGTCAGATGCTTAACTGACTGAGCCACCCAGGGGCCCCTTAACCTTTTTTTACTGCATTCTTTTCGGCTGGTAAATATTTTTCCTTATTGTCCCGGAAGTTATATACTTAGTACTTTTTTTTTTTTAAATGCAAGCTTGAAAAAAGAAAGAAGTTACACATTAAAAAAAAAATCTGATTGTACAGGCAAAAAAGTCTTGCAATCCCGGAGGCTGTCTTGTAGACTCCCTCCCTCGCTTCCTCCTTTAGTGTATTAAGGGCCAGGCTGGCACAGAGTTCTACACAGGGCATATGCACACATGAAGAAGAAAGAAAGATCTGCACTTTTCTGGCCCCACGGGATTATGACAAGGAGACCAATGGCATTTACGAAACAAATAACCAAATTGTGAGTCGCAATTAGTGTATTAACATAGTGAGGGTAACCCTGAGGGCAGAGGGCGTTCTTCCTCCTTCCTCCCCACTTAGGACTCTGGTGAACGCTATGCTCTCAGGCTGCCCCTGCATTAACCCGGGGTACTGCCTTATCAGCTTCGCTTGCAAACTGAACTCCTGGGACTTGGCTTTCCGGAGTTACCCTCTTTTTGACTGGCTTCGTTATTAGATTAAGAGTCAGTGGCACTGCCTGTGGACCCTCCAAACCTGGTTTTGCCTTTCCCAGAACAGGCTGGGTCTGGACCACTGGGCTAGTTGGCTCCATAGAGAACATGGAGAGTGAACAGCTAAGGCACACTGAGGTGGCTTTGACTTTATCAAGCATGGCGGCAGCTCTGAAAAAGCCAAGAGAGTGCGATGGGGACCATCAGGTACACTAGTCCCATCTTCGACTCTGAGTGACAGCACAGCAATGGAGGTGGGCAAGGGATATCAGCACAGAGAACAGAGGTCAAGGACCTTACATGTAAGGGTCCCCACATTCCGTCCGCCATGATGCTACCTAAGCCATATCCCTCTCCCCCATAAAACTACGCTTCAACCCAGAGAAGACACAGGGAGGAGGGGAAGCTGCCCTAGAAACTAAGCTCTTTCACCAAGAGACTCCGAACATTTTCTAAAGAGACTGTTTAATTTTAGATCAGACTAAGGTTTAAACTGGATTGGACGTTAATTTTAACCCCCACCAGCTGGAGGGTTGGGAACTCCAGAAGGCGGCCAGATTAGTTATGGATAAAATAAATAAGTTACATTTTTCCCTGCACAATGAAGTTTTAGTGTGAGGTACAATTTTTAATATTGCTTTTGAAACCTGAAGAGGATGGAAACGCTAGATGTAAACCATGCCTCTCAGTGATTTTCAGGTGGTTATTTTTGCTTCAAAGCAGGACAAAAATGCTGGAAGAGGGGAGAAATTATAGGGGAGTTCAATTCCAGTTACACTGATCCCTGATTCCTGTATAAATCTGAGTGAATCCCTGGTTCTTAGCAAATGGCATTGTGAATATACAAATTTAAGAAAGATTTCCAGAGATGCATTGGGACCCAGATGCTTGCGTAATGTTCCCTTCCTGGTTTGGAGTAATAAGAAAGGGAAGAAAGTACAACCTAGACTAATGTATATGGTACATCAATATCATTACATATGTGG
>NW_024423319.1:32565452-32591647 GCF_017311325.1 Ursus maritimus | reverse complement strand
GGGTAAAAGATAGAATAAGTAAATATATATATTATGTAAATATATATATATATATATATATATATATATATATATATATATAAGGTCTAAGCTATATTAACACTTGGATGGGAGTTTGAGTAATAGATTTTGTGACATGGGCGCCTGCGTGCTTGGTCCATAAGCATGCCTTGGGCTCAGGTCATGATCTCAGGGTCCTGGGATCAAGCCCCAGGTCGTCGGGCTCCTACTCAGCGGGAGCCTGCATCTCCCTCTCCCTCTGCCGGCCGTTCCCCTGCTTGTACTCTCTCTCTGTCAAATAAATAAATAAAATCTTTTAAAAAATAGATTTTGGGGTTGGTGGCTCAGTCCGTAAGCATCTGCCCTCGGCTCGGAGGTGATCCCAGGGTCCTGGAATCGAGCCCCACACTGGGCTCCCTGCTCTGCTGTGAGCCTGCTTCTTTCTCCCACTCCCCCTGCTTGTGTTCCCTCTCTCTACTGGCTGTCTCTCTCTCTCTGTCAAATAAATAAATAAAATCTTTTAAAAAAAGATTTTGTGACTGTTCTTTATTTACTTATGCAGATTGCACCAATAATTATAAGAATATAGTAATGGATTGAAAAGTAGGAAGAAAACCCAAGCTTGCAAAATGTTACTGTTGTATAATAGCAATTTTATACCATACTTTATAGTTTACAAAGCTCCATCATATTCATTTAGAAGTCATAATTGATTTTAAATATGCAAATGAATAAAATACTAACTAAAGCATTTCAAGTGAACTTATGTGAAATATATTGAAAAGATAGGTCCAATATTTAAATGTCACATAAATCAAGTTGTATTTCTAGAATTAATTGATTCAAGTGAAACTGATTATGAATTTCTTACTCCTATGTACAATATTTTCTCCCTATTATATATTAGTTCTTCTCAGCAAAATGAGGCTCAGAATTTTTTTTTCTCACACATTTCCCATTATAGTCGTAACAAAAATGAGTATATTTGTATTCTCTGTGAGTTAATTTGAGATTTTGGGTCTCTGACATGTTTAGGTTTATAACCTTGGAGGAGGCAGTTACCTAAGCAAGATGTAGTTTCCTTACAAATTGAGAAGGTTGGATTAACTGCTAAGACTGTTTCAACTCTGACATCCTATAGTCTAAAAATATTCAATACAGTCTTTGCACCATAAATCGTTCACAACTTCTCATCACTGATACATCCTTTCTAATTTCTCAGCTATGGCTATCTGGGAGAACTACCACAGTGCTCAATGAATATGCTTTCAACCAAATGGCGAACAAACAACAAAGCCTGGAACTGCTCTCTGGATTCTAATTCTTCAGCTTGCATCCACGTTCTAAATATGATTTCATTCAAGTGTCACTGAACTGAGAGCCGTCTGTCTTTTTTTTTTTTTTTTAAAGATTTTATTTATTCGAGCAGAGATAGAGACAGCCAGCGAGAGTGGGAACACAAGCAGGGAGTGGGAGAGGAAGAAGCAGGCTCATGCGGAGGAGCCTGATGTGGGGCTCAATCCCATAACTCCAGGATCACGCCCTGGAGCCGAAGGCAGGCGCTCAACCGCTGGCCACTGCCCAGGCGCCCCCCCGTCTGTCTTTCAAAACACAAGCGAAGTGACTGACTGCTGTAGTGATTGCAGAAGGGGACGGAGCGGACTTAGAATGCAGTACTGTTTCAGTTTTTCACCTGGATGGTTGAGAGAAATGGGTTGCTTCATCTCTCTGGTTTCTCCACTTGTATAATCCAATTCTGTATATGGACCTTCAGATGGCTTTTTTAATACTCTATGCTCTATTCCAAATGCTTATTGAAGAAATTTTGGAGTCTAACAGGTGCTTTTAAAAATCACTTTTTATTATGTCTGAAGCTGTAATTTGAACTCATTGTTTTAAAATAGAGATATTTAGGGCGCCTGGGTAGTACCAGTTGTTGCTCTGCCTTCGGCTCAGGGCGTGATCCCAGCGTTCTGGGATCGAGCCCCACATCAGGCTCCTGCTGGGAGCCTGCTTCTTCCTCTCCCCTCTGCTTGTGTTCCCTCTCTCACTGGCTGTCTCTCTCTCTGTCAAGTAAATAAATAAAAAATCTTTAAAAAATAAAAATAAAATAGAGATATTTAAAGACCTTGACCCAATAATGGCAATGAATGTATCCACATCTTTAATGGGAAAACCAGTGCTTTTTAAAAGAGAAAATCTAATTCTGGAAAACTTTATTTGATAACATTATTACTACCACTTATAAGTGAGTCAACATTTGATACACGGGATTCAGAAGAAAATTTCTATCCAAATACTTGAGACTGAAGGAATACAGAAATATATTCTCTTTGGATAAGCGAACAATTGATGAGCTGAATAAACCATGCATCCCCCGAGCTTTGTTGAGATATAACCAACGTATAACATTCTGTAAGTTTGAGTATACAACATGATGATTTGACCTGCATCTATGTTACAAAATGATTACCACAGTAATGGTAGTTACCACATCCACTACCACATATACTTACTTGGTTGTGTGTGCGCGTGTGTGTGTGTGGTGTGTGTGTGTGTGTGTGTGTGTGTTGCGTTGAGACTTTTAGGCTTTATATTCTTAGCAACCTTCAATTCAGTTTTATTAACTATAATTTCCATGCTGTACAATAGATCCCCAGAACTTACTCATTTTATAGACTGGAAGTTTGTACCCTTTGACCAACATCTCCCCACATTTTCCTATCCCTCAGTCCCTGCGAAACCATTCTGCTTTCTGTTTCTATAGGTTTGTTTTCTTAGATTCCACATATAAGTGAGATCATGCAGGATTTGCCTTTCTCTGTCTGACTTATTTCACTTAGCATAATGTCCTCAGGATCATCCATGTTGTTGAAATGGACATTCTTCCTTCTTTTTCATGGCTCAATAATATTTGTAAATATTCATACATAATATTCATATAAATGAAATGATAGATGATGATCTACGGATCTTCTTACTGCATTCATCCATCAACAGACACTTAGGTTGTTACCATATCTTGGCTATTATAAATAATGTTGCAATGAACATGGGAGGGTAGATATCTCTTCAAGACCCTGATTTCATTTCCTTCGGAGTACCCAGTAGTGAGATTGTCAGATCGTATGGTAGTTCTATTTTCATTTTTGAGGAATCTCCAAACTGTTTTCCATAGTGGTTGAACCAATTTACGTTCCCACCAGTGTACAAGACACTTTTCTCCACATCTTTGCCAGCACTTGTTATTTCTTATCTGATTGATAATAGGCATCCTAACAGGTGTGAGATGATGTCTCATTATGGTTTTGATTTGTTTCCTATGATCAGTGATGTTGATTGTTGGCCATTTTCATGTTCTGCGGCCTTGTATATCTTCTTCAGCAACAGCTAGTCGGGAGGACCTTTTGACCATTTTTAATTGAATAATTTGGTTTTTAGCTATCGATCATCTTGAGTTCTTATATGATTTTGCATATTAAGCATTTCCATCAGACAACAGTTTGTAAATATTATTCTCCCATTTTGTAGGTGTCTTTTTCTTTTGTTCATCATTTTTATATATAACTTTTTTATTGTATTATGTTAGTCACACTAATACAGCCTACATCCCTTCAGTTTCGATGTAAAGATTCCATGATCATTACAGCATAACACCAGTGCACCATGCAATACGCTAGCCCTCCTTACTACCACATCACTGGCTCCTGGATCCCATTCCCCAGTCACACTCCCTCTGAAAACCTGCACAGTTTGTTTGTCCAGAGTCCATAGTCTCATGCTTCATTCCCCTTCTGCTTACCCTTCATTCTTCCCTTCCTTCTCCTACCCGATCTTCCTGCTATTTCTTATGTTCCATAAATGAGTCAAACCATATGTAAATTGTTCTTCTCTGCTTTGACTATTTCATTAGCATTATCTCCCTCCAGTCCCGTCCATATTTGCAGCAAATGTTGAGAAATCATTCTTTTGATTCAATGTAGTATATATGGACCACTCTTCTTTGCCTCCCTGCAGAAGGTTTTATAGTTACATTGTCCTCACTTAGTTATTTTTGCTTCTTTGTTGCTTGTACTTTTGATGTCAGTATCCAAAAATCGCCATGGCTAACGTCAAGAAGATTTCACCCTATGTTTTCTCTAGAGTTTTTATGGTTTTGGTTCTTACATTTAAGTTTTAACGCATTCTCATAATATTTGTGGGAGTAGATCTAAAATTAGGAGCTGTTTCATTCTTTTGCATGAAAGTATCCAGTTTTCCCAACACCAGTTTTAGAAGAGACTGTCTTTTCCCCGTTGAGTATTCTTGGCTCCCTTGTTGATCATTAGTTGACCACTCGCATACATTTTATTTTCTGGCCTCATATTCTGCCTTCCGCTTGTCTGTCCCAGTGGCCTTCCATGCCAGTGCCATCCTGTTTGTCATTATTATAGGTTTGTCCAATATACTTGAGATCAGAAAGTACTTGATGCCTCCAGCTTTGTTATTCTTTCTCAAGATTGCTTGCTACTCGGGGTCTTTTTTGGTTTTCATACAATTCTTGGAATTTTTTTTTTCTATTTCTGTAAAAATGCCATGGAATCTTTTAAGTTTTTATTTGATTGAGGTGCACCACAATGTGTGGTACGCAGGATTATATGACCCTAGTGAGATTCAACATCCCTCTATACATTATGCTCTGCTCACCACCAAGTGGGCTACCATATGTCACCATACAACACTATTACAGTATCTGGACTGTATTCCCTGACATCTGTACACCTTTTATTCGCATAATGTATTTATTCCATAATTGGAAGACTGGATCCCCCACTCCCTCTTCACAATGTTGCCCACTCCTCCTATCCTTCCTCTGGCAATCATCAGTTTGTTCCCTGTATTTATAGGTCTGATTCTGCTTTGTTTGTTTGATTTATTCATTTTGTTTTGTTGTTAAGATTCTACAAGTAACAAAATTATATAGCTATTTATCTTTCTCTGTCTGACTTATTTCACTTAGTATATCACCCTCCAGGTCCATCCATGTTAGTCACAAATGGCAAGGATCTCATCCTTTCTTGTGGCGAAGTAATATTCCATTGCATATATACACCATCTTCTTTATCCATTCATCTATCAATGGACACTTACACTTGCTTTCATATCTTGGAAGTAATGCCAATAAACATAGTAATGCATGTATTTTTTTGAATTAATGTTTTTTTTTCCATTTCAATACCTAGGAGTGGAATTGGACCAAATGTAGTTCTATTTTTATTTTGGGAACCGTATGACAATGCTTTCCATGCAGTGGCTGTACTAATTCATTCAACCACATACAATGAAGAAGAGGGTTCCTTTTCCCCCCTTAGCCAACACTTGTTTGTCTTTGCGCATTTTATGTATAGCTCATTCTCAGGGTACGCACACATTCACTACCCAGCTGCATTGGTTTTGACTATTTGATTTACTGATTCGGCGTAATAAACAATCAATTCTAGCTTATTAGGGTCAGGGAGTAAAGAATGTCAAGACTCTTTTCCCCATAAGAGTTAAAATAAAATATCAACCCGTCTCAATTATTTGGGTTGGATATGTGAATCGGACTAGAGAAGAGTAGCATTCACACACTGGGTGACTTATTAGACAATGATGAGCATCAGTCCCTTCTGTCTTCCTCCTTGCAGGATGAGCAAGTAGCTAACATGAAACTGGGGAGCAGGGGGCTGAGAAAGAGGAAAGTTTTCTAAGTCCAGGAAATAATAAAGAAAAACAGCATTATATTTTTATTCAAAAAACTAACACAGAATAGGGAAGTAAAGTGTTGGGAAAGAATGGAAACCAAACTGTGAGGATAATTTGAAAGAATTAGTTTCTTCTGCCTGGGAGAGTCCAAGAAGATCTCATTGAATAAGTGGTCATTGACCTTGACTCTGGGGTTGGGTGGGAATAAGCATTTGGAGATTAGGTAGGAATGGAAGATCATGGGAAGTGGAACTCCATGCATAGATGAGACCGGGAAGACACAGGAGTATATTTTCAAGTGTATGTTCATCCTGTCTAGAGTTTGAGATGGGCACGAGAGCGAGAGAGAGAGATGCTTAGGAGATAGACTTGGTGTCATAGTTTTAGTAAGATTGTGTGAGTTCAGAGGGAAGACACAGGATTGAGCTGAGTCCTGAAAGGGGAGAGCTAGTAGAGTTTTTGAGCAAGAAAAATGCATAACTTCACCATCAGAGCTTAGTGCGAGAAAGTAAGATTGGAGAGGAGAGACAGTAGAAAGCAGAACTAGAGTATTAGTCACAGTTGAATTACAGAGAGAGGACGTGAAATACACCCATTCTACGTACTGAAGCGGAAGTCTCTCCCCAATCTGTCAATATCCTCTCTCGATTCATTAGACTTCTTTCCTTCAGTTAAGGTTTAATTTTTCTAATGGCATTTTTATGTTGGTACATCTCAGTAGGAGCTGACCAATACTCTGTTCCTGCAAACGTGCTGCCTCATCATCTAGAGAATTCTCACAGACCTCCTTTGCCTTCCGTAGATTTTCATACTTACAAGTCTCTGAGATTTGCCACTACTGCAGCAGTTCAGTTCTGAGAGGGAGAAACAGGAAGCTAAAGGGATACTGATAGCGATCAGTAATTTTTGTATGCTGAAGATGAGCTGATGCAGTGGAAATTGATGTATCTCAAGAAAAAGAAAATGTATGGTCCAGCTTCCAGCCTGTGCCTTATCATGATCAGTAGAAGAGATCTTACATATGTATCAAGGGGCTCTTTGCTCTTAAAACATCATGCACATCTGAAGGAGACCTCGAGGAGAAACATTGCTGTTGCTTATCATTGATGGGAAAATTGTCAGATAATTTCTTTGAGCTAAATTATTTTTCTCTTCCATGCATGCATTCAGATCAGCAATATAGGTGATTTCTGCATGGAAGGGATAGAAACGATTTGTCTTGCGCGAGGAAAGCCCAAAGAGAGAGACATCACACCACTGTATAGAATGCAAACAAAAACAAGGGGCTTCCTGGGCTGGCCTCAGTTGGCTCTGGTGAGCCACCCACTTTACGCTGCAGTCATGACCTCGGTCCTGGGGATTCGAGTCCCTCATGGGGTCTCCTTACCCAATGGGGAGCCTGCTTCTCCCTCTCCCACTCCCCCCATGCATGCCTCTGTCTCTCTCTATCATAGAAAAAATAAAACCTTTAAAGAAACAAAAACAAAATAAAACAAAAAACCCATGAAAACCTGACAATGTCCTTGTCTGGTAGAGCAAGGACAACAAGGACTCATTAGTTCATTGTTAGAGTGAATTGAAAAATGGAATTTGCAGCACTTTTGAAGACAGTTTTGAGCTTCCTTATAAAGCTGAGACAGAACCTTACCATGCAATCTGGCAATTATATCTCCCAGATATTTACTCAACTGGAGTTGAAAACTATGCCCACCACGATCACCTGTACCAAATGTTTACAGCAGCTTCATTTCAAGGTCATCAAAAAGAGAAGGCAACCAAGATCCTTTAAATGGTGAATGGATAAACAAATTAGGAGGCTACATCCATAAGGTGGGATACATTACCTAAAAACAAAAACAGAAAAACAGCCTCTAAAAGCCAAGATGCAGATCTTAAACAGACATTCTTAAATGGATAGAAAGCAGTCTGAAGTGGCATCTGTGGCTCAGTTGGTTAGCTGTCTGCCTTTGGCTCAGGCCATGTCCCAGGGTCCAGGGAGAGCCCCGTGTTGGGCTCCCCGCTCAGTCAGGAGTCTATTTCTCCATCTGCCCCTGCCCCTGCTTGTGCTTTTCACTCTCTCCTCAAATAAATAAACTAAATAAATAAATAAAAATCTTTAAAAAGAGAGAGCAGTCTGAAAAGGCTATACATCATATAATTCCATCCATATGACTTTTTGGAAAAGACCAAAAACTAGTAGAGGCAGTAACATAAGTGATTGCGGTGATCGGGGAGGATTAATAGTTGAGTGAAGTAGAAGGGATTTTTAAGGCACCAAAACCACTCTCCTCTATGACGTCTGCAATGGTGATAATGCGTAGATGCATTTTCAACCATCATAACTTGACATATTACAGAGTAACCCTTTGAATGCACACAAATTGATTGCTCCTATTAGAAGTTAAGGGATCTCAGAATGAAATACAGACTGTAACAGATTTAACTCTATTAAAAAAGGCATGAAAATGACTCACTGAGAGGGTAGGAGAATAATATGCTGACCTCAATAACTTGAAAATAAATGGATTGTATGAACTAAGTCAAAAGAGCTGTACTTGATAAAGGTATTTCCCGTGGAGAAGTGAGGTTAACGGTTTTGAAACCACTATACCTGGATTTCACCAGAAAGGCACAATTAACTTCGAATGGACGGAGAAGGAGGCCAGGTTTCTGCGTTGGAGTTGTGAGGTTGATAGGTGAAGGTAAGGGAAGGGGCCTAGCAGGACCACATAGTGATGGATTAGAATTGGAGACATCAGTACAAACTCCTATTTGCTTTTTATGATAGGTAAAGACAAAGGTAGAAGTATTTCTAGATATATTACACGTGGTTACGTGACTACCACGACTTCCCTTGCTCTTTCAGCTGAGAGAGGCCTACAATACATGTCACTGCAGTAGCTATGAAGATCCTTGGGACACAGATCTTAGCTTCAATACTGTTCTCCAATAAAAGGAACCAAGATTCTCTCAGAGAGAAATGACTGATTCTAGACCGGACAGGAAATATCCGGGTTTTTTCTTGTTGCTTGTTGTTGTTTTTTTTTTTTTTTTTTTTTTTTTAGACCATGTGAGCATCCTCCTGGCGCTGAAACTAAGAGATTATCAAAAAAACAAAAACCCAATAATGGGGATAATGTCAAAGGGACAGAAGAAAGCCAAGAGAAAGAGCTCAACCGGCCAATACTGGAACAGTTTGTGCAACAAAATAAGGTCATATTGGATTATAAACACAACTTACAAAAAATAAATATCTGTGAAGATTCATGGTAATAAATAAATGATTGACTAAAGGAAATCAATGGGTGGGGGAGAGAATAGACAAACCAGCCTTGTGAAAAGATTTCTACGAAAAGATAGTCTGTTTTAAGAGATAGAGGCATAGCTGGAGGTGTGAGTGCACTTAGTGACTTCCCAATGTCGAGGAGCTGGAGCATCGGAAGAGAGCGGGGGAATAGTAAATTTACATGTGGAGAAACCTGACAACACTACCGCGCAGGGGGTCAAGGTTAATGGTATAGTGATAAACATGTGAGGGGCACGTGGTGGCCCAGTCTGGTTCAAGAGCCGTCTGTTTTCTGCTCAGGTCATGATCTCATCGGTCCTGGGCTCCCTCGCTCATGGGAGCCTGCTTCTCCCTCTCCTTCTCCCTCTGCTTGTGCTCTCTCACGCTTCCTCAAATAAATAAGTAAAATCTTAAAAACAAAACATGTTGAGAGCATGAAGTACTTGAAGGGACTGAGGGTGGTTTACCCGTGACTCTTCCTCCATGGAACCCATAACATCAGTCTAATCGTGAGGAAAGCTACCAGAAAGCACCAACGGGGGACATTTGACAAAAACGTGTACCAGGACTCTAAAAGCATCAAGGTCTTCTTCACAATACAAGGGAAAACCCGAGCGAAGCCTACAGCCGAGAGCCTCAAGAAGATGGGGAACTAACTAACTGCATTCCCGATGGAACCGCGAGAAGAAAGAGACAGTAGGTAAAAACTAAGGAGATCTGCGAAGGTATGAGCTTTAATCAAAATAACATATCAATGTTGGTCCATTAATTGTGGCATTTTTCTTTACTAATTTAAGATGTTAAAATAGGCAAAACTTGGTTTACTCAGAAACTTTGTACCAGCTCTAGCAGAATTCTGCCAGTCTAAGAAACTTAATATAAGAATCTATTTAGGGGCACCTGGGTGGCTCAGTCAGTTAAGGGAAAGTGGCTGCCTTTGGCTCAGGTCGTCCTGGGGTCCTAGGATCCAGCCGTGTTGGGCTTCCCTGCTCAGCGGGGAGTCTGCTTCTCCTCTGCCCTCTCCGCGCATGCGCCTAAGCTCTCGCTCAAATAAATAAAATCTTTTAAAAAGAATCTATTTAAACCAAAGACATACAAGAACAGTTTGAGGTGTAAAATCAATCTATTCTTAATCGTTACCAAAGTGTTCGTGGAGGCTCAGAATTTATCACGACTCTCTCCTCTCGGCCTATATTCCCTCCTTTCTTCTCAAGACCACTCATCTGAGTATTTTCTCAGTGCCCTTTTTATTTTAAGGCTCTTTAGGGAGGGGAGGTGGCTTGCTCAAATGAAGAGAATAAATGGCTCAACACGTAGGAAGGAATATAACCTGTTGGCATAGAAACCATGTAAGGCCTGATTGTAGCTTCTGTTAGGGGCTTGTATTTATACGATCTAATGAAGCCACTGCAAGCTGCAGATGAAGAAGAGGGGAAGGAGGCCCAGAGGAAGCCCGCTGTGGGTTTTCTTGGAGCATTAGTCGTTCTGTGGGTCTTGCGTTTCAAGGGGGACATTGAGAGTTATACTCAATATGATCTAGGGAGAACATTCTAAAAAGGTAAGGCATCCACTTATTAACTTAGCGGCTTAAGGGAGAATCAGGAACCAAGAGCACCTTCCTCACTTCTGCAGGTGGCAGTATGTTCTGCAGTGGGGAGGAGTCTGTTCTTTTTTTTTTTTTTTTAAGATTTTATTTATTTATTTGACGAGATAGAGACAGCCAGCGAGAGAGGAACACAAGCAGGGGAGTGGGAGAGGGAAGCAGGCTCCCAGGCGGAGAGCCTGATGGCCAGGGCTCACCGATCAGGCGCGCAGGACCACGCCCAGGCCGAAGAGCAGACGCTTAACCGCTGTGCCTGCACCCAAGGCGCCCCAGGCGATGTCCGTTCTGAAGCCCACGTCAGACCATTTGGGCCCGGTGTAGAGCACTGTGCGTCATTCAGAGTACTCCTCGCTGACTAAAATGGTAAGCATGATGAATTCTCAAACCTTAGAAATGTTCTCTGGCTCATTTTTAGAGGGGATGTCTGAAAGCCTTCTGTGCATATTGGAGTTTCCCCTGCTCTCTGAACTGTCACCTAAAAACACATCCCAGCGTTCTGCCAAGCTGCCAAGGATGCTGCAGATAAAGCACAGAATGGAGCTGCCTGGTCAGGGAATCTTGGGTCTCAGCTAAGATTGGAGTCAAAGAAACTCCTTTACAGAAAAGTTGTATTGATTAAATCAATGGAAGGGGTGACATTACAGGACTATTTGAACCAAGATCGAAGTCAATGGCAGAGAAGGAAGATACAGTTTGGGGAGCAAGGAATATTTAGGCATCTCCCTCCCTCGATTCACGAAACAAGTCTCTGCAGAGAAGAAGGCCTAAAGGACTCTAGGCGTTCGGCAGAAGAAAGTATTTCAGAAGGAAAAGAGGATCCTGTTAAATGGAACTTGAACAAAGAAACAACAGAACTTTAAAAATATCTCAAACTCAGAGCTTGATAGAATATATTGTATATGGTGCTGATAATTTATAGAACTGATTTTCCCCTTTATCAAATCTCTTTAAATTCCAGCACCACTCCGTTACCTCCTGCCATTACTCATTTGAGGAAATACTTACATGTTACAAAGAATTGTCCTTTTCTTTTTATTTATAGATTGCTGATTCTGCTGGTTCCTTGCCTCTTTCATGTTCTCCTTGTTCTCTTCTCTGTTCTGTCCAGTGTTTATATTTAGAAATAAGCTAGCAGCATCACAAAGTGGTAGAAACATGACTCCAAAATCCACATGCATTGACCCTGAACTTGGGAAAAGAAGTGATATGAATTGGGTAGTTTTTGGGTTTTGTTTGCATTTGTTTTTTAGTGGCTTTCACATGGAGAACTGGCGGATTTATGTTTTATATTTCTAGGAATTCTAAGTTTTGTTACAATGAATGAGTAAAAGTACCATAGTTTTGTGGTTTTTAACAGATTTTATTTAGGAAAACCTGATGTTTTTCACGCCTTTGAGGAGACTGGAGGGAGGAGAAGCAGGCTCCCACAGGCAGGAGCCCCTATGCAGGGCAGGGCTTGATTCAGGATCCTGGGATCATGACCTGGAAGCTGAAGAGCAGACTCTTAACCGACTGAGCCACCCAGGCGCTAGAAGGCAGTTCTGCTTTGTCTCCTTCCACTAACCCTCGTATTTTATTTGGTTTCATTTTTATCATTTCCAAGGAGTTTATCTCTTACATTATAATGAAAGTCAAGGCAAAAGTGATTCAAAATATATACATTCAATTACAGAAAGATAAAGTCCATGATGTGAATGAACTCCACTTGCCAACACCATGGAAGAACTAACAAGTGTATTTGCGATGTATACGACTTTGGCCTCTAAAAGTTGTGCAGTTGACTGTCAAGATTTAGAGATTTAGAGAAGCATCAAAACTATGCTTATACGAAAGAGCGAAATACAGCAGCATGATTGAATCAAAAGGTTTTGGATAACTAGTCCTTTATATGGGCCAGTACTGCTAATGTAATTAAAATCATAATATTGACAACTTCAGACTGTTGCTGTTGATTGACTCAGTTACATCATGGAATTTATGGAGTCTTTGTTTTTCCAAGTAACAATAGTGCTTAGTGAAAGGATTCTCCAGGTTCTTCTGCTGGATATCATTCAGTTCCCTGACTCTGAAAAAGACACTAGACTTATTCCTCTTCTTTTCTCCCTCTTCTACTTGCCCTCTTGACTTCTATTCAATATGTAAGTCTATAGCATACTCCTCTCTTGAGAGTATGGAGATTATAGATATAGATATAGATATTTCCAAGGGAGGGGATGGTTTGGGTTTGTGGAGGAAAGAAAGGGAGATAAGGAGGAATGGAACTCTCTTAGACCATTTGCAAATGGAAGGGGAGGAAATGATAAAAGCACCTGGATCAAAGCCTTAATCATTTGTAATTTATACATATCCCACATAGGGCTATAGATCAAAAATTGTTTTATTTGCAAAGTTGTCACTTAGCCTTTTATGGAAGTAAAGAATGGTATGCAAAAAGGAGGTTGTGCAAAGGTATTTTTAAAAACAACTTGGTTTACTCCTTTTTCTTATGATACTTTAAGGCGTTCTGGTTGATAACACACTCACCTAGGTAAATGTTGTACCTCTCCACCTATACTTTAAGCTCCTTGATATGGTAACGGCTTTGTGTTTTTCATTCTTATTTTGGCATCTGTCCAAGGTGGCTGACATAGAACCTGAGTGCGAAGCAAGACTCTCTCCTAAATCTCTTCTTGAATAAATGAACCCCAGGGAGTGGAGAGCTGTAAGACAACTTTTTAACTTTATGGAAGGAAACTGTAGTCCTTAAGGTACATTACCTGGAGTTCTGTATACATTTCAAAATGATTCAAAAGGAAGAGTAGAAAACTTACCCTCATTAATTATAAGAAGGTTTTATGTTGGCAACCACTTGTAGTTCTATGATTACATCTCAAGAAATTATAAAATAGGCACTTCAGAGGTTTGGGAACAGGAACAAATTGGCTGTTATAGAATTCATGAATGCTAATAACTCATTTACTTATAATGCTTATAATTAATTTGGTTTAAAATCATCCACTTTGCGATCTTAAAATGAATGAGATATTTAAAGGTCACCATTGCTCTGGCTCTCATTTAAAACTCTAATCGAACAAAAATACATTGCGGATATCAATTAAAACATTTGAAATTATTCTCTGGTTAAGCTTGGCCTAGAATCTTAGAAATGATGTATTCACTTGCTATCTTTTAACTGTGGTGATCATATGCTCTTGTGATTAGAGTTATTTATAAAACCATAATTTCCAAGATTTCAGACGATGGAGGATATGCCACATAATTTATGAAATGGAGCGAAGGAGAATGAATTATGTACATACTAAGGTAATTTCTTGTGAGATGTTGAAGCAATGAGTCTTCACTTTTCTTCCCTTCACAAATGCCGATTTGATAAGGCGTGTCCCTGCCAAGTTTAACACCAAAAATCTGAGGAAATTCAATGAAAGTTCTTTTTTCAATGGAAGATATAGCACGCAACAGTACATCTCAGCAAAATGAAGCGACTTATCTCCACATGATGCTAACACAGAGAAATAGCATTTCTTGTTGGAATTTTTGACAGGAGGGTGTGTGGCAGATGTAGTGATACTCACGAAAACTGCCGATTTTGTCATTTTTAAAATTATAAATCTTTACGAAAAGTTACCACTGTTGGTTTTGCTTGGCAGAAATTTTCAAACATATTTCCAGGGAATGCTGTTTCAGAAGTGTTGATAGAAATGCTGTATTGATAGGGGCGCCTGGGTGGCATGGCGGTTAAGCGTGCCTTGACTCAGGGCGTGATCCGGTGTTCGGGATCGAGCCCCACATCCAGGCTCCTCCGCTATGAGCCTGCTTCTTCTTCCTCTCACTCCCCCTGCTTGTGTTCCCTCTCTCGCTGGCTGTCTCTCTGTCACATAAATAAATAAAATCTTAAAAAAAAAAAGAAATGCTATCAATAATGCTTCATAACCGAATACATTTAGAGAATTGTGCATGTTGGTTCTCTCCTTCATATGTCTCCTTAGTCTAAATAGGTTTTTCTATACTCCTGAAGGAATGCTTGAGAAAATGTATCTACCCACTTCATGATGTCTTTACTACTTGAAAGCAATTTATCAAGACATCAAAAACCCGTATTGTTCAATATGTTGCTTAAATCAACAAGATATAAGCACAAATACCAAGTCGACAGATTGTATTTTGAAAGACAAGTGCAGCAATATCTCCCATCCCTATTCTTCTTACAGAAATAGCGTTGGCGTTCCCTTTGGAGAAGTGGGGTCTGTATTGCGTCTCCTTGAATCTGGGTGGGCTTATAACGCTACATATAACTTCTGCATTATATGCCGTGATGCAATTTGACTTCTGAGGCTAGAGTCACAACAAATGATAAGGTGTTTGCCTGATTCTTTGAAGGGATACTTGCTCGGAGCCCCGAGCATCGTGTGAGCTGGCCAGCAGTCTTGAGGGCTCCATGCATTACCATGGGGCGTGGCCCGAACTAGCCCATATGGAGGCCACGTGGAGAGGGCCTGACCCACCATAAAATGAAACAACTGCGTGCAGCACTTTAGCTCCTAAAATTCCAGCTCCAGTCACCACCTGACCCCAATTACATAGAGACTCTGAGCTGGAGCCACTCAGCTGAATTCTTCCTGAAATTCTTGGCTCCACCCAGAAATAATGAAATGATTTTTTTGTTGTTTTTTAAAACCACTAAGTTTTGGGGTCGTTATGCAGCAATAACTGGAACATTGGGTACCATGTTCAGTAGAGATATAAAAAGTAAGAATACTAATTCTTCCATCACAATATTCTAAGCCATTTTATAGTCTCTTTGACCTTCAGCTTTTTATCACATTGTGAAATAAGGACAATCTTTCCACAAGAATTTAAAAAAAATGAATATGAGAAGCAGAAACTACACTATTTCACAAGTTCCGTCTGAGATCTGTGGTAGACAAGCTGTACTCACTGTCAAAATATTTCCAGGAACATAATTTAGGGTTACTAAGTCACCAGGAGCATATGGCTTAACTGTTCTTGTGAATTATTTTAAATACATGAGAATATTAGAAATTTTTGGCACGATTTTCTTTACACTCACTGCCCCAAGAGATCTTAATATGATTCATTTAAAAGGACTTGAGCATTCTTAGATACAGATACCTATCTAGAAGCTTGAAAAGAGGCCCCATGCATCACCTAAGAGCAATCAAGATTAATTTCCAGGATGATGATTCAAAGACTTCTTACACAATAATGTTCCTCACATGGAAAACCTCAAAAACACAGAATTTCTAAGAAGATGGGACTCCAGTAATGCTTCATTAGTAATAAAGAGAGCCAGTTCATTTTTGTCTGGTTGCCAAGGCGAGTTCCTCCTGGGGAAAGGAGAAGTCCTCATAGGCATTATTTAACAAATTTGAAAAGCCATTATTTTTAATTTTTAGCGTTATTTAAATTCCAGTTAAGAGAGTGTCATATTAGTTTCAGTGCACAATAGAGGTGATTCAACACTTCCATACATCACCTGGCACTCAGCACAAGCATACTCCTTAATCCCCATCACCTATTTCCCCATTCCCCAACCCCCCCACCTCCTCCACTTCTGGGAACCATCAGTGTGTTCTATAGTTAAAAGAGTCTGTTTCTTGGTTTGCCTCTCTCTCTCTCTTTTGTCCCTTTGTACATTTTGTTTTGTTCCTTAAATTCCACACATGAGTGAAATCATATGGTATTTGTCTTTCATTTAGCATAATACTCTCTGGCTCATCCACATCATTGCAAATGGCAGATTTTATTCTTTTTGATCGCTAATATTCCACCGTGTATATATACTGCATATCTTCTTTATCCATTCATCAGTCTATAGATACTTGGGCTGTTTCCATAATTTGGCTATTGTAGATAATGCTGCTATAAACATCGGGGTGCATGTGTCCCGCTGAATTAGGATTTTTGTATTTGATAATTACTTTACCTGGTAGTGCAGTTGCTGGATTGTAGGGTAGTCCCTAACTTTTGAGGAACCTCCATACTGTTTTTTTGAGTAAGGCTGCACCAGTTTACATTCCCACCAACAGTACTTAAGCAATTCTTTTCCTCCATCCTCATCCAACACTTGTATTCTTGAGTTTTTCATTTTAGCCATTCTGACAGGTGTGAGGCGATATCTCATATTAGTTTTTTGGTTGCGTTTCCCTGATGATGAGTGACGGCCCAGGCACCTTTCTGTGTGTCTATTGGCCATCTGGATGTCTTCTTTGGAAATATCTGTTCATGTCTTCTGCCCATTTTAAATTGGATTATTCATTTTTGGGGGTGATGACGAATTTAATAAGTTCTTTATATATTTTGGATACTAATCCTTTAATGGTTATGTCATTTTTGCAAGTATTTTCTCCCATTCCATGGGATTTGTCTTTTAGTTTTGTTGGTCATTTTCTTTGCCATGAAGAAGATTTTTATTTTTGATGAAGGCCAAATAGTTTATTTTGTTTCCCTTGACTTAGAGGAACGCATATCTAGAAAAAAGTTGCTATGGCCAGTGTCGTGAAGTTACCTTTTGTGTTCAAGTAAATTTTTTATAGTTTCCTAGCTCACATTTAGGCCTTTCATCCATTTGAATTTATTTTTGTGTGTGAATTCTAAGCAAGTGGTCAGTTTTACATTCTTTTACCATGTGGCTGTCCACTTTTCCAGCACCATTTATTGGAAGAGACTATCTTTTCCCATTGGATATTCTTTCCTGCCTTATCGAAGATTAATTGGTCATATGGCTGTGGGTTCTGAAAAGGCCATTTAAAGGAAGTGCTGATGATATATCCCAGAGGAGAACATATATCATCTAGGAAAATATTTTTTTAAGCTTTAGAAATCCAGTGTTTGTCTAGGAGTGTGAAATGAAAATAACTACCTCTTTCCTAATTCAAAATTTGAACTTTTTCTTTCTTTAAATATTGACATGTAATAATCTATCACTTAATAGAGATGCTAATTTCCTCTTTATCATCTAACCAGTAAGATTATTCATCATCTTCATTTAAACTCAATACTCTAAGCGTTTCGTATCTTTACCAAGTACGGTATAATAGCATTAACCCTTTTAATCTTCACAACTCTATGGGATAAGTACTGTTAGTATACCCATTACAGGAGAAACAGAGGCCCAAAAATATTAACTTGCTCAAGATTTTAATCCGTAGTGTAGAATCTTTAGAGGCCCAGGAGCTGTTTATTACCAAAATTCAGATCACTTCTCTTGAGCGTTGGCTTGCATGTAGTACTAACATAGATGATACGGAGTTAGAGTTCTGGAGTTTTCAAGGTCACTGACTCTGATCTTGGATAGAGATTGTAATCATTCTGACCCTCTATCTCTCTGCTACCGTGTGATGATAATAATACCATTCCCACTGTGCTTATAGTGCAGTTTGAAAAGCGATTATAGGTAATATGTAAAGTACCGGTATAGCATTCAAATGCAGTGATGCTGATGATAGCGACGGTGTAGTGCCGCCTTCTTCCAGGGCTTTCTGCTCAAAAGCTTAACATGATCACACACACAGACACAGGGGCAGCCCTGTAACTCAGCAGGCATTGGGGTGATCTATTCGAGGGGAAGTCAAGCTACCAATAAGAATGTTATATTAGTAAGACAGGCTTGAGGCAGAGAGGATTCCCTTGGACTAACCATGCACTTATGGCATCAAGAAAGGAGCAGACAGGGTAAAAAAGAGAGAGGCCTAGGATTCAGTGATCCCAGGTCTCCCAAGTCTGTCCTTGCAAGGTTTATGCCGGAGCAAGGAAAGAAGTTAGCAATAAGATTGTTAGATTTGTACCTTTGAACATGTAAATTTAGAGAGTAACGATTGCAAGAGTAAGCATTTTCTTGGGAAAGCTCATTTGTATTTTAAAATGTGCTGAAAATCCATAGAAACATATTAGAAAGAGTTTAGAGACTATAATTATAAACAGTAACGAAAATAATTACTTATTAATGATATTCCCAAAGTCTTCAGATAATCTTTTCCTTTAGAAATGATTTTTGGGCTATTTATAGTATTCTGTGGGGAAAATATACCTATTTTTAAAGTACTTCAGTTAAATAACTAGGACATTATAGCAGTCTTTTGCATCTAGTACTTTATGATGACTAGGTAAATATGATAAAACATCTGTATGGGAAAAAAAATCAGATGTAAAATACCCATGTGTTTAGCCACATCAGATAAACTTGCTAAAGTTGACATTGTTTATGGCTTAAATGTCACAGTGAAGCATATCCCTACCTCCTTCACAAACTTATTTCTAGAAATTGTTTTCAACTAGATGAGTTAAAATTTGGAAAGCGAGGGCGCCTGGGTGGCACAGCGGTTGAGCGTCTGTCTTGCCCCCGGCTCAGGGAAGTGATCCGGGCGTGCGGGATCGGGCCCCATCAGGCTCCTCCGCTATGAGCCTGCTTCTTCCTCTCCACTCCCCTAGCATGTGTTCCCTCTCTGCTGGCTGTCTCTCTCTCTGTCGAATGAATAAATAAAATCTTTAAAAAAAAAAAAAGAATCCTCTGGGAAGATTAAAAAATACAAATGCTTGGTGACCGCTAGACTGTCATTGCGAAATATATGGGGAGCTTGCTGATCTACAGTAATGAAAGTTACCCTTAGATGATTTGATCCAAGTGGATCATTATCTATCCTGAGAAATAATGATTTTCAACAGCCCAGAAAATACAGCTGTCCCCTCTACTACAAGCATCTCCCAGTAAAGACTAAGCTCACAAATTCCTCAGGAGTAATTCTTTTTTGAAAAGTTTTTTGGTTTTTAAATTCCTCCCTTAAAATCAACGAAAATTCTTCCCTTAAGAGTGTGTGACCTCCTAGAGACTTTTTGACCTATTGAGCTCTTTTTTTCTCCCAGGGCCATTTCTCAGTACACCACATACTCCCCCCGCATTCCCCCAATACATTTCCTCTTTGCGAACTAGACATCCCACTTGACTTCATATAGAGGTGGACCAGATGTTGATATTATTTGTAATGTATGTTTCATCCGCCATCCTACACCACAGTCATGTGAAGGAGCCTTATTAAGATTACAGAAACTACCCAGGTGCTACTCTAAAACTATTGAATTAAAATCTTTGGTGGAGAACCTGAGGCCTACTATTAGTAGGGGCCCAGAAGTCACTATTGGCACAAAGCGGGTGGAGGAGTGTTCACACTGCATTGGTTCCCACAGGTGTTTGTGTATCTAGGCTGGAGAGGGGCGGGGAAGAAATTATGCCCATCAGCTCCTTTGTTCTTGGAAGTCTCTCAAGAGATCCCTGTCCCTCAGCACAGACCACAGATTAGCAAACAAACCGCTCCCATACACCCAGGCATCTTCCAAACTGCTACTTGCATGCTGTGTCTCAGTAGGGCTGTTTGTTGTGCTCCACTCTTCAAGGGAGAGGACTCAGTTTCCCATCACCCTCTAGCTCTCCCAGGTGACTGAGTCTACTGATTTGAAAATATTATCGGGTGTTAAGCCCACGAATGTAAGAACTCAAGAAATTAACCCCTCTGGTTTCAAGCCAAATGTTATGGGGATTAGTCTTCTCCAGTGTGTGTGTGAATTCCCTCTCAGCTTGTGGAAGTGTGCCTGGTGGCTGTGCTCCTGCTCCTTTCCCCTCTCCATGTCTGTGGTGTCCCTCCCTCCCATGAACTGTCAATGGAGTTCAGTTAGTTTCCTGGCCATGTTTTGCCTTTCCTACACTCTTCCATGTGGCCTCTTCTTTACATTTAGCCTGCGAGAATCTGTTCTGCCAGGCTTTGGGTTGTTTTCTAGGTTATTCACACTGATGTGGGTGCTATCTAGAGTGTGCCTGGGAGGAGGAGTAAGGTGAGCCCGGATCACCTCCTATTCTGCATCTTCCCCTGAGCTCAAGGAACGTGTATTCTTGAAGCAAGAACACCAGGCCACATCGATGCAGAGGTTTATAGATCACAGTTTGAGAAACACAGATCTAGGAGCTTATGATGTAACAAAGGCAGCAAAATAAATGCTTGCTTTCTCGAGTGTATCAGGCGGCGAATACCAGCCATAAGTAGTATGCGTAGAACCATCAACACGACACAACTACTTTTACCTCAGAGATAGACTCATTCGTGTGCTTAGTGTATTTCAACTCTTATTGTGGATATTTTTTTTTTAAATATAGAATTCCATTTTAAAATGTAGAAATGCTGATGTAGTTAGTCAGGTAGGACCTGCCTGGTATCGCATGAAAATTTCTTCAGGTGGTTTGAAGGTATGGCTTAAATTGAAAGTGGTGTATTTGGTTTGGGGCACAGGTAGGGCGTGGAAGTGAGGGAAAGAATCTGAAGAATCTGTACCCAATAAAGCAGTGATTGGAGGAAGCTAAGAGACAGCTGTGTTAGTCTCAGAAAGAAAAAAAGCTGAATATTTGTGAAGAGAGAAACACCATCATTGAGTGAGCTTTTTAACCATTGTTTTTAGAGAGAGAGACATTTACTTTATATATATGTATATATATAAACATTGTATATATATATATACATAACAATTATTTATTAAAAATTCATTCAACAAAAATTTTTTGAGTACCAAGCAATGCACCAGGACTCTGGAGGTATACACTTGAAAACGACATACAGAAAGTCCTTGCCTTCATGAGACAGTCTAACCTATATCTTTCTTACATCAAAAAAATAAACAAATAACTAATTACAAATATTATGCTATGGAAAAACATATCAAGAGTATGTGAAAACTAGTCTGGAAGGTCAAAGGAAGGCTTTCATAAGGACAACTTTTAAAATTGAGACTTAGTGTGTGACTACGGCTTTTTGTGTGTGTGTGAAGGCTCTGAGGCAATAAAGCCACTGTGAAGTAGTTCCCCCAAAGTATGGTCCCCAGACCAGCAGCAGCAGCATCACTGGGAACTTACTAGAGATGCCAATTCTCAGGCCACCACCTAGACCCACTGAATCAGCGAAACTGTGGGGTTGAAGCCCGGCCATCTGTGTTTTAACAAGCCCTCCCAGAGGATTCTGATCAGACTCAAATTATGAGAACTACTGGTCTACTCTGAGGCCTGAACCACAGCCAAAGTGGTGGGCGCAGTGAGCAAAGAGGGGGAAATGGCAAAAGAAGCTAGAAGAAGGAGAAATAAATGGGAAGTGAGAGATTTTACTGGGCTCCTATCGCGCCTATTTGAAAATTTTGAGTATTTGACCCCAAAAATAACAAATCATATTTCTGAATGTGTATTATGTGGCAAGATTCACAACTAACCTTATGAGGTAGTTTGCTATTATTGTTTCCCTTTGTAGGAGAGTAAATGGAGTCTCAGAGGTGGCTTTTTCAATGTTCTATAGCTACTAAGTAATGGAGCTGGGATTACAATCCAGCCCATGATTTTCTCAGGAACCAGTTTGTTAACCACTCAACTGTGTACTACGATTATTTTAGTCAATGCAGGAAGCTATTGAAAGGGCCCCCACAAATAGGAGGGAGAATGGTGTATTGAACTAAAAAAATCATCCCTAGTTGCTGTGTGGAGGATGATTGTAAGGAGTCAAGTCAAAAGAAACCAGCAGGAAGACCTGTTAAGAATCTATTGTAGAAATTCCTGTGAAGATGACAATGGCTTGGATCAGGGAGGTACAAATGAAAAGAAGTGGATAAACTCAAGGTTTTGTTTTTAAATTAGAATTGAAGTAGATATAAGTAATATCTTCACTATTTTTAGCATTTCAGGTTACTCTGGAGGCTGTGTGAAGAATGGATTGAAGGTAGGCAAGAGTGGAGGCAGGAGACCAGTTATCATCCAGGAATGAGAGTTAGTGGTGTGAAATATAGTGACAGGAAATAAAGGTCAGAGGGAGTCTGAGGCTAAATTAAACTAGAATCTTGAAGGTCATAATACAAAAAATGTGGTTTGTATCTTAATTCAAGTAGAAGCCATTACAAGGTTTAAGCAGATAATGACACAATCTAATCTTCTTTTAAAAGATCATCCTACGAGCAATGAAGGGAATTAATGGGGAGTGTGGGAGATGAAAGGAAGACCAGTTAGAAGGCTACTCTGGTATAGGCAGACATGATGGAAGAATGAGTGAGAATGTGGATGAGAGACAACAGATCATAAAACTGATAAGACTTTGTGATGGAGTTTCTGGAATAAGAAATACTTGGTGCCATTGATTGAAATAAAAAGGATGAAGTATAGGGAAAATGACAAAAAAATTGCAGTCAGTTTGAGGTGCAAGTGTGTGTGTGTGTGTGGCGTGGGGCTCAAGTGAAGTAAAACTAATTCTCATAATTATCACAAAATCTATTATTGAGGATTGTAGAGGAGATGAATGATACTTTGCTCAATCTCACATTTGGTGAGTAGCAGAGTAAGATTCAAATCTAGGTCTGTCTGATTCTGCAAATTCGTTCTTTTCATTTTTATCACATGGCGTTTTTCATGGTAGTGAATCTTTAGTAGAATGTATAAGGCAAAAATAACATGACATGGCAGAAAGAAGTAAAGAGGAGCTCTTTCCTTGGACTTCTCCTGGCCTGATGGACAACGTGGAAGTACCAGGAAAGAACCACAGGACTTTACAGAAAGGAGAGGCCATGTGGGAAGGAGCTAGTGAGAATGTTCAGCAAAATAGAGAGATGCTAAGTCGTTGAAGTAGCAGCCTTTTGGTGAAGAGCCTGAAAGATTCACCCCTACACAAGATTATTGCTTGGATTTGACATGCTATAAGAGGCGGTATACTGAGCTTGAGAATAAAGGGGTTACATAATCTGGATATCACATAGGGGAATATATTTACTCATTAACATGGGAAGAGGACTTGGCGTCATTACAGAGACAAGCAGTCATCCAGCTGGTTGCAATTTGTTTTTGTGTATAGAGAGGAAATTTTTTATCACAAGGACCTCTAGATTTTCAAAGAGTTCCTTGAAATTCTTGAGGGTCAATATCTTAAGATCTTTACGAACTTTTAAAATTCATGAATACCACTATAGCATAAAATATCCCCCATGAGGAAGTAGCAGTAGTATGACTGAAAATTTTAAAGAATCCTTTGGGCCTGTAACAGTCCTATAAATGCAGGTCACAAAATAATTCCATAAAGCTCTTAAATTCTACCAATAATGTAAGCCTGTACTCTTACATTAGCTCACTCACCAGCATTATTGCAAATTGGCATTCTTTGTACAGCCTTTTTGCGAAATTTACCTCCCCCCACCGTGTTAATTTTTAAAAATTACTATGTCTTCCATTTCCAGAGCAAAAGCAAAGCCATGGTATGATGCGGGCACTTAAAGCAAAAAATGATGTCTGTGGTGGGAGATCAGCTAGGTTCACTCACTAGCTAAGTTACTCACCTCCACACACCAGCCACAGAGGTACATGGTACAGTTCATGCTTCCCAACACACTGACAAATGACTATGTGTCATGAACCTTCCAGGGCACTTGAAATAATTGGATTTAAGATTTCAAACCTGGGAATGCTCAGAAGGGAGGTTGCATTTATACATTAGCCACTTGTCATTTTTAGTTAAAGTAAAGACAATTGGCCTAAAACCCTACCTACCGTAATCATAATCGTGCATTCATCAGGAGCCACGCTTAACGCGTAAGAGATCAAATCATATGTTGCAAGAAAGGGACTGCATGAGCATGCAAGTATGTCTCTTTTTACATAGAACTGCTCCAATTTTATATGTAAACGGGTGTATCAGTGATATTTGCCTCTAGGCAACATTTGGCAAGACCAGGTGTTACAACTTGGGAGAGATATTGTCGACCTGAAGCATCCTAGTGGTAAAAAGAGAACTGAGGATGAAATGACTAAACACCTAAATTCACATGGCAGCCCCCTGCAAGTCAGAGTTATTCAGTCAAGATATGTCTATACTGTTGGGGATTGAGAAATGCCCTATGTGAGACAACTGTCTAATCAGGAAAGGCCACTTTTAATTTTTCCAGGAAGCTATGCTTGGTTACCAGTCCTTTGTTCCTTTGGATTTCTCGCAGTCCCTACGGCGCTGGAGAATCTACACATTCCTAAGGGTAATGGTCCCGATATTTTCTATCTGCAAACTCACTTCTTTTAAGTAAGTCACATTGCTTAAATGAAATTGTATACATCTATCCCACACATAAATATTGCTATAATTTCTGAATGTTTTGACACCTCAAATTCCATATGTTACATCACGAATCCCAATGTGATGATATTAAGAGAGTGGGACCTTTGAGAGTGAACAGGTCATAAAGAGGCTGGAGCCCTGAATGGGATTAGAAAGCGCCATTAGTGCACCCTCATGAATGGGATTAGTACCATTGTGAAAAGGGCCAAGAGAGACTGAGAGCAATACATGCAGCGTCGGGCTCCTTACTCAGCGGGGAGCCTGCATCTCCCTCTCCCTCTGCCGGCCGTTCCCCCTGCTTGTGCTCTCTCTCTGTCAAATAAATAAATAAAATCTTTTAAAAAATAGATTTTGGGGGTGCTTGGGTGGCTCAGTCGTTAAGCATCTGCCCTCGGCTCAGGGAGTGATCCCAGGGTCCTGGAATCGAGCCCCACACTGGGCTCCCTGCTCTGCTGTGAGCCTGCTTCTTCCTCTCCCACTCCCCCTGCTTGTGTTCCCTCTCTCACTGGCTGTCTCTCTCTCTCTGTCAAATAAATAAATAAAATCTTTTAAAAAAAAGATTTTGTGACTGTTACATTTTATTTACTTAATGCAGATTATTGCAAACAATAATTATAAGAATATAATGTGGATTGAAAAGTAGGAAGAAAACCCAACTTGCAAAAATGTTACTGTTATTAATAACCCAATTTTATACCATACTTTATAGTTTACAAAGCTCCATCATATTCATTTAGAAGTCATAATTGATTTTAAATATGCAAATGAATAAAAATTACTAACTAAAGCATTTCAAGTGAACTTATGTGAAATATATTGAAAAGATAGGTCCAATATTTAAATGTCACATAAATCAAGTTGTATTTCTAGAATTAATTGATTCAAGTGAAACTGATTATGAATTTCTTACTCCTATGTACAATATTTTCTCCTATTATATATTGGTTCTTCTCAGCAAAATGAGGCTCAGAGATTTTTTTCTCACACATTTCTCCCATTATAGTCGTAACAAAAAATAGATATGTTGTATTCTCTGTGAGTTAATTTGAGATTTTGGGTCTCTGACATGTTTAGGTTTATAACCTTGAGGGAGGCAGTTACCTAAGCAAGATGTAGTTTCCTTATTACAAATTGAGAAGGTTGGATTAACTGCTAAGACTGTTTCCAACTCTGACATCCTATAGTCTATGAAATATTCAATACAGTCTTTGCACCATAAGTACGTTCACAACTTCTCATCACTGATACATCCTTTCTAATTTCTCAGCTATGGCTATCTGGGAGAACTTACCACAGTGCTCAATGAATATGCTTTCAACCAAATGGCGAACAAACAACAAAGCCTGGAACTGCTCTCTGGATTCTAATTCTTCAGCTTGCATCCACGTTCTAAATATGATTTCATTCAAGTGTCACTGAACTGAAGACCGTCTGTCTTTTTTTTTTTTAAAGATTT
>NW_024423319.1:32480112-32565442 GCF_017311325.1 Ursus maritimus | reverse complement strand
TATATATAGGGTCTAAACATATTAACACTTGGATGGAGGTTTGAGTAATAGATTTTGTGACATGGGGCGCCTGCGTGGCTTGGTCCATTAAGCATGCCTTGGGCTCAGGTCATGATCTCAGGGTCCTGGGATCAAGCCCCAGGTCGTCGGGCTCCTTACTCAGCGGGGAGCCTGCATCTCCCTCTCCCTCTGCCGGCCGTTCCCCCTGCTTGTGCTCTCTCTCTGTCAAATAAATAAATAAAATCTTTTAAAAAATAGATTTTGGGGGTGCTTGGGTGGCTCAGTCGTTAAGCATCTGCCCTCGGCTCAGGGAGTGATCCCAGGGTCCTGGAATCGAGCCCCACACTGGGCTCCCTGCTCTGCTGTGAGCCTGCTTCTTCCTCTCCCACTCCCCCTGCTTGTGTTCCCTCTCTCACTGGCTGTCTCTCTCTCTCTGTCAAATAAATAAATAAAATCTTTTAAAAAAAAGATTTTGTGACTGTTACATTTTATTTACTTAATGCAGATTATTGCAAACAATAATTATAAGAATATAATGTGGATTGAAAAGTAGGAAGAAAACCCAACTTGCAAAAATGTTACTGTTATTAATAACCCAATTTTATACCATACTTTATAGTTTACAAAGCTCCATCATATTCATTTAGAAGTCATAATTGATTTTAAATATGCAAATGAATAAAAATTACTAACTAAAGCATTTCAAGTGAACTTATGTGAAATATATTGAAAAGATAGGTCCAATATTTAAATGTCACATAAATCAAGTTGTATTTCTAGAATTAATTGATTCAAGTGAAACTGATTATGAATTTCTTACTCCTATGTACAATATTTTCTCCTATTATATATTGGTTCTTCTCAGCAAAATGAGGCTCAGAGATTTTTTTCTCACACATTTCTCCCATTATAGTCGTAACAAAAAATAGATATGTTGTATTCTCTGTGAGTTAATTTGAGATTTTGGGTCTCTGACATGTTTAGGTTTATAACCTTGAGGGAGGCAGTTACCTAAGCAAGATGTAGTTTCCTTATTACAAATTGAGAAGGTTGGATTAACTGCTAAGACTGTTTCCAACTCTGACATCCTATAGTCTATGAAATATTCAATACAGTCTTTGCACCATAAGTACGTTCACAACTTCTCATCACTGATACATCCTTTCTAATTTCTCAGCTATGGCTATCTGGGAGAACTTACCACAGTGCTCAATGAATATGCTTTCAACCAAATGGCGAACAAACAACAAAGCCTGGAACTGCTCTCTGGATTCTAATTCTTCAGCTTGCATCCACGTTCTAAATATGATTTCATTCAAGTGTCACTGAACTGAAGACCGTCTGTCTTTTTTTTTTTTAAAGATTTTATTTATTCGACAGAGATAGAGACAGCCAGCGAGAGTGGGAACACAAGCAGGGGGAGTGGGAGAGGAAGAAGCAGGCTCATAGCGGAGGAGCCTGATGTGGGGCTCAATCCCATAACTCCAGGATCACGCCCTGAGCCGAAGGCAGACGCTCAACCGCTGTGCCACCCAGGCGCCCCCCGTCTGTCTTTCAAACACAAAGCGAAGTGACTGACTGCTGTAGTGATTGCAGAAGGGAGCGGAGCGGACTTAGAATGCAGTACTGTTTCCGGTTTTTCACCTGGATGGTTGAGAGAAATGGGTTGCTTCATCATCCTCTGGTTTCTCCACTTGTATAATCCAATTCTGTATATGGACCTTCAGATGGCTTTTTTAATACTCTATGCTCTATTCCAAATGCTTATTGTAAGAAATTTTGGAAGTCTAACAGGTGCTTTTAAAAATCACTTTTTTTATTATGTCTGAAGCCTGTAATTTGAACTCATTGGTTTTAAAATAGAGATATTTAGGGGCGCCTGGGTGGCGCAGTTGTTGGGCGTCTGCCTTCGGCTCAGGGCGTGATCCCAGCGTTCTGGGATCGAGCCCCACATCAGGCTCCTCTGCTGGGAGCCTGCTTCTTCCTCTCCCACTCCCCCTGCTTGTGTTCCCTCTCTCACTGGCTGTCTCTCTCTCTGTCAAGTAAATAAATAAAAAATCTTTAAAAAATAAAAAATAAAATAGAGATATTTAAGGAACTTGACCCAATAATGAAAAGCTATTGAATGTATCCACATCTTTAATGGGAAAACCAGTGCTTTTTAAAAGGAAAATCTAATTCTGGAAAACTTTATTTGGTCACATTATTACTACCACTTATAAGTGAGTCAACATTTGATACACGGATTCAGAAGAAAATTTCTATCCAAATACTTGAGACTGAAGGAATACAGAAATATATTCTCTTTGGATAAGCGAACAATTGATGAGGCTGAATAAAACCATACATCCCCCCCGCCCAGCTTTGTTGAGATATAACCAACGTATAACATTCTGTAAGTTTTGAGTATACAACATGATGATTTGACCTGCATCTATGTTACAAAATGATTACCACAGTAATGGTAGTTACCACATCCACTACCACATATACTTACTTGGTGTGTGTGTGTGCGTGTGTGTGTGTGCGTGTGTGTGTGTGTGTGTGTGTGTGTGTGTGTGCGTTGAGAACTTTTAGGCTTTATATTCTTAGCAACCTTCAATTACACGGTTTATTAACTATAATTTCCATGCTGTACAATAGATCCCCAGAACTTACTCATTTTATAACTGGAAGTTTGTACCCTTTGACCAACATCTCCCCATTTTCCCTATCCCTCAGTCCCTGGCAACCATTCTGCTTTCTGTTTCTATAGGTTTGTTTGTCTTAGATTCCACATATAAGTGAGATCATGCAGGATTTGCCTTTCTCTGTCTGACTTATTTCACTTAGCATAATGTCCTCCAGGATCATCCATGTTGTTGAAATGGAAGCATTTCCTTCTTTTTCATGGCTCAATAATATTTGTAAATATTCATACATAATATTCATATAAATAGATAGATAGATAGATCGGATCTTCTTACCCATTCATCCATCAACAGACACTTAGGTTGTTACCATATCTTGGCTATTATAAATAATGTTGCAATGAACATGGGAGGGTAGATATCTCTTCAAGACCCTGATTTCATTTCCTTCGGGTATATACCCAGTAGTGAGATTGTCAGATCGTATGGTAGTTCTATTTTTCATTTTTTGAGGAATCTCCAAACTGTTTTCCATAGTGGTTGAACCAATTTACGTTCCCACCAGTGTACAAGAGTTCCCTTTTCTC
Source organism: Ursus maritimus (assembly GCF_017311325.1). Classification (NCBI taxonomy): domain Eukaryota; kingdom Metazoa; phylum Chordata; class Mammalia; order Carnivora; family Ursidae; genus Ursus; species Ursus maritimus. Next base: position 32,562,225 of record NW_024423319.1, on the reverse strand, counting down.
CACATCTTTGCCAGCACTTGTTATTTCTTATCTGATTGATAATAGGCATCCTAACAGGTGTGAGATGATGTCTCATTATGGTTTTGATTTGCGTTTCCCTAATGATCAGTGATGTTGAGCACATTTTCATGTGTCTGCTGGCCATTTGTATATCTTCTTCAGCAAAACAGCTAGTCGGGGCCTTTGACCATTTTTAATTGAATAATTTGGTTTTTTTGCTATTGAGTCATCTGAGTTCTTTATATATTTTGCATATTAAACACTTATCAGACAACAGTTTGTAAATATTTTCTCCCATTTTGTAGGTTGTCTTTTTCTTTTGTTCATCATTTTTTATAATAATTTTTTATTGTATTATGTTAGTCACCATACAGTACATCCCTAGTTTCTGATGTAAAGTTCCATGATTCATTACTTGCGTATAACACCCAGTGCACCATGCAATACGTGCCCTCCTTACTACCCATCACTGGCCTATCCCATTCCCCCAGTCCCCTCCCCTCTGAAAACCTCAGTTTGTTTCCCAGAGTCCATAGTCTCTCATGCTTCATTCCCCCTTCTGTTTACCCCCCCTTCATTCTTCCCTTCCTTCTCCTACCGATCTTCCTGCTATTTCTTATGTTCCATAAATGAGTCAAACCATATGATAATTGTTCTTCTCTGCTTGACTTATTTCACTTAGCATTATCTCCTCCAGTCCCGTCCATGTTGCAGCAAATGTTGAGAAATCATTCTTTTTGATTCCATTGTATATATGGACCACATCTTCTTTTGCCTTGCAGAAGGTTTATAGTTACATTGTCTCACTTGTTTATTTTTGCTTTTGTTGCTTGTACTTTTGATGTCATATCCAAAAAATCGCCAAGGCTAACGTCAAGAAGATTTCACCCTATGTTTTCTTCTAGGAGTTTTATGGTTTTGGTTCTTACATTTAAGTTTTTAATGCATTTCAAGTTAATATTTGTGAGTGATCTAAAATTAGGGCCTAGTTTCATTCTTTTGCATGAAAGTATCCAGTTTTCCCAACACTGTTTATTGAAGAGACTGTCTTTTCCCCGTTGAGTATTCTTGGCTCCCTTGTTGATCATTAGTTGACCATCTGCACATTGGTTTATTTCTGGCCTCACTATTCTGTTCCGTTTGTCTATGTGTACCTTTCCATGCCAGTGCCATCCTGTTGTCATTATTATAGGTTTGTAATATACTTTGAGATCAGAAAGTATGATGCCTCCAGCTTTGTTATTCTTTCTCAAGATTGCCTTGGCTACTCAGGGTCTTTTTTGGTTCCATACAAATTTTGGAATTTTTTTTTTCTATTTCTGTAAAAAAATGCCATGGAATCTTTTTTTTTTAAGTTTTTATTTGATTAGCGTTAACACACAATGTTACGTTAGTTTCAGGTGTATGACCTAGTGATTCAACATCCCTCTATACATTATGCTCTGCTCACCACAAGTGTGGCTACCATATGTCACCATACAACACTATTACAGTATCATTGACTGTATTCCCTACACTGTACCTTTTATTCGCATAATGTATTTATTCCATAATTGGAAGACTGGATCCCCCACTCCCCTTCACACATGTTGCCCATCCTCCATCCCCCTTCCTCTGGCAATCATCAGTTTGTTCCCTGTATTTATAGGTCTGATTCTGCTTTTTGTTTGTTTGTTTATTCATTTGTTTTGTTGTTAAGATTCTACAAGTAAGCAAAATTATATAGTATTTATCTTTCTCTGTCTGACTTATTTCACTTAGTATAATACCCTCCAGGTCCATCCATGTTGTCATAAATGGCAAGATCTCATCCTTTCTTGTGGCTGAGTAATATTCCATTGCATATATACCACATCTTCTTTATCCATTCATCTATCAATGGACACTTACATTGCTTCCATATCTTGGAATAATGCTGCAATAAACATAGTAATGCATGTATTTTTTTTGAATTAATGTTTTTTTTTTCCTTTGGGTCAATACCTAGGAGTGGAATTGGACCAAATGGTAGTTCTATTTTTTATTTTGGTGGGAACCGTATTACTGTTTTCCACAGTGGCTGTACTAATTTACATTCCCACCAACAGTGCAAGAGGGTTCCCTTTTCTCCACACCCTTGCCAACACTTGTTGTTTCTTGTCTTTATTATTATAGCCATTCTGACAGGTATAACACCTTATACCTAGCTCATTGTGGTTTTGATTTGCATTTCCTGATGTTTAGTGATACATAAACAATCAATTCTACTTATTAGGGTCAGGGGAGTAGAAAGAATGTCAAGACTCTTTCCCCATATTAGAGTTAAAATAAAATATCAACCACGTCTCAATTATTTGGGTTGATTGGCTGAATCGGACTAGAGAAGAGACCTAGGCAAGGTTCACCACACATGGGTGATAACTTATTAGACAATGACTGGTCATCAGTCCCCCTTTCCTGTCTTCCTCCTTCGGGATGAGCAAGTAAGCACATGAAACTGGGGAGCAGGGGGCTGAGAAAGAGGGAAAAGTTTTTCATTAAGTCCAGGAAATAATAAAGAAAAAACAGCATTATATTTTATTCAAAAAACTAACACAGAATAGGAAGTAAAGTGCTCTGGGAAAAGAATGGAAACCAAACTGTGAGGATAATTTGAAAGAATTAGTTTCTTCTGCCTGGGAGGGTCAAAGAAGATCTCATTGAATAAGTGGCATTGACCTTGACCTAGAGGGTTGGGTGGGAATAAGCATTTGGAGATTAAGTAGGGAATGGAAGACATGTGAAGTGGGAATCACATGGCATGCAGAGACACGGGGAAGCACAGGGTATATTTCAAGTGATCTGTTCATCCTGTCTAGAGTTTGAGATGGTGAATGAACGAGAGAGAGAGATGTAGGAGATAGACTGGTGTCATAGTTTAAAGCTAGATTGTGGTGAGTTCAGAGGGAAGACACAGAGATTGAAGCTGGTCCTGAAAGCAGGGGAGAGCTAGTGAGAGTATTTGAGCAGAAAAAATGACATAACTTCACCATCAGTAGCTTATAGAAGGAAAGTAAGATTGGAGGGAGAGACAGTAGAAACAGAACTAGGAGTATGTAGTCACAGTTGGTGGAAGCAGAGAGGGGAACGTGAAATACACCATTCTGTACTGAACGGAAGTCTCTCCCCCAATCTGTCAGATATCCCCTTCTCAGTTCATTAGACTTCTTTCCTTCAGTTGGTTATAATTTTCCTGATGGCATTTTTATGTTGGTACATTCAGTAGGGAGCTGGGACCAATACTCTGTTCCTGCAAAACGTGCTGCCTCATATCTAGAGAATTTCACAGACCTCCTTGCCTTCCGCATTCTTCATACTTACAGTCTCTGAGATTTGCCACTACTGCAGCAGTTCAGTGTCTGAGAGGGAGAAACAGAAGCTAAAGGGATACTGAGAAGTGACTTGGTAATTTTTTTGTATGCTAAGATGAGCTGATGCAGGGAAATTGATTAATCTCAAAGAAAAAGAAAATGTATGTCCAGCTTTCCAGCCTGTGCCTATCATGACAGTAGAACAGGATCGTTACATAGTATCAAGGGGCTCTTTGCTCCCTTAAAACACTATGCACATCTGAAGGAGACCTCGAGGAGAAATCATTGCTATTGTATCATTGACGGGAAAATTGTCAGATAATTTTTGAGTAAATTATTTTTCTCCTTTCATGCATGCATTCAGATCAGCAATATAGTGTGATTTCTTGCATGGAAGGGATAGAAAACGATTTGCTCAGCGAGGAAAGTTCAAAGAGACATCACACGCACGTATTAGAATGGCAAAACAAAAACAAGGGCGCCTGGGTGGCTCAGTCGGTGAAGCACCTGCCTTTGGCTCAGGTCATGACCCCGGGTCCTGGGATCGAGTCCCTCATCGGGCTCCTTACCCAATGGGGAGCCTGCTTCTCCCTCTCCCACTCCCCCTGCTTGTGCTCTGTCTCTCTCTATCATATGAATAAATAAAACCTTTAAGAAAAACAAAAACAAAATAAAACAAAAAACCCATGAAAACCTGACAATGCCAATTGCTGGCAAGGATGCGGGGCAACAAGGACTCATTCATTCATTGCTAGTGGGAATGAAAAATGGTACAGCTACTTTTGAAGACAGTTTAGAAGTTCCTTATAAAGCTGAACAGAACCTTACCATGCAATCTGGCAATTATACTCCCAGATATTTACTCAACTGAGTTGAAAACTTATGCCCACACGACACCTGTACACAAATGTTTACAGCAGCTTCATTAATAGTCGTCAAAAACAAGAAGCAACCAAGATCCTTTAACAGGTGAATGGATAAACAAATTAGGGTACATCCATAAGGTGGGATACATTTACTAAAAACAAAAAACAGAAAAACAGCCTCTAAAGCCATAGATGAATCTTAAACAGACATTCTTAAATGATAGAAAGCAGTCTGAAGGGCATCTGGGTGGCTCAGTTGGTTAAGCGTCTGCCTTTGGCTCAGGCCATGATCCCAGGGTCCTGGGATCGAGCCCCGTGTTGGGCTCCCCGCTCAGCAGGGAGTCTATTTCTCCATCTGCCCCTGCCCCTGCTTGTGCTTTTTCACTCTCTCTCAAATAAATAAATAAATAAATAAATAAAATCTTTAAAAAAGAGAGAGCAGTCTGAAAAGGCTATACACTATATAATTCCATCCATATGACTTTTTGGAAAAGACAAAACTATAGAGGCAGTAAACATATCAGTGATTGCCGGTGATCTGGGGGAGGTTAATAAGCAGGTGAAGCAGAAGGGATTTTTTAAGGCACCAAAACTACTCCCTATGATACGGCAATGGTGGATACATGACGTAATGCATTTGTCAAATCCCATAAAACTTGACAGTACAAAGAGTAACCCTTAATGCACACAAATTATTAAGTCTATTAGGAAGTTAGGGGATCTCAGAATGAAATACAGACTGTAACACAAGATTTTAACCCTATTAAAAAGGCATGAAATGACCTCACTGAGAGGGTAGGAGAATAATATGCTGACCTCAATAACTTTGAAAATAAATGGATTGTATGAATTAAGTCAAAAGGAGCTGTACTTGATAAAGGTATTTCCCGTGGAGGTGAGGGTTAACGGTTTTGAAACCACTATACCTGGATACCAGAAAGGCACAATTAACTGAATGGACGGCAGAAGGGAGGAGCCAGGTTTCTTGCTGTTGGAGTTGTGAGGTTATAGGTGAGTAAGGGAAGGGGCCTAGCAGGAGCCACATAGTGATGGATTAGAATTGGAGACATCAGTACAAACTCCTATTTGCTTTTATATAGGTAAAGACAAATTTGTGTAGAAGTATTTCTAGATATGTGTATTTACACGGGTTCGTACACACGACTTCCCTTGCTCTTTCAGCTGAGAGGGCCTACAATACATGTCACTGCAGTAGCTATGAAGATACCTGGGACACAGATCTTTGCTTCCAATACTGTTCTCCAATAAAAGGAACCAAGAATTCTCGGAGAAATGACTGATTCTAGGACCGGGACAGGAAATATCCGGGTTTTTTCTTGTTGTTGTTGTTGTTTTTTTTTTTTTTTTTTTTTTAGTACCAGAGCATCCTCCTGCGCTGGAAACTAAGGTAGTTGTCAAAACAAAACAAAAACCCAATAATGGGGATAATGTCAAAGGGACAGAGAAGCCAAGAGAAAGAGCTCCCAACGGCCAATACTGGAACAGTTTGTGCAACAAAATAAGGTCATATTGGATTATAACACAACTTACAAAAATAAATATCTGTGAATTCATGGTAATAAATAAATGATTGACTAAAGAAATCAATGGGTGGGGAGAGAATAGACAAACCAGCCTTGTGAAAGATTTACGTAGATAGTCTGCTTTTAAGGAGATAGAGCATAGTGGAGGTCGTGCATAGTGACTTCCTGTCGAGGAGCTGAGTACGGAAGAGAGCGGGGGAATAGTAAATTTACATGGGAGAAACCTGACAACACTACCGCGGCCAGGGGGTCAAGGTTAATGGTATCAGTGATAAAACATGTGGAGGGGCACGTGGTGGCCCAGTCGGTTCAGCGTCTGTTTTCTGCTCAGGTCATGATCTCACGGTCCTGGGCTCCCTGCTCAGTGGGGAGCCTGCTTCTCCCTCTCCTTCTCCCTCTGCTTGTGCTCTCTCACGCTCTCTCAAATAAATAAGTAAAATCTTAAAAACAAAACATGTTGAGAGCATGAAGTGATATGAAGGGACGAGAGTGGTTTACCCGTGATCTTCCTCCATGGAACCCATAACATCAGTCTAATCGTGAGGAAAACACCAGAAAAGCACCAACTGAGGGACATTTGACAAAACGTGTGACCAGGACTCTTAAAGCATCAAGGTCTTCTTCACAAACAAGGAAAACCCGAGCAAAGGCCACAGCCGAGAGAGCCTCAAGAGATGGGACAACTAAACGTAACGTGGCATCCCGATGGAACCTTCGAGAGAAAGAGAACAGTAGGTAAAAACTAAGGAGATCTGCGTAAGGTATGAGCTTTAATCAAAATAACATATCAATGTTGGTCCATTAATTGTGGCATTTTTCTTTACTAATTTAAGATGTTAAAATAGGCAAAACTTGGTGTTACTCAGAAACTTTGTACCAGCTCTAGCAATTCTGCCAGTCTAAAAACTTAATATAAGAATCTATTTAGGGGCACCTGGGTGGCTCAGTCGGTTAAGTGGCTGCCTTTGGCTCAGGTCATGATCCTGGGGTCCTAGGATCCAGCCGTGTTGGGCTTCCCTGCTCAGCGGGGAGTCTGCTTCTCCCTCTGCCCCTCTCCCCGCGCATGCGCTCGCTCTCTCTCTCTCTCTCGCTCAAATAAATAAAATCTTTTTAAAAAAAGAATCTATTTAAACCAAAAGACATAGAACAGTTTGAGGTTATTAAAATCAATCTATTCTTAATCGTTACCAAAGTGTTCGACGGAGGCTCAGAATTTGTCGACTCTCCTCTCGGCCTATATTCCCCTCCTTTCTTCTCAAGACCACTCATCTGAGTATTTTCTCAGTGCCTTTTTATTTTTTAAGGCTCTTTAGGGAGGGTGTGCTCAAATGAAGAATAAAAATGGCTCAACCGTGAATATAACCTGTTGGCCGCAAGAAACCATGCTTAAGGCCTGATTGTAACTTCTGTTAGGGGCTTGTATTTAGCACGATCTGGAAAATGAAGCCACTGCAAACTGCAGATGAAGAGGGAAGGAGGCAGAGGAAGCCCGCTGTGTGGGTTTTCTTGGAGCATTAGTCGTTCTGTAGGTCTTGCGTTTTAGGGGACAGTAGAGTTATACTCAATATGATCTAGGGAGAACATTCCTAAAGGTGAGCATCCCTTGTTAACTTGGCGGCTTAGGGAGAATCAGGAACCAAACACCTTCCTCACTTCTGCAGGTGGCAATTATGTTCTGCAGTGGGAGGAGTCTGTTCTTTTTTTTTTTTTTTAAGATTTTATTTATTTATTTGACAGAGATAGAGACAGCCAGCGAGAGAGGGAACACAAGCAGGGGGAGTGGGAGAGGAAGAAGCAGGCTCCCAGCGGAGGAGCCTGATGTGGGGCTCGATCCCAGAACGCTGGGACCACGCCCTGAACCGAAGGCAGACGCTTAACCGCTGTGCCACCCAGGCGCCCCAGGAGCATTAGTCGTTCTGAAGCCCACGTCAGACCATTGGCCAGTTGTGGGAGCACTGTGCCGTCATTCAGGGTGCTCCCCTCGCTGACAAAATGGTAAACGCAGATGAATTCTCAAACCTTGGGGAAATGTTCTCTGGCTCATTTTAGAGGATGATACGAAAGCCTTCTGTGCATATTGGGTTCCCCTGCTCTCTGAACTGTCACCTAAAAAGAAACATCCAAACGTTCTATAGCTTCTGCAAGGATGCTGCAGATAAAGCACAGAATGGAGCTGCCTGGTCAGGGAATCTTAGGTCTCAGCTAAAGATTAGGTCAAACTCCTTTACAGAAAAGTTGTATTGATTAAATCAATGGAAGGGGTGACATTACAGGACTATTTGAACCAAGATCGAAGTCAATGGCAGAGAGGAATGCAGTTTGGGGAGCAAAGGAATATTTAGGCATCTCCCTCCCTCGATTCACGAAACAAGTCTCTGCAGAGAAGAAGGCTAAAGGACTCTAGCGTTCAGCAGAAAAGTATTTCAGAAGGGAAAAGGGATCCTGTTAAATGGAACTTGAACAAAGAAACAACAGAACTTTAAAATATCTCAAACTCAGAGCTTGATAGAATATATTGTATATGGTGCTGATAATTTATAGAACTGATTTTCCCCTTTATCAGAAATCTCTTTAAATTCCCAGCACCACTCCGTTACCTCCTGCCATTACTCATTTGATACTTACATGTTACAAGAATTGTCCTTTTCTTTTTATTTATAGATTGCTGATTCTGCTGGTTCCTTGCCTCTTTCATGTTCTCCTTGTTCTCTTCTCTGTTCTGTCCAGTGTTTATATTTAGAAATAAGCTAGCAGCATCCACAAAGTGGTAGGAAACATGACTCCAAAATCCACATGCATTGACCCTCAGAACTTGGGAAAGAAGTGATATGAATTGGGTAGTTTTGGGTTTGTTTGTTTGTTTTTTTTAGTGGCTTTCATGAAACTGGCGGATTTATGTTTTATATTTCTAGGAATTCTAAGTTTTGTTTACAATGAATAGGTCTAAGTGCCATAGTTTTGTGGTTTTTTTAACAGATTTTATTTGAGAGAGAGAGAGCATGAGTGTGCACAAGCGGGGGGGGGGGCAGAAGGAGAGGGAGAAGCAGGCTCCCCACAGAGCAGGGAGCCCCTATGCAGGGCAGGGCTTGATTCCAGGATCCTGGGATCATGACCTGAGCTGAAGGCAGACTCTTAACCGACTGAGCCACCCAGGCGCCCCTAGAAGGCAGTTCTTTATTCTCCTTTGTAACCCTCGTATTTTATTTGGTTTCATTTTATCATTTTCAAGGAGTTTATCTCTTACATTATAATGAAAGTCAAGGCAAAAAGTGATTCAAAATATATACATTCAATTACAGAAAAGATAAAGTCCATGATGTGAATGAACTCCGCCTTGCCAACACCATGGAAGAACTAACAAAGTGTATTTTGCCGATGTATCGACTTTGGCCTCTAAAAGTTGTGCAGTTGACTGTCAAGATTTAGAGATTTAGAGAAGCATCAAAACTATGCTTATACGGCAGAAATACAGCAGCATGATTGAATCAGAGTTTTGGATAACTAGTCCTTTATATGGACGAGTACTGCTAATGTAATTAAAATCATAATATTGACAACTGAACTGTTGCTGTGATTGACTCAGTTACATCATGGAGATTATGGAGTCTTGTTTTTCAAGTAACAATAGTGCTTAGTGAGAAAGGATTCTCAGGTTCTTCTGCTGGATATCATTCAGTTCCCTGACTCTGAAAAGACACTAGACTTATTCCTCTTCTTTTTCTCCCTCTTCTACTTGCCCTCTTGACTTCTATTCAATATGTAAGTCTATAGCATACTCCTCTCTTGAGGTATGGAGATTATAGATATAGATATAGATATTTCAAGGGAGGGGGATGGTTTGGGTTTGTGGAGGAAAGAAAGGGAGATAAGGAGGAATGGAACTCTCTTAGACCATTTGCAAATGGAAGGGAGAAATGATAAGCTTTCTTGATCAAAGCCTTAATCCATTTTGTAGATTTATACATATCACCAGGGCTATAGATCAAAGGTGTTTTATTTGCAGTTGTCATAGCCTTTTATGGAGTAAGAGATGGTATGCAAAAAGGAGGTTGTGCAAAAAATTATTTTTATAAGGAAACAACTTGGTTTACTCCTTTCTTATGATACTTTAGACGTTCTGGTTGATAACACACTCACCTAGGTAAATGTTGTACCTCTCCACCTATACTTTAAGCTCCTTGATGGTAACGACTGTGTTTCATTCTTATTTTATCTGTCAAGGTGGCTGACATAGAACCTGGTACGAAGCAAGACTCTCTCTCTAAATGCTTCTTGAATAAATGAACCCCAGGGAGTGGAGAGCTGTAAGACAACTTTTTAACTTTGAAGGAAACTGTAGTCCTTAAGGTACATTACCTGGGTTCTGTATACATTTCAAAATGATTCAAAAAGGTGAAAACTTACCCTCATTAATTATAAAGGTTTATGTTGGCAACCACTTAGTTCCTATGGTTACATCTCCAAGAAATTATAAAATAGGCACTTCAAGGGTTTGGGAACAGGAACAAATTGGCTGTTATAGAATTCATGAATGCTAATAACTCATTTACTTATAATGCTTATAATTAATTGGTTTAAAATCATCCACTGCAGTCTTAAAATGAATAGGATATTTAAAGGTCACCATTGCTCTTGGCTCTCATTTAAAACTCTAATCGAACAAAAATACATTGCGGATATCAATTAAAACATTTGAAATTATTCTCTAGTTAAACTTGGCCTAGAATGCGAAATGATGTATTCACTTGCTATCTTTTAACTGTGGTGATCTATACTCTGTGATTAAGTTATTATAAAACCATAATTTCCAAGATTTCAGACGATGGAGGATATGCCCATAATTTATGAAATGGAGCGAAGGAGAATGAATTATGTACATACTAAGGTAATTTCTTGTGAGATGTTGAGCAATGAGTCTTCACTTTTCTTCCTTCACTGGAAATGCCGATTGATAGCGTGTCCTACACCAAGTTTAACACCAAAGTACGAAATTCAATGAGAAAGTTCTTTTTTCAATGGAAGATATAGCACGCAACAGTACATCTCAACAAAATGAAGCGACTTATCTCCACATGATGCTAACACAGAGAAATAGCATTTCTTGTTGGAATTTTTGACAGGAGGTGTGTAAGCAGATGTATTGATACTACGAAAACTGCCGATTTGTCATTTTTAAAATTATAAATCTTTACGAAAAGTTACCACTGTTGGTTTGTAGCAGAAATTTTCAAACTATGTTCCAGGGAATGCTGTTTCAGAAAATGTTGATAGAAATGCTATTGATAGGGGCGCCTGGGTGGCATAGCGGTTAAGCGTCTGCCTTCGGCTCAGGACGTGATCCCGGCGTTCCGGGATCGAGCCCCACATCAGGCTCCTCCGCTATGAGCCTGCTTCTTCCTCTCCCACTCCCCCTGCTTGTGTTCCCTCTCTCGCTGGCTGTCTCTCTGTCACATAAATAAATAAAATCTTAAAAAAAAAAAGAAATGCTATCAATAATGCTTCATAACCGAATACATTTAGAGAATTGTGCATGTTGGTTCTCTCGCTATGTCTCCTTAGTCTAAATAGGTTTTTTCTATACTCCTGAAGGAATGTAGGAAAATGTATCTACCCACTTCATGATGTCTTTACTATGAAAACAATTTATCAAGACATCAAAAAACCCATGTTGTTCAATATGTTGCTTAAATCAACAAGATATAAAGAAGCACAAATACCAAGTGCGACAGATTGTATTTTCGAAAGACAAGTGCAACAATATCTCCCATCCCCCTGTTCTTCTTACAAAGTAACGTTGACGTTTTCCCTTTGGAGAAGTGGGGTCTGTGTTGCGTCTCCTTGAATCTGGGTGGGCTTATAACTACATGTAACTTCTGCATTATATGCAGAAGTGATGCAATTTGACTTCTGAGGCTAGGTCACAACAAATGATATGGTGTTTGCCTGATTCTTTCGGATACTTGCTCGGAGCCCCGAGCTGTCATGTGAGCTGGCCAGCAGTCTTGAGGGCTCCATGCAGTGCCATGAGCGTGGCCCGAACTAGCCCATATGGAGAGGCCACGTGGAGAGGGCCTGACCCTACATAAAATGAAACAAACGTCTGGCACTTTAGCTCCCCTAAAATTCCAGCTCCAGTCACCACCTGACCCCAATTACATGTGAGACTCTGAGCCTGAACCACTCAGCTGAATTCTTCCTGAAATTCTTGGCTCACAGAAATAATGAAATGATTTTTGTTGTTTTAAACCACTAAGTTTTAGGGAGATTCGTTATGCAGCAATAGCAACTGGAACATTGGGTACCATGTTCAGTAGAATCTCTAGTAAGAATACTAATTCTTCCATCACAATAATAAACCATTTATAGTCTCTTTGACCTTCAGCTTTTATCATTGTGAAATGAGGACAATCTTCTGAATTAAAAAAATGAATATGAGAAGCAGAAACTATTTCACAAGTTCCAAATCTCGAGATCTGTGGTAGACAAGCTGTGCTCACTGTCCAAAATATTTCCAGGAACATAATTTAGGGTTACTAAGTCACCAGGAGCATATGGCTTAACTGTTCTTCTTGAATTATTTAAATACATGAGAATATTAGAAATTTTGGCACCGATTTCTTTACCACTCACTGCCCACAGAGATCTTAATATGATTCAATCATTTAAAAGGACTTGAGCATTCTTAGATACAGATGCCTATCTCGACTTGAAAAGGCCCCATGCATACCTAAGAGCAATCAGATTAATTTCAGGATGATGATTCAAAGACTTCTTACACAATAATGTTCCCTCACATGGAGGAAAACCAAAAACACACTGCAAATTTCCTGAAGATGGGACTCCAATGTGCTTCATTAGTAATAAAGAGCCAGTTCATTTGTCTGGTTGCCAACGTTCCTCCTGGGGAAAGGAGGGAAGTCCTCATAGGCATTATTTAACAAATTTGAAAAAAGCCATTATTTTTTAATTTTTTAAAAGCGTTTATTTAAATTCCAGTTAAGAGTGTCATATTAGTTTCAGGTGCACAATAGAGTGATTCAACACTTCCATACATCACCTGGCACTCAGCACAAGCATACTCCTTAATCCCCATCACCTATTTCCCCCATTCCCCCAACCCCCCCCCACCTCCTCCCTTCTGGGAACCATCAGTGTGTTCTCTATAGTTAAGAGTCTGTTTCTTGGTTGCCTCTCTCTCTCTCTTTTGTCCCTTTGCTTGTTTGTTTTGTTCCTTAAATTCCACACATGAGTGAAATCATATGGTATTTGTCTTTCATTTAGCATAATACTCTCTAGCTCCATCCACATCATTGCAAATGGCAAGATTTTATTCTTTTTGATCGCTAATATTCCACCGTGTATATATACCATATCTTCTTTATCCATTCATCAGTCTATAGATACTTGGGCTGTTTCCATAATTTGGCTATTGTAGATAATGCTGCTATAAACATCGGGGTGCATGTGTCCCTTTGAATTAGGATTTTTGTATTGTTAAGTAACTACCTGGTAGTGCAGTTGCTGGATTGTAGGGTAGTCCTAACTTTTTGAGGAACCTCCATACTGTTTTCCAGAGTGGCTGCACCAGTTTACATTCCCACCAACAGTGCATAAGCAATTCTTTTTCTCCACATCCTCATCAACACTTGTTATTTCTTGAGTTTTTCATTTTAGCCATTCTGACAGGTGTGAGGCGATATCTCATGGTGGTTTTGGTTTGCGTTTCCCTGATGATGAGTGACATTGAGCACCTTTCTGTGTGTCTGTTGGCCATCTGGATGTCTTCTTTGGAGAAATATCTATTCATGTCTTCTGCCCATTTTTAAATTGGATTATTCATTTTGGGGGTGTTGAATTTAATAAGTTCTTTATATATTTTGGATACTAATCCTTTAATGGTTATGTCATTTGCAAGTATTTTCTCCCATTCCATAGGTTGTCTTTTAGTTTTGTTGGTCATTTTCTTTGCCATGAAGAAGATTTTTATTTTGATGAAGGCCAAATAGTTTATTTTTGCTTTTGTTTCCCTTGACTTGGAAGACATATCTAGAAAAAAGTTGCTATGGCCAATGTCGACGAAGTTACTGCTTGTGTTCTCGTCTAGAATTTTTATGGTTTCCTAGCTCACATTTAGGCCTTTCATCCATTTTGAATTTATTTTTGTGTGTGGTCTAAGCAAGTGGTCCAGTTTTGTTCTTTTGTATGTGGCTGTCCACTTTTCCCAGCACCATTTATTGAAGAGACTATCTTTTTCCCATTGGATATTCTTTCCTGCCTTATCGAAGATTAATTGGTCATATAGCTGTGGGTTCTGAAAAAGGCCATTTAAAGGAAGTGCTGATGATATGCATCTGAAGGAGGGAACAATATATGTCTGGGAAAATATTTTAAGCTTTAGAAATCCAGTGTTTGTCTAGGAGTGTGAAATATTAACTACCTCTTTCTAGTCAAAATTTGAACTTTCTTTCTTCAAATATTGACATGTAATGTTATCTTAATAGAGATGCTAATTTCCTCTTTATCATCTAACCAGTAAAAGATTATTCATCATCTTCATTTAAACTCAATACTCCCTAGCGTTTACGTATCTTTTACCAAGTACCCGGTATATGTATTAACCCTTTTAATCTTCACAACTCTATGGGATAAGTACTGTTAGTATACCCATTACACAGGGGAGGAAACAGAGGCCCAAAAATATTAACTTGCTCAAGATTTTAATCCGTAATTGATAGAATCTTTAGAGCCAGGGCTGTTTATTACCAAGTCAGATCACTTCTCTTGAACGTTGGCTTGCATGTAGTGCTAACCATAGATGATACGGAGTTAGAGTTCTGGGTTTTCAAGGTCACTGACTCTGATCTTGGATAAGTTACTCAATCATTCTGACCCTCTATCTCTGCTACCGTGTGATGATAATAATACCATTCCTGTGCTTATAGTGCAGTTTTGACGATTATAGGTAATATGTAAAGTACCAGTATAGCATTCAATACACAGTGATGCTGATGATAGCGACGGTGGTACCGCCTTCTTCCAGGGCTTTCTGCTCAAAGCTTAACATGATCACACACACACAGACACACAGGGGCAGCCCTGTAACTCAGCAGGCATTGGGTGATCTATTCGAGGAGGTCAAGCCTGCAATAAGAATGTTATATTGGTAAGACAGGCTTGAGGCAGAGAGGATTCCCTTGGACTAACCATCTGCCCCATGGCATCAGAAAGAGGCAGACAGGGTAAGGGAGAGGCCTAAGTTCATTGATCCCAGGTCTCCCAAGTCTGTCCTTGCAAGGTTTATGCCGGAGCAAGGAAGAAGTTGGCAGTAAGATTGTTGGGTGTACCTTTGAACATGTAAATTTGAAGGTAACGATTGCAAGAGTAAGCATTTTCTTGGGAAAGCTCATTTGTATTTTAAAATGTGCTGAAAATCCATAGAAACATATTAGAAAGAGTTTAAGAGACTATAATTATAAACAGTAACAGAAAATAATTATGATAATGATATTCCCAAAGTCTTCAGATAATCTTTTCCTTTAGAAATGATTTTGGGCTATTTATAGTATTCTGTGGGGAAAATATACCTATTTTTAAAGTACTTCAGTTAAATAACTAGGACATTATAGCAGTCTTGCATCTAGTACTTTATGATGACTAGGTAAATATATTGATAAAACATCTGTATGGAAAAAAATCAGATGTAAAATACCCATGTGTTTAGCCACATCCAGATAAGCTTGCTAAAGTTGACATTTGTTTTATGGCTTAAATGTCACAGTGGGCTTTATCCCTACCTCCTTCACACAAACTTATTTCTAGAAATTGTTTTCAACTAGATGAGTTAAGAATTTGGAAAACGAGGGGCGCCTGGGTGGCACAGCGGTTGAGCGTCTGTCTTCGGCTCAGGGCGTGATCCCGGCGTTACGGGATCGAGCCCCACATCAGGCTCCTCCGCTATGAGCCTGCTTCTTCCTCTCCCACTCCCCCTGCTTGTGTTCCCTCTCTCGCTGGCTGTCTCTCTCTCTGTCGAATGAATAAATAAAATCTTTAAAAAAAAAAAGAATCCTCTGGGAAGATTAAAAAATACAAATGCTTAGTGACCACTTCTAGACTGTCATTGCCGAAATATATGGGAGAAACACTGATCTACAGTAATGAAAGTTACCCTTAGATGATTTTGATCCAAGTGGATCATTATCTATCCTGAGAAATAATGATTTTCAACAACCCAGAAAATACAGCTGTCCCCTCTACTACAACATCTCCAGTAAAATAAACTCACAAATTCCTCAGGGAGCCAATTCTTTTGAAAAGTTTTGGTTTTTAAATTCCTCCTTAAAATCAACCTTGAAAATTCTTCCTTAAAATTGACCTCCTAGAGACTTTGACCTATTGAGCTCTTTTTTCTCCCAGGGCCATTTCTCCAGTGCCCACCCCACCTTCACTCCCCATTCCCAATACATTTCCTCTTTTGCGAACTAGACATCCCTTGACTTCATATGAGGTGGACCAGATGTTGATATTATTTATCAATGTGTGTTTCATCCGCCATCTACACCACAGTCATGTGAAGGGCCTTATTAAGATTGAAACTTCTGGGTGCTACTCTAAAACTATTGAATTAAAATCTTTGGTGGAGAGACCTGGGGGCCTACTATTAGTAGGGACGGGGTCCACTGTTAACAAGCGGGGTGGAGGGTGTTCACACTGCATTGGTTCCCACAGGTGTTTGTGTATCTAGGCTGGAGAGGGGCAGGGGGAAGAAATTATGCCCATCAGCTCCTTTGTTCTTGGAGAAGTCTCTCAAAGATCCCTGTCCCTCCAGCACAGACCCTGAGATTAGCAAACAAACCGCTCCCATACACCCAGGCATCTTCCAAACTGCTACTTGCATGCTGTGTCTCAGTGGGGCTGTTTGTTGTGCTGCCTCTTCAAGGGAGAGGACTCAGTTTCCCATCACCCTCTAGCTCTCCCAGAGCTGAGTCTACTGATTTTGAAAATATCAGGTGTTAAGCCCCACCGAATGTAAGAACTCAAGAAATTAACCCCTCTGGTTTTCAAAGCCAAATGTTATGGGGATTAGTCTTCTCAGTGTGGGTCCCTCACGCTTGGTGTGCCTGGTGTGTGCTCTGCTCCTTTCCCCTCTCCATGTCTGTGGTGTCCCTCCCTCCCATGAACTGTCCAATGGGTTCAGTTGGTTCCTGGCCATGTTTTTGCCTTTCCTACACTCTTCCATGTGGCCTCTTCTTTACATTTAGCTGCGGAGAATCTGTTCTGCCAGGCTTTGGGTTGTTTCCTAGGTTATTCACACTGATGTGGGTGCTATCTAGGTGTGCCCCTGGGAGGTAAGGTGAGCCCAGGATCCTCCTATTCTGCCATCTTCCCCTGAGCTCCAAGGAACGTGTATTCTTGACAAGAACACCAGGCCACATCGATGCAGAGGTTTATAGATCACAGTTTGAGAAACACAGATCTAGGAGCTTATGATGTAACAAAGGCAGCAAAATAAATGCTTGCTTTCTCCGAGTGTATCAGACGAATACCAGCCATAGTATTGTCGTAGAACCATCAACACGACACAACTACTTTTACCTCCAGAGATAGACTCATTCGTGTGTAGTGTATTTCAACTCTTATTGTGGATATTTTTTTAAATATAGAGAAATTCCATTTTAAAATGTAGAAATGCTGATGTAGTTAGTCAGAGGTGGGACCTGCCTGGTATCGCATGAAAATTTCTTCAGGTGGTTTGAAGGTATAGCTTAAATTGAAAGTGGTGTATTTGGTTGGGGCACAGGTGGGGACGTGGAAGTGAGGAAAGAATCTGAAGAATCTGTACCCAATAAAGCAGTGATTGGAGAAGCTAAAGACAAGCTGTGTTAGTCTCAGAAAGAAAAAAAACTGGATATTTGTGAAGAGAAACACCATCATTGAGTGAACTTTAACCATTGTTTTTAGAGAGAGAGAGAGACATTGCTATATATATGTATATATATAAACATTGTTATATATATATATACATAACAATTGTTTATTAAAAATTCATTCAACAAAAATTTTTGAGTGCCAAGCAATGCACCAGGACTCTGGAGGTATACACTTGAAGACGACATACAGAGTCCTTGCCTTCATGAGACAGTCTAACCTATGTCTTTCTTACATCAAAAAAAAATAAACAAATAACTAATTACAAATATTATGCTATGGAAAAACATATCAAGAGTATGTAGCCTAGTCTGGAAGGTCAAAGGAAGGCTTTCATAAGGACAACTTTTAAAATTGAGACTTAGTGTGTGACTACAGCTTTGTGTGTGTGTGAAGGCTCTGAGGCAATAAGAAAAGCCACTGTGGTAGTTCCCAAAGTGTGGTCCCCAGACCAGCAGCAGCAGCAGCATCTGGGAACTTGCTAGAGATGCCAATTCTCAGGCCCTACCCTAGACCCACTGAATCAGCAGAAACTGTGGGGTTGAAGCCCGGCCATCTGTGTTTTAACAAGCCCTCCAGAGGATTCTGATCCGAACTCAAGTGTGAGAACTACTGGTCTACTCTGAGAGCCTGAACCACAGCCAAAGTGGTAGAGCGCAGTGAGCAAAGGGGGAAATGGCAAAAGAAGAAGCTAGAAAGATAAATGGGAGTGAGATTTTACTGGGCTCTATAAGCCCTATTTGAAGATTTTGAATTATTTGACCCCAAAAATAACAAATCATATTTCCTGAATGTGTATTATGTGTAAGATTCACAATAACCTTATGAGGTAGTTTGCTATTATTGTTTCCCTTTGTAGGAGAGTAAATGGAGTCTCAGAGAGGTGGCTTTTCCAATGTTCTATAGCTACTAAGTAATGGAGCTGGGATTACAATCCAGCCAGTTTTTCTCCAGAGACCAGTTTGTTAACCACTCAACTGTACTGATTATTTTAAGTCAATGGGAAGCTATTGAAGGGCCCTAAATAGGAGGGAGAGATAATTGTATTGAACTAAAAAAAAATCATCCTAGTTGCTGTGTGGAGGATGATTGTAGAGGTCAAGTCAAGCAGCAGGAAGACCTGTTAAGAATCTATTGTAGAAATTCCTGTGAAAGATGACAATGGCTTGGATCAGGGTACAAATGAAAAGAAGTGGATAAACTCAAGGTTTGTTTTAGAGGTAGAATTGGTAGATATAGTAATATCTTCACTATTTTTTATGCATTTCAAGGTTACTCTGGAGGCTGTGTGAAGAATGGATTGAAGGTGGGCAAGAGTGGAGGCAGGGAGACCAGTTATCATCCAGGAATGAGGAGTTAGTGGTGTGAAATATAGAGAAGTGACAGGAAATAAGGTCAGAGAGGGAGTCTGGGGCTAAATTAAATAGAATCTTGAAGGTCATAATACAAAATGTGGTTTGTATCTTAATTCAAGTAGAAGCCATTGCAAGGTTTTAAGCAGATAATGACACAATCTAATCTTCTTTTAAAAAGATCATCCTGCGAGCAATGAAGGGAATTAATGGGGAGTGTGGGAGATGAAAGAGGAAGACCAGTTAGAAGGCTACTCTGGTATAGGCAAGACATGATGGAAGAATGGTGAGAATGTGGATGAGAGACAACAGATCATAAAACTGATAAGACTTTGTGATGGAGGTTTCTGGAATGAAATACTTGGTGCCATTGATTGAAATAAGGATGGTAGGGAAAATGACAAGTGCAGTCAGTTTGAGGTGCAAGTGTGTGTGTGTGTGGCGTGGGGCTCAAGTGATAAAACTAATTCTCATAATTATCACAAAAAATCTATTGAGGATTGTAGAGATGAATGAAGTACTTTGCTCAATCTCACACATTTGGTGAGTAGCAGAGTGGATTCAAATCTAGGTCTGTCTGATTCTGCAAATTACGTTCTTTTCATTTATCCCACATGGCGTTTTCATGGTAGTGAATCTTTAGTAGAATGTATAAGGCAAGAAATAACATGACATGGCAGAAAGGAAGTAAAGAGGGCTCTTTCCTTGGACTTCTCCTGGCCTGATGGACAACGTGGAGGTACCAGGAAAGAACCTAGGTTTAGGGAAAGGAGGCCATGGGAAGAACTGAGTGAGAATGTTCAGCAAAATGAGAGATGCTAAGTCGTAGAGTGTAGCCTTTTGGTGAAGAGCCTGAAAGTTCACCCCTACACAAGATTATTGCTTGGATTTGACATGCTATAAGGGCGGTATACTACAGGCTTGAGAATAAGGGGGTTACATAATCTGGATATCACATAGGGAATATATTTACTCATTAACATGGGAAGAGGACTTGACGTCATTACAGAGACAAGCAGTCATCCAGCTGGTTGCAATTTGTTTTTGTGTATAGAGAGGAAGGGGCACATCTGAGACCTCTAAATTTTCAGAGTTCCTTGAAATTCTTGAGGGTCATGTCTTAAGATCTTTGCAGACTTCCAAATTCATGAATACCACTATAGCATAAAATATCCCCATGAAATGTAGTGAAGTATGACTGAAAATTTTAAGGGAATCCTTTGGGCCTGTAACAGTCCTATAAATACAGGTCTAAAATAATTCATAAAGCTCTTAAATTCTACCAATAATGTAAGCCACCATACTCTTACATTGCTTCACTTTCACCAGCATTATTGCAAATTGGCATTCTTTGTACAGCCTTTTTACAAGAAATTTACCTCCCCCCACCCCGTCCAATTTTTAAAAATTACTATGTCTTCCATTTCCAAGAGAGAACAACAAAGCCATGGTATGATGCGGGCACTTAAAGCAAAAGAAAATGATGTCTGTGGTGGGAGATCAGCTAGGTTCACTCACTAGCTAAGTTACTCACCTCCACACACCAGCCACAGAGAGTACATGGTACAATTTCATGCCCCAGCACACTGACAAATGACTATGTGTCATGAACCTTCAGAATCACTTGAGAATAATTGGAACTGAGTTTCAAACCTGGGAATGCTCAGAAGAGGTTGACTATACATTAACCCTTGTGTCATTTAGTTAAGGTAAGACAATTGGCCTAAAACCCTACCTACCCAGTAATCATAATCATTCATCTGGAGCCCTTCTGCTTGTAAAGATCAAATCATATGTTGCAAAGGGACTGCATATGAGCATGCAAGTGTCATCTCTTTTACATAGAACTGCTCAATTTTATATGTAAAAACCGTGTGTCATTGATATTGCCTCCTAGGCAACATTTGGCAAGACCAGGTGTTACAACTTGGGGAGATGTGTCAATGACATCTAGTGGGTAAGGGCAGGGATGAGGCTGTTAAACACCCTACAGTGCACATGACAGCCCCCTACAAGTCAGAGTTATTCAGTCCAAGATGTCTATACTGTTGAGGTTGAGAAATGCTGCCCTATGTCAAGACAACTGTCTAATCAGGGAAAGGCCACTTTTAATTTTTCCCACGAGAAGCTATGCTTGGTTACCAGTCCTTTGTTCCTTTGGTTCTCGCAGTCCTATGACTGGAGAATCTACATTCCTAGGGTAATGGATACGATATTTTTCTATCTGCAAACTCACTTCTTTTAAGTAAGTCACTGACCTTCGTGATGTATACATCTATCCCACACATAAATATTGCTATAGACTGAATATTTTGACACCTCAAATTCATATGTTAAAATACGAATCCCAATGTGATGATATTAAGAGGTGGGACCTTTGGGAAGTGAACAGGTCATGAGGCTGGAGCCCTGAATGGGATTAGCGCCATTAGTGCCCTCATGAATGGGATTAGTGCCATTGTGAAAAGAGACCAGAGACTGAGCTTGCTTCCTTTCCACCTCCTGAGGATACAAGCAGTCAGCCATCTGCCACTAGGAAGAGGGCCCTCACCAAGGACCCGACACTGCTGGCATCCCGAGCTCAGGCTTCCAACCTCTAGAACTGTGAAAACTACGTGTTTGCTGTTGAAGCTACCCCATTTGTGGCATTTTGTTATACCAGCTACAGCTAAGACAAATATTTTGCATCTACTGTGCTAGTTCTGAAGTTATGGTGGAGAATAAGATGGACAAGCAGTCTTCCCTTATGGTCCCACAGCATTTGTATTTTTGTGAGGGATACAGACAAGCAAGCAGATGATCGCAATGCTGAATGGTAGGTGCTGTGATGGACAAAGTCCAGGTTCTCTTGGAGCTTGGTATGTATCTGTTAAGAACGGGCATTTGGGGGCAACTCACCTTAGAAGTGTAACTATTCTCGGATGGTTCCATTATCATTTCTTCTCTTCACTGGGCGGGCATTGAGCCGGGCCAACTCACAACCTGTTCACCTGGTCCTTGACTCAGCCCTGCCTCGCAGGCAGGATGAGTAGAATGAAGGAAGATGATGCAGAGTGGCATGTGGGGGTATCTTTCTGGAAGAAGTGACCTCAAAGCACAAACAGCAGGACAAGAAGAAATTAACCATGGGGAAGGAGGAGAAGAAGGGGATTCTAGGCTGGAAGGAAAGCATGTGTGAGAGTTTGGACTCAGTCGAGGAACTGACTTGAGCCTCTGTAGTCTAAGCTATTTTGAACTTGTATTGGTGGATGAGAAAAATAGAGAGTTCAAGGGCAAGGCTTAGGTGGGTCACACCGATCTCATCTCTAGTCCTGAAATCACCTTCATTTTTTTCCTTCTGTGTATATTACAAAAACAATCCTCATTCATTGTTAAACATTTCCGAAGTGTATGAAATGAGAGATGAAAGGCCCCAGTAACACTTGTCAACTTCCCTTCCCAAAGGTAGCCAACGTTAATAGTGTGTATCCTGCTGGCCTTACCTTCACTTCTTCTTAATGCCTTTGCCTTCACATGCTCTTTATAGTCTTCAGAGTCTTAAAGCGTAAATTGTATCATGATACAGTTACAGATATGAGCCTTTTCCTCCTTTCACTTTTTTTGCAATATTTTCTAGAAATTTTTTATGTCGGCACATATGGACCTACCCTGTTCTTTTAATATCAGCTTAGTATTCCATTATATAGATGTATCATAATTTATTGGGACTCTTACTTCACCGAAGTTCCCCCAGTTATAGATTCCTTTTCTGCTAAGTGGGCAGGGCAGTGGATTGCCCGCTGAGGAAGCAGTGGGCTGTGTGATGATGGGGAAAATAATGAGAACTCCTTAACTGAGAATTACATACAGACTGTCTGCATCTGAAACCTCCTGTCTAAACGACCGTCCCTTGCCCAAGGCATTTTTCCCTTCTAATTTCTACACAAACCCTTTAAACTGCAAGTTTTTCTCTGCCCTGCCCCCTCAAGAATGCCTCTGATTTCACTTTAATATGATTTCTTTGGGATAAATGTATCTGAGGAGGGAAGGGCAGGGAGGGACCCAGAACCTACCCACCTCCCTTTTCCAGCTATGCAGGAAAGCAACGATCAGTTGCTTTCAGGTATAACTGAAATGCTAATCAGGCTTTTACAAGTATGAATAAGGCAAGGAAAGGAACTTGGGAAATTCTCAAAAATAAGCAGAATGCAGTTAACAGGAAGCAGAAAGTGGAGACACCTGACTGTAAGTCAACAGCAAAATCACACGTGTTTGAAAGGCCCCAAGCTCAGAGGGATTTCTTTGAATTGTTAACTATATCATGGTTTTCTTCTATTCTTATCTTCGCTGGGTTTGTTGGCATATGTTTACTGGATCAAGAAAACCGGCAGTCTGAATTACTGTTTAAAAAAGTATCTCCATGGGGCGCCTGGGTGGCACAGCGGTTGAGCGTCTGCCTTCGGCTCAGGGCGTGATCCCGGCGTTCTGGGATCGAGCCCCACATCAGGCTCCTCTGCTATGAGCCTGCTTCTCCCTCTCCCACTCCCCCTGCTTGGGTTCCCTCTCTCGCTGGCTGTCTCTCTCTCTGTCGAATAAATAAATAAAATCTTTAAAAATAAATAAATAAATAAATAAATAAATAATAAAAATAAAAAAGTATCTCCACACCACCTTTCACTTGACAATTTTGTGAACAATGGAATCATCTACATCCTTCTAGATCACAAAGCAGAACTGGATATCAGGTTTTCTTTCTTTTCAGCCCCAAATCGTGTGGACTAAGGCAGGTGTGATCATTGGAGAGGTAGATTGTTCAAGATACACTGGGAAACCTGGAGTTGACAGAGGAGAGACAAGAACATGAGGAGCTGGGCTAGGACAGTTGCCGAGAGAACAGAGGAGAAGGAGAGGGGAGGTAAACTGAGAAGAGCTGGAGCCAGAGCAGAATTCAGTGCAGAAGTCAAGAGAGGACTCAATCAAGCCAGTGAGGGACAGGCATACAGAAACCTGGGGACTATTCCAATAGACCGCCAGTGGCCTGACCAGGTTGAGTCTGCACGGAACAGGATTGGAAAGAAAGGGCCACTGTCGAGAAGTTACACTACTGAAATGAGTTGCACCAAAATTGCTTGATATTAAGTCTGAATAACTCTGAGGATCCCACCGGACTGAGGTAGGAAGAGCTTGGTTTTAGTGGGGCAGATTAAAGGACATCGGGTGAAGCATAGCAATGGCTGGTTAATTCTCAGACGTGGAGCACTTTGCTCCAAATTCTTCCCAGCCTCCTAGGTACTTAGTCACCCTTGTGTGGAATTGGGGATCCAGGGCAATCTGTATCTCATATTCTTCTGAGCCATTTACTGCTTCAGAGAGGAGTGGTTATGGTCACGGTAAGAGGAGAACAGAGTCAATTGTAGTTGGAGTGGGCAACGAGCGCGCCATGAATATGGACAGTACTTATAACAGAAATGAGTGAGGCTGAGAGCTCTACGGAAATGTCCTCCAGTCCCTTGAAGAGATCGATTGGTGTGGAAACATAGCTGCCCATCCTATACAGCAGCTCATTGGTGCAGGCTCCTCACTGGGACGCCAGGGTCTGCTTATGCTTCGTAACTGACGTCACCCTACTAAGCTTTGGACTTCAGAGTTCACTTAGGACAACAGTTTCCAAATTCTATTCTTCACAGGAGGGTTTATTGTTATCAAATGGAATCTTACAGAAAGCTGTCCTATGTAAACATATGTTACAATATTTTAAATTCAAATTTATACCATTTACTTAGGGTATAACCCATACGTGAATAAAGTTTTGATAAATACAGACCTTGGAAATATGGGGTTCTGGGTGACAGTTGTATTCTTACGTTCAGCTTTGGTATCGAATTTATTTTTTCTACCAGGTTTT
Source organism: Ursus maritimus (assembly GCF_017311325.1). Classification (NCBI taxonomy): domain Eukaryota; kingdom Metazoa; phylum Chordata; class Mammalia; order Carnivora; family Ursidae; genus Ursus; species Ursus maritimus. The sequence goes on along the minus strand of NW_024423319.1, from coordinate 32,537,325 downwards.
GGTGGCACGGTAAAGAGACATTCCTAATTCACACAGATAAATTGCAAATAGAAGCAGTGTTTTGGATAGCTCAACTTAAATCTCTGGGGGATCTTGAATTCAATAGAAATGATAGGAATAGCTATCAGTCAAGGTCTGCACTAAAAACTAATTTACCCGGTAGCACAAATTAACCCTGTAGTGGTTTCCGATATACTACAATTTGATATTTATTCCATTTGAGTGTTTTATTATCTTCCTATGTTTTGAAAGATATTTAACAATATGATTATTGTAATTAAAACTGAATACTTTCAGAAACACCATAACCTCTTTAAGGAATCTTAAAGGTCTTTGAATCAGAGTTGCAAAACCCCCGACCTAGGGAGATGTCTGCTCTGGGAACAGCATTGTGAGAAGTGAGTGTGGGAATTCAATCAGAGGAAAACTGCATCTCCTAAGAAAACTATGTTCTAAATCAAGTTGGAGAAGCATATAAGCAAATTCTGTGACTCACAAGAGGCATACTCGATTGTTCTGTGGATGATGGAACAATGGAAAGACTGGCTCTCTGACTATCCATGTGTGGGACCCGGTGGAGGTCGGCTTATCTCCGAAGTAGGTCCTTGCCTGGGGTGCACAAGAGACTGTCCCTTGGCGGATCGAAGTTCTACCGCAATACTTGGTACCCAGATTTTCCAGTAAATATTAAGTGAGTGAGTGAAGAGGACTAGGACTGGTGATCTGCTTGAGGAGCTCACAGAGGCAAGAGAGCCTCCGGAAGTACATTGCTGTCTTCAGAGGCCATAAGATTGCCTTGCGCATAATAGATGCCCCACTCGTGTTTACTGCATGAATTCAGACCTCTAGCCTTGAAGGCCAGGGCCTGCCTGTTTTTCTTCAACCTCCTGCACGGACTTCAGTCTTCTTCAGCCTGCCTCGCCCCTTTACAGTGGGCCCTCCCACACGGAATGTGCTCCAAGCTAGGACTCTGGCTACCATGGTGCTAAGGAACTGATTCCTTCTTCCTGTCAGCTGTCGGTCTCCCAGAACGAACACCCCAACTAGTTCTCTGGTGCTTTCATTTGCCTGAAACCAGTCCCTTCCTCAGTTGCGTCCGATGGTTGCCTTTTCCCTTCCTGGTTTTACCAACTCATAACACCGCCCCCATCAACGTCTACTCCGCAATGACATTGAGCCCACCCCGTGCCCCAAATCATGTCATGCCTTTGCATCATCCCATCTCTTCATCTCCTTCTATTTCCCCTGATGCACCCAAATGTGGAATGGTGAGGCTCAGTTATAACAAGAGGTCACATTTATTCAACACGCGCCGGGTGCCAAGCGCCGAGCTCAGTGCCTCTACGCTTTACCTCAATCCTCACAGAAACCCAGGGAGGCAGATACTGCAGTTTCCCCCCATTGCTCAGCTGAGAAAAATGAAGTCGGTCAAGGAATAATCAGCTTGCCCAAGGTCATACAACTTGCTAGTGTGAGATCCAGAATCTGATTCTAAACCCCGGCCTCCTAATTACTTCTTACACTCTTCCCTTACAAAACAGCTTGCTGGAAGGAAGCATATCGTTAGCAAATAAGTCATTGTTTGGGATTCTGGCTGGAGTCCAGCCTATATACAGGCTTGCAGAACAAGGATCAGGACACTGCTTTTTTATCTCAGTCACTTCTCCCGAAGGCAAGCACTGATACAACTCCCCGTGTTCCTTTATCAGATGTGGGGCTGAAGGATGGTTCTCCCTCTTTTAGCAAGGTGAATATGAGTGACACTGAGAGGGCAAGAAGCTGTCCCCGAGTCACACGTCTAAGGTGTGGCAGAAGCAGGAACAGAACCTGTGAGTTGGCAATCCTGACCCACCTACACTCCCAGGCTGTGCCTAGATAAGCGACACGGGGAATTTCCAAGTGTGCTTGAGAATTCTATATTACTCCCAAAAATATCTCCAGTGAGCCCTCTTCCTTTCCTTCCAATGGCATCCCCCATCAATTTTTTTTCCTTAGCCAAAATTGTTTGTGAAACCACAGCCCATTTATTCTTAATTTCCGTGGAATTTTGTGGTGAGTTCCATGGTCTTCTCCAGATGGATTATCTCCCGCCTGCCTCTGTCTCTTCTTCCCTGGTCTGGACTGTTTTAGGCTAATACTCCTACTGCTTAGGGAGCCCCTCGATGTGCTTCTCTTTTCCAGACACGAGTATAAAAATCACCAGGCTTGGGGCCTGTGTATATGGAACTGAATGTTGCTATGTTGCTTTAAAGGTCATGGTCCTGTCCCCTGTGGCAGCCCACAGAAGCTCCGTGTCAGGACTACCGGTAATAGTAACAATACAGAGACAGGCTAGAGGCTGTGACTGGGAAAGCAAAGGCAACTGGGTGAGCAACTGAAGAGGTCAGTGCTTCCCGTTCGCATGTTTGATAAATTTAGCTACACCACCGGAGGACGAAGTCAAAGTACCCTTGCTTCCTTTCCTGGATTATCTAATACTGTCTTCCTCCAAACCCACGTAGAATCATTATTATTTGTAGGGGTGTGACATATCCCCTTTGTACAAGAGGAAACGATAATAATTAACATCAGGTGAATACCTACTACGTGCCAGGAACATAGTATTAAGGTATATTAATTCATGTATTCATTATTCATTCATAGATTCATAGTCATTAATTCATAATTCATTCATATCATCCATGCAAAGACTCTATGGAGTAGATGCTAGTGTTATCGTCTCTATTTCACTTGGGGGAGCGGAGGCACAGAAAGAATTGGTGACTTGGCCAGGCTCACATGGCCAGTAAGTGGATAGGTGGGATTTGAATTAAGGCTGTCTGACTCCAGAACCTACCTTACCCCCCCCACTCTGCTACGTTGCATCTCAGAGGCATGGCCACTCAGATGCCATGTAACAGGGGAAAAGGAAAGATAAGAATAGGGCCTCTCTCCTCTGTCTGTCTTACTATAAGCCACTTGAAAATTTCTTTTGGAGGGGTTCAAGCGGCAGATAATGCAGAATGACAGAAATCATTCTGGAGACCCGGGTAGTGACTGAGACATCCACAAGGAACCCCAGGGAGAACACCTACAGGGAGTTGAGGTTGAAGGAGTAATGTTGGAGCAACCCAACGAGATCGCTGCGAATGGCTGTTCCAGCATTTCCTGGGGTGTGTCTGATGCCTTCAAATATGAGTGATGCTCTTGGCCTCTTCTGTAACTTAATTATTTTTTCTCAAACAACCCAGTTAATTAGGTGACGCCTTGGTCCTCTACATTTCAGAAGAAGGGACTGAAATCCTAAGAGGACAACTATCTTGTCTAAGGTCACAGAGCTGGTCAGTGGCAGAGCAGCCTGGATTTAAACTTCCGTAGTTTGTTTTTAGAACCCACGTGTTTCAATGTTGCGGAAGATGTAGGAAATCGGGAGTCCAGAAGCTCGTGCAAATCAAAGGTCAAGGCAAGGAGTCAGCAATCTGGGGGAAAGCAAGAATCTGGAGGACCAACTTATTGAAAAGCAAAGCCAGCAGCTGGTCAAAAGGCCAAATTCAGAAGCGGCTCAAACAGTGAAGGAGCAGAGCGGGGGCAAAGTGGTTTGGAAAACAACCCGGACGGCTAGCACAAAGGACGTTTGAATTTCATGGGGGCACCCAACCCAGCCAGGAAACTTCGTGTCCTGTTTTCTGTTAGTGCAGGGACCAGGCCCAGGGCTTATCTAGCGTAAGACCTATAAGGAAAAGTAGGTCAAGCAGGAATGCCTGGATGGAGGGTAAGGATATAAAAGAGCCTAGTCGGGGCGCCCGGGTGGCTCAGTCGGTTGAGCATCCGACTGTTGATTTCAGCTCAGGTCATGATCTCAGGGTGGTGAGATGGAGCCCCACATCGGACTCTGTGCTCAGCGGGGAGTCTGCTTGAGATTCTCTCCCTCTCCCTCTGCCCCTCCCCTGCTCACTCGCTCTCTCTCAAAAATAAATAATTCTTCAAAAAAATAAAAAATAAAAGAACATTTTCAGATACACACTTGCTAGAGACTAGAAAATGATGAAATTATGGACTATTAAGGGTTGGAAAAAATCGTAGGCTCCTCCCTACCACGTTTATCTTTGAGTTCTTCTGGTGACATTTCTGGCAAAGTCATCTAGCTTCTGCTCAAACACTATCTCCTGGGGCAGCCGATCTGATTTTTAGGCAACTTTTCACAGTTCCAAAGGTACTCTTTATGCTGGCCTGAAATCCGCCTCCCCACCCTTTCCTCCTTTTGGCCCTAGCTATTTCCTCCAGAGTCATGGATACCTCTAATTCCCATCCACATGACAACAGACTTTGGGGCACATTTTGGCGACAGATCCCAGGAGGATATATCGTGCTATTAGTCTAACTTGATTAGAAAAGGAAGCACAGACGGACTTTTCTCATGGAAAGGCTGGTTTCTTGACCATGAAAAGTTGAGTTTCTTAAGCCATGACTTCTCGAAGAGGGGATTATATTTTGGATTTATTATTATCTGAGCTCATTCTTAGGGATCTTCCAAAATACCCTCCGAGCAGTGTGTTCCCATGGAAAACTCAGTTTTAGTTTGACTTTGTTTACTTATTTCTGGCCCTGAGGTCTTGGCCTCATTCAGTGAAGAGTATGAGGAAGGAATTCCTATTCTAAATAAAGCAAAAGCTCACTCACTTGTTCTCTCTCTCTCTCTCTCTTTCTCTCTCTCTCTTTCTCAGTACCCTTGTTGTTACATCCCCAAATAAACTCTTTCTTTCTAGCTAACCTGGTCATTTGGGACAAACACTCAGTATTTACAGGGATACAGCATTAAGTGTAATAAGGACATAAAGAAGAGGCTTTGTCTTATTTTGTTGATGATTTTAACAGCTAAATTAGTAAGATAAAGTAGAGGTAGGTTACAGGGACGCAGAAAGTCATGCATTTGTTGTTTCATGAGAAAGAGAGAAATTGAGAGACAGAATGAGTACCAGACAGAAAGAGGAATGTGCCATACAGGATAGTCTGGAAAGATCATCCAAGATATACAGCTTCTTGGCCTCTGTATGATGAGAAAAGAAGGAAAAATTGAGACAATGGCATATAGATGAAAAATGGAGTTTGCAAATCAAAATTAAGAAGGATTTATGAACCACATAAAGAGAGAAATTCCATACTGGATATTTGTGAATTTTTCCAACCAGAAGTCCCGAAAATTAAGAAAAGATGTATTAAGAAGTTGAAGCAGTGTAAATTTAAGAAGAAAAAGAAAGAATGATTGGGTTTAAATTGGAACTCAAAAAGCAGGAAAAAAATGATTTTAACAGAAGCTTGGAATTATGTTTCACGAAGTTTCTTTTCATCCCTGTTGGGTGTGTGCAGAGGTGAGGGCTCTGACTTGGCCAAGATCTAAAACCCAAAATGGGCTGCGGTGGCCTTTGTCCTGTGGTGCCAGGGCACAGCCGGGGTGGCGGTGGGGTGCAGAGCAGGACCAACCTGGTTCAGGCCAAAGGGGAGGGGGAGCACAGAAGGAGACACAGACAGGGAGGAGCCCTCTGGGTAGACCAGAAACTCTACTGGATCTTCTAAGACCTCTCTTGTGGTTCTGCCGCTGCCAAAGCCAGGTGTGTAAGGGGCAAAGGAGGGCCATGAGGCAGTTTTGGAAAATAAGTAGACACCCAGGATGTGGGAGAGGCAGACTAAAACACACGTGACTGAAGCCAAGTTTGCCAGACTCGAGGCGGGTCCCATCACTGAGACATTGGGTGTGCACGAGGGAAACGGTTTATCCCAAAGGCCCCTTTGAGAGAGAGAGAGGAGGGATGGAAAGAGAGCGGGAGGAGGGGGGTAGGGAGAGAGAGACTCTCAAGCAGACTTCCTGCTGAGCGCAGAGCCTGATGCAGGGCTCGATCTCACGACTCAGGCAATCATGACCTGAGCCGAAATCACAAGTCCAACTGAGCCGAAATCACAAGGCCAAAGCTCAACCAACTGAGCCACCCAGGCACCCCGAGTCAGGAGGTTTTTAAAGGCAGGTGAAGAAGGGTCTGGATGAGGAGGAGAGGGCTAGTGACTCCAACTCAGATAAAGGAGGGTTAATTTCTTTTTGTTGAGCTCAAAGAGGAGGTCAGTGGTCCCAACTGGTTCCAGCCAGCTCCCTGGTGGAAACTTGAGTTCCTGCAAACAGCTAAATGAGCACTCGGTTATCATGGCGTCAGACGAGGATACTGTCTCATAGGAACGTGGTGGCGGACAGCATTCAGAGAAGAGGCGAAAATGGGGGAAAGAGTTGCAGCTTCTCTTTTCTGCCCTGTGAACTCCTTGGTTACGGGCTTCTCTCCCTCTCGCGCGCTCTCTCACACACACACTCGTGAGTGGCATTATCTGGAATCACCTATAACTCAAGCCCAACAGCAGTTTAGGCTAAGGACTCAGTCCTATAAGCGGCTCAAATGCTAGTATGAGCTGGTACTGAGAAAATTCCCCTCACCCTGACCTACAGAAGGTAAACCCCGGATGTACCAGCAGGCCACACTGTTGTGAGCAGCTCCTTGTCAGAATTTAGCAGCCCTGGGGAAGAGATACTCTAGGGTTTTTTCAGCGTCAGGGGGGCAGAAAAGTTACACGAAGTGCCCCAAGCAAAGGAAGCTGGCAGAATCTTCTCCCATCCCTGTTGTTGCCAAGTACACCCTCAAGAAATCTTGAGTGTATATTGTGTGGAACACGAGGCAAACGTCTCTGACCTCATCATCTTGCTGAGGATGATGAAAAGGATGAGTGGTCCTTTCTATTTCCAGTAGCAACAATTGGATAACGGGAATAGAAACTCTACCGCCTCTAAAATATGGGATGGGAGAACAGAAGGTCAAAGGGCCTAATCCTTTATCAATAACTAATTGATCTCCCTGCTCTGAGAAAGCCTGTCCAGAGTTTAAGCTCTGATTATTTAATACCTTCATAGTGCAGCATTGTTTATAATTTATCCCAGATAAGAAGTACATTTTCCTGCCAATACTCAAAATGCAGAGATCTTCAACCCTGAACAAATTAAAAGTAACATAAAGTAAATGACCTTTATTCATGATGACACTCTCAGCTCTGGCTGAATAAAGAACATCTTTTTTCGCCTAAATTTTAAATGACAGAGTGCCCTGGATCAAAGTCATATTGACATTTATCCTGTTATCTGATGCCTCTAAGAGGTTGAAGGGATTCATAAATACAGTTGTCTTCATGTTTCAGACACATTCCTCACTCTTTTTGACAGTTATTAAATATATTAATTTTCTGATGGTAATTTCAATGTAATAACCATATGAAATATATAAGTCTTGTTTTCCCATCAGAAAAGAAGAAACTGAGAAGCATCTCGAGAGCCATAAATCAGGGTATGAAAGACCCGTACAATGCCATTCAGGGAGTGGGGTGGAGTTCCACGTGTCAGAATTGAATCGGAGCAGAAATATAATATGGTTACGGTTCAAGGGACTTTTCCACGCAATATTTCCCTAACCCAGATAGAGAGAGGTGGAAGCCTTACCAGAATAATTAGGAAGAAAGAAACACACAGGTACAAGACCAAGGTCTACGAATAACGTAGGGGGAATGGTTCAATGAAGCAGATAGCTGGAAAATCAAATCATTTGGGAGTACACGTTGGCTCTTAAGGGTACAGCACTCTGCAAAGGATTTGAATTTATTTCCCGAGGTGAGGTGAGTCAGCTCAGCCCTGTTTCGTGGCTCTAGGCAGTACGCCCTAACCTGAGCTAGGTCTCTCCAAACTACACGTGCTGGCGCCAAGGCAATTAAACCAAACATCTCGTAAATGGCCTGCATCTACCATGAACAATGGGAAAACCATCCAGTGCATTTCTTCTCCATAGTGAAAAGTAGCGCGGTATTAGTCATGGGAATGCCACTTTTCTTCAGAAACATCTATTTTAGAATATGGATGGTTCTTCTTGTTTTAAGATGTTTTAATTAATGTATTTGAGAGAGAGACAGAGATAGCGAGCTGAGCTGGGAGGAGAGGGAGAAGCAGACTCCCCGCTGAGCAGGGAGCCCAAGGCGGGCTCCACCCCAGGACCCTGGGCTCATGACCTGAGCCCTGAGTCGAAGGCAGATGGTCATCCGAGGGAGCCACCCAGGGGCCCCAGAATATGGATGGTTTCTAACATCATTGTCAAAAGCCGCCAAATGAGCCCTGGAGAATAGCAGGAAGCAAGCACAGTCAAGCACCTTTTCAGTTGGGCTGGTAGCATTATCCCTGTCATTGCTTTTGAGGCAAAACAGGCTGATGTCCTGTTCAGTTTAAAGATCTCTCTTGCAGATACACCCAGACTATTACTTTCACTTCGTGCTGCTTTGGCAATTCATTTCTTTTTGCTTCATTACTGTCCTTCTTTCCTTCCCTTTAAAAAAAATGTTTAATGTTACCAAAGGAATACGGGTAGATAAAAGATGAAGTTTAAATTGAAAAAAGCAGTCCCTTTATTAGTATTTTTCCACTCCTCAGTCCCATTTGAAATTTTCAGCTATAAAATCGTGGAAGGAGCCGAGATGCCCTTCAACAGATGACTGGATTAAGAAGTTGTGGTCCATATATACAATGGAATATTACTCAGCCATCAGAAAGAACGAGTTCTCAACATTTGCTACAACATGACGGCACTGGAGGAGATAATGCTAAGTGAAATAAGTCAAGCAGAGAAAGACAACTATCATATGATTTCTCTCATCTATGGAACATAAGAAAAGGGAAGATCGGCAGGGGAAGAAAGGGATAAAGAAAGGGGGGGTAATCAGAAGGGGGAATGAAACATGAGAGACTATGGACTATGAGAAACAAACTGAGGACTTCAGAGGGGAGGAGGGTGGGGGAATGGGACAGACCGGTGATGGGTAGTAAGGAGGGCATGTATTGCATGGTGCACTGGGTGTTATACACAACTAATGAATCATCGAGCCTTACATCGGAAACCGGGGATGTACTGTATGGTGACTAACATAATATAATAAAAAATCATTAAAAAAAAAAAAAAAAGAACTCTTCCATCACCACAAAGAAACGCCCACGGCTACCCCTTCACATTATACATTTCTAATAATTTATTTTATTAGCAGAATGATCATAAACATATTCCTTCAAACTCAGAGGGGAAGGATGGAATTTTCTGGGAATTGGAGTTGAAGAGTACACCTTGAGCCACAGAGAGCTGGTGTAATATTTGGGGTTTCTCTCTGTCAAATAAATAAATAAAATCTTTAAAAATAAAAAATAAAAAAAAATGAAATTTTCAGCTATATCTTCTAGTATTTACCTCCATATTTCTAAATGATACGCTTTTGTTGCAATTTCTTCCCTCTTTTTCTGTTTTTTTTTTTAAAGATTTTATTTTTTTGACAGAGACAGCCAGCGAGAGAGGGAACACAAGCAGGCGGAGTGGGAGAGGAAGAAGCAGGCTCCTAGCAGAGGAGCCTGATGTGGGACTCGATCCCAGAACACTGAGATCACGCCCTGAGCCGAAGGCAGACGCTTAACGATTGCACCACCCAGGCGCCCCTTTTTTTCTGTTTTAAACTGCTCATCATCACTTCTTTTTATTACTGAAGTGTAACTGACATACGAAATTCTATTACTTTCACGTGTACAACATAGTGATTTAACATTTGTATACATTGAGAACAGATCAACGCGGTAAGCCTAGTTACCATACAATTTCTTGGTTTATCAACATTACACATTGTCTATTAACTTCTTTTAATGGAAGATGAGAAATTTAAGCTGTTTTTCCTCTCACACACATCCACTTCTGTTATTATTTAAAATGCCATGCCTATGTAAATACTATTCACTGTTGAAACAAGTTGTCTACCGTCTTTGGTAGACAAAACTTGTCTTCCATGATTTTCTTTCTTTTCTCTTACAATTTTTGGTCACTAATACTCTTTTTCATTTGTTTTCATTTGCCTTGTTTTCTATATATCTAACAGTAACTTTTCCCCCAAATGTCCCTCCAGAATTGCCAAACGCCCATCAGTATTTTTTACAACTACTCAAATACTTAGAAAAAGTTACCAAAAATCTACCATTTCCATTTTGCTGTGTAAGCCTCTTTCCCGGCACCCTGTACCATCCTGTTCCAACCTAGAATGGCTACTTGTGCTCTCTAGGCCTGGGACACAATTCTTGTCCCATAATCTTTCATCATTCCGTGTTGGATCTCTCTTTCCTAGGTTCTCATCTTTCTAGATTCAATCCCTCACTTTGATGAAGCATATGAAACCTAAGATACATGGAGAGTTTCGAGTTCTTATAACCTGTCTTATCTTAAGGTTTCCCTCAAGTTGGAGAATTTCTTGGCAATTCTTAGCAGTATAACAGTGATCCATGATAGAAGTGATTAGAAGCTCTGTGTGAGGGGCGCCTGGGTGGCACAGCAGTTGAGCGTCTGCCTTCGGCTCAGGGCTTGATCCCGACGTTATGGGATCGAGCCCCACATCAAGCTCTTCCGCTATGAGCCTGCTTCTTCCTCTCCCACTCCCCCTGCTTGTGTTCCCTCTCTCGCTGGCTGTCTCTATCTCTGTCGAATGAATAAATAAATAAAATCTTAAAAAAAAAAAAGAAGCTCTGTGTGAATGTGAGGTGAAGGCTTGAGGCTTGCTGACGAGTGGGTTTGCTTGAATGCGGATCAGGCAGAAGTGGGCCTCTTCCCAAAGACACCCGAAATATCAGAGTTCTTTTTCTCTAAGGACCTTAGTTTCTCCAAGCATAGTTGTCTCATTCATTATCCTGAGCAGAACAGTAGTCGTATATACAGGGAAGGAGTGAGGATCCCACTGTACCGTATGAGATTTTCTCTTAATCTCCTTGTTCTCAGTTCCATGCTTTATCCCTGATCTACACTCTCATGCTGGAGTCTGGGACCTCTTCAAGTTCAGTTTTTCCGAAGACTAAACTTCTCGTCTCCTATTGGAGAAGGAAAGGTAGTCACCATCTGTGTGGATCAGAAGAGGGGAACCTGGGGAGTCCAAGCACTCTGTAGATTATCTTTCAACCAATCATTCTGTAGTAGCTGGTGCCTCCACCCCTCAGTTTCTGCAGGACTGCGGCGGGGGAGGGGGGGGCTCATTGCTCTTTCCCCTCTGCAGGGACTTAGGTTATAAATTTCTTTACTCTGTAGAATTGACTTACACGTTTCCTTCCACTTCTTCTCTTCAAAACATTTATTGAAATCTTTTGTCTGTTGTCTCCTGGCCTATTTTCTTAATCCCTGTTGGTTAATACCTTTCATTATTGCTACCCTTGCCATTTTGATAAGGGTTTGGGAGGGAAACAAGGTAAATTCACGTGGTTATTTTGCCATGTTTAACTGGGAATCTGTTTATCCATTACTTTTGTCTAAGCAAGGGGGTTTGTACAGTCTTCTCTGTTTAACTCTGATAACAGTTGATATAGTGAGGCTTTAAATGAAAGGCCAGAAGGCTAAATTCAAGTAGTCTATATATGAAGATTAATTTTGACTCCAAATCAACAATACTTCTTAGGGTCATTTAGAAAGTAGTTTATTTTTCTACACTTAGGGAACATTATCAATACCATCTTAGTCCTGTGACTAGTTCGCAAAGACAGTATCAGTGTACCCTTAATAGGATGTCTTTCGGTTTGTATCCTAAGCATTCTGATGAGAGAATTAGAAGAAGATAGTCGGTTGAAATGCCATAAAGACAAATTCAGGCATTTGTATGGGAATTTTTTCATTTGTTATGTAAATCAAAACATATGAAAATTATATATACAGCAAGTTGCCCTGAAAAGTTTCATGCAGTTTGGTGGCCTACTAATGCCCCAGTCATTTATTTAAAACTGGCCCTGCTAGGAAGAACTGATATAGTCTCCATTGTTTCCTACTTATTTGGATAAGAAAAATCTATGGCAGGAGGTTGGACTTCTTTTTTAAAAAGTGAAAGGAAAACACCGTATAATTCCTTTTTCAAGACTTTATTATATTGCTAAATATTTTAAAGCAGTGTAACAGTTTTAAAAGCGGTCTTTTTAGAAGAAGCTATGGGAGGCAGAATTATCCCCCCCCCCCAAAAAAAAAGATTTCCTCTTCTTATTTCTGGAGCCTGTGCCTATGTTCTACTACTTGGAAAAGGCAAATGTAATTAAGTTCCCTAATCTGCTTTCCTTGAAATGGGGAGAGTATCCTGAATTATCCGGGTGGGCCCAATGGCATCGCAAGCGTGCTGCTTACAAGTGGGAGAGGGAGGCAGAAGAGGACCAGGATGCCGCAGTGTGACAGCATTGACTGGCTGTTGCTGGCTTTGAAGGTGGAGGACGGAGACCAGGAACCAAGGAAGGCAGGCAGAAACTGGAAAAGGCAAGAAAATGGATTCTTCCCTGGAATCTCCAGGTAAAAAATAAAAATGAAGGCCTGGGGATGCCTTCATTTTAATCCAGTGAGATCTGTTTGGACTTCTGACTCCCCGAACCATAGGATAATGACTTTGTGTTGTTTGTACGGCCCTAAATTAGTAGTAACTGGTTACAGCAGCCATAGGAAACTAATAGAGAAGCCATAGGCTGAAAGTTCACTTTATCCATTTAATCTGCTAATCGACCGTTAACTCGTACAAATCACTATGCGGATAATATAAGGGCTGAAAGGATGAAACATGAGGACCTTGATCTTTAGGAATTTACAATCTGGTAGAACAGATAAGATATTGCACTGCTTCAGGTGTGGAAAGACCTCTTTTTTTCTCTCTCTTTCCTGCACCCCCTCTCTCACCCTCTCTCTCTCCCTCCTTCTCTCTCCCTCTCTCTCTCTCTCACACACACACACATGCATACACACAGTAAATTCTTTTTTTTAAAGATTTTATTTATTTATTTGACAGAGAGAGGGCATGAGTGGGAAGAAGAGCAGAGGGAGAGGGAGAAGCAGGGTCCCCGCTGAGCAGGGAGCCAGATGCAGGGCTCCATCCCAGGACCCTAGGATTGTGACCTGAGCCGAAGGCAGATGCTTTTTTTTTCTTTCTTTTTTCCTTTCTTTCTTTCTTTCTTTCTTTCTTTCTTTCTTTCTTTCTTTCTTTCTTTCTTAAAGATTTTATTTCTTTGACAGAGAGAGACAGCCATCGAGAGAGGGAACCCAAGCAGGGGGAGTGGGAGAGGGAGAAGCAGGCTTCCCACTGAGCAGGGAGCTTGATGTGGGGCTCGATCCCAGGACCCTGCCCTGAGCCCAAGGCAGACGCTTAATGACTGAGCCACCCAGGCGCACCATAAATTCTTGTTGATTTAGCCAAAGATCCACAAATTTAGCCCAAGTGAGGTACCTACAAGAGCAGGAGCAAAGCGGCATGGCTCCTTTAGCTCTTCGAGTCCCTAATGTTAGGCAAACAATAGTAGGAAATCCTGCTTGAATAAAACAAAGTTTCTGGGTGCAAGAAATGTGATTTTGTGCTGCACCGTATCCTTTCCTGTGTGTGGCTTATATCACCGTTCAGGAAGAATTAAATAGCCTTTGTACTTTATAAACACGAGGTTCTCCTGCTTCTTTAACTGAACTCAGTGTCATGAGTCTACATGTTACCCCAGGTGAAAAGGCAGTCAGTGAGTGTCCAGGTGCCCCCTGAGAAGTATTTCTTCCTTGAGCTGCACAGGGTTCCAGAAAACCCATTTCCCCATGGGTATTTATGTAAGTGAAATTAATCACTTTACATAGAAGGTAGGGGTTGATAAGAGAAATACCCATGCATACAAGGAAACACACACATAGACATGTGGCTCTAGATACAAACGTTGCTACGGTGATGAATGTATTCTCTTAAGCGAACAGATGCAAGGCAACTTTTGGGATCACTCTGGGCTTCAAAGGGTCAGAGAGGAGGAATTAATCATGTAGAAAAGAAAATCTCTTGATTGGGAAAAAAAGTGACAGAAACTGCAAATGTTGGGTCATGTTTATCATTTTGCTTTTTCTCTCTTCTTGATTTGCAACAGGGGATAAATACAGTGACAGGGAAAGGCTAGGAAACGTACAGGCCTGGCAAATCTAGAATAAGGGAAATGGGGGCTAGATTCAATAGTGGTAGGGGCGCCTGGGTGGCACAGCGGTTAAGTGTCTGCCTTCGGCTCAGGGCGTGATCCTGGCGTTATGGGATCGAGCCCCACATCAGGCTCTTCTGCTATGAGCCTGCTTCTTCCTCTCCCACTCCCCCTGCTTGTGTTCCCTCTCTCGCTGGCTGTCTCTATCTCTGTCGAATAAATAAATAAAATATTTAAAAAAAAATAGTGGTTGATGGCTGAGTTCCGTGTTGCAATCACAATCATTACTTTCAACAACGATCTTTTGGCACCTACGATGTGCTCAGGGGGTTTTGTGAAAATCATGAAGGTGAACGAGACCCGGTTCTAGCTCTTGCCATCGAGGAATTTTCAATCTAACGGTTGGGTACAAATCCCCATATAACTCTAATGCAAGGCCAGGTACAGGGGCTACTAGGCCATGTTACTCAGAGAGAGAGATCAGACTGACGGCCGGGCTGGGGGGTGTGAGCAGGGGGGGATGACAGAGAAAAGAGAAAAGCCTCAAAGGGGAGGAAATATTCCAATAGAACTAGAATGATGAGTGAAAGTTCGATAAGAAAAAGGGACTGAGGGGCTGCGTGAACGAACAGCCCAGCGCTGGGAAATCAACATTAGTTCGATCCCTCCTTTCATCAAGGTCTCTGCTCTGTGAAATTGGTTCTACTCTGACTGACGTTACCATGCGGGGCCAAAAAAAGGGAATATCTGATTTAAGCACATCTCGAATTTTGATAGTAGAGATGGCACTTCTCTCTCTTTCCCCAACGGTCAAGATGCAGCCTTCTGTGCCGCAGGGAGGAAAGCAGATGCGTGAACTAGAGGAGTGCCTTGACATAATTCTGATATAAAGCCATCACTACGGCTTCTGGAATGAACAAAGTGGCTATGATTCCCCACTCTTCGTCCCTCTGCGTTGTCTACACCGTTGCATAGAGAAGTCTCCCGGACCAGGCTGAAGCAGGGTAAGTGTCTATCCTGTTCTCTGCTGCAGGGATGAGTCAGAGGAACGCCTCGACTCCAACACATTCGCCTGGCTCTCTGACGCTCTCCGGCACTGTTTCTCGAATAAGGATGTTTCTGTTTGATGGACCCATTGGGAAAATGGATTCTCAGCTGGGAGTACTGCGGCGTCTGAACACTCAGTCTGAGCTTTTTCTGCTGGGGCCCTTGGCCAGTCTCTTTCCCAAGGCTGCCACTGCTCCTTGCCCACAGTGGACCCGGATAGGCTCTACAGCTGGTCTTTTCTTCTGAGGGAGATGTGCAGCAGCAAACTGAAAGCTTCCAGAAATCTGGATGTGGATAACTCTTACTGAAAATATTGCTATGAACGCACACACAATCACCTAAGAGTAACAGAACAAAAGCCAGTTTACAGCTTACTGCTTGTAGAGGAAGGGGGAGTGGGCTTTTGAAATTGATTGCTTGGGTGAACACAATTTGTACTAAGTTTGCCTCTCAATTGGACTTGTGACAGCTTTCAGCTAGGTTTGAAACACCAGAGAAATTTCTCTTTTGTCCCTTGAAGGGGAAGTGGCTAAATCGATTTGGGTTATTTGTCTGGAAAACTGTCTTGCTATCTGGAAAACTGTCTCTCTGGATGCATAAAACAGCCTCTTTTATAAAGACGGGGCCCTGGGCCATGGCAACCTTCTATAATTACAAAGTGC
This sequence comes from Ursus maritimus, assembly GCF_017311325.1. NCBI lineage: Eukaryota > Metazoa > Chordata > Mammalia > Carnivora > Ursidae > Ursus > Ursus maritimus. The sequence continues at coordinate 32,521,602 of NW_024423319.1, read as the reverse complement.
ACAACATTTATCAGCAATCAAATGTACAGTTTCTCTTTGGAAATGTTCTGGCTGAATTTAAACTGTTTATCATTATTTCTAAATAAAAAGCTCTGAATGGGTTGTGACAACTGCCAGACAGGTGTTATTTATTTAAATAAATAAATAAACAAACAAACAGAACATTGGAAGAATCCTGATTACATTTTTCAAAGAAGTGTCATCTCAGGTAGCCAGAATAATACTCATGAGCACTGGTCTGCCCCCAACAGCCTGCACCTGGGGAAGTTGAATGACAGCTGGGGTGGGGTGGGGGGACACGCCTAAAGTATCGCTGTTTCAGAATTATATGGGAGATGGAAGGAGCATAAAGTTTGGATGGCCCCTGGTCATTTGTCTATTCCCATCTGGTACGTAATGAGTAAATTGGATGAAACTGAACGTGCCCCTTTATGTAACTAGAGAGTAATATCTTGAGAAGTGATACCTAGTCCGAATATAGAGAATCTTTTTTGCAAGGTAGAACCATTGTCATGAGGTCTACCTCCGTTTTGCAGTCTCTAAAATGGGTACGGTGATGCTGTCTGTCTACCTCTATAGGTCTTTATGTGGGTAAAGTTAAACAAGACAGTGCCTGCAAAGCAGTTACCACAATGCCTGGCTGGCACGGGGTACCGATTTATAAAGACAGTTCTTTGTAAAATGAACACATGAACAGAAGAAATTGGGAAGCTCCGCTTGGATGTGTCTCTTTGGAAAGACAGTCTGCTCCTGGGTGAACCCCTGCATGTCTTAAATGGAAATAGGTGAGGAGTCGATCAGGGGAAGAGGATTCTATGCAACAGTTACACGGGTGGCCAAACCAGTCATGAGCACTACCTTTATCAGGGAAGGAACGACGAAGTTTCTTCTTTGACTTCCCACAGTGATTCCTCTACCCTCATAATTCTGCAAATGTATCTGACAATTGAATATCTCTACTTCCCTCTCCTATATTAAGCATGGATCATCATATCATTAGAGTGCTATTATTTCCAGTATGAGGTTCTCTCCTTTATGAATAGTAATAACATTAATAATAGGCACGATTTATTGAATGCTTATATGCTAGGCACTTGGAGAAGCACCTGTACATGCCTTATTTCATTCGATACTTGGTACCTTTAAGGTGCAGGTATTATTATCCCCATTTTTACAGATGAAGAAAATGAGTCCGAATAAGGGTAAATAATTTTTGTAAGATCATATGGCCAAAGGAATGTGAATACGTTTTGGAAGATTCAGAATTACTAAATTTTGTAAATAGCATATTGGAGGAAAGGAAAAATGCCAGTGGAATTGCTTTGTAAGGCTATGTGAAATCTGAGGAGTGAATTCCTAATCGCCTTCAAGTTTATAAAAAAGGATTATAAGAGATACAGCCTAGTTGACCTTGATTTCTATAGAGATACTAGCAAAAAGAAATGGGCTAATGTGGATGAAAAGACATATTCTGTGGTCAAACCTCTGGAATAAATGACCCATGGATGATGGCCAATTCCACAGTCAACCACAGGGCGTGGTTGATTTGCTCAAATGCTTGCTCAGTTACAAGGGTCAAATGCACTAGCCTTTTGAAACACAAGGCTCAAGAAACATGTTTCCAGTTCCAGATTTATTTAGCTCTCCATCCATTGCTTTAAAGAGATACATTGTGTTACCCTATTTTCCTATTTTAAATGCATTAACTTGGTGACATGACTTACATTTTTTCCCCCTCCGGGCTCCTGGGTCTACTGCAAGGATGTATGGGGCCTGGGTGACTTACATGTTTATATAATGTGAAAAATATTATTTTGGACTTTTAACTATTCTCATCTAAAATCCTAATTGGTATTGACTCTGAAATAGCAATTAATATCATTCCTGAGAACAGTCGGCAATCCTTAAATCCCAGGGTTAAGGGTCTGGGCTACATATTCTTTGAGTGAACACCTAAGATAATCTCTAGCCTTTGGGGAAAAATAAGGGGGGCGCCTAGGTGGCTCAGTCATTAAGCGTCTGCCTTCGGCTCAGGTCATGATCCCAGGGTCCTGGGATCGAGCCCTGCATCAGGCTCCCTGCTCAGAGGGGAGCCTGCTTCTTTCTCTCCCACTCCCCCCACTTGTTGTGTTCCCTCTCTCGCTGTGTCTCTCTCTGTCAAATAAATAAAATCTTAAAAAGAAAAAGAAGGCAGATATGACTAGAAAAGATAAAAGAGTCTGATCTGTAAGCTCAGAATAGGTTATGAGTACATGGCAGGATATACGTTAAGTATCCAGATCCGACATCTTTTTAACATGTATGATTTGAGAATTACATGGCAAAGTAGAGTCCGTAGCACTTTCCTCAGGTACAGCGATGCTACATATCAAACAAGCTCCAAGGAAATAAAACACTTTTTTCCAGCTCAATTATCGTTTCCATAATGTACAGCTATTTATTGATCTTCCATGAATTTCTCTGGTGCTGATAACTGTAATACCTAGGCACTTAATGAATCAATTAACAATGAAATCAATACGAACCACATTTCTCTCGGCAACCAGAGATCACTTGCAGGGCCATGTCTGCATTAGCTCTCTAGAGTACTTAGAACAATGGAGGCATTTAATAAATGATTAATAACAGTACAGATAAGTCTGTGCATTAAAGAAGATTGGATTATAACTTTGGATCAATTTTTTTTGAAATGCTTTCACTTGAAACGGATCTGAAATTGATCTAAGTCAATGAACTGCAAATGTGGATCGCACATGATTTTCTTTCAAGTGAAATATGAACAAAATGTGTATTTAATCATTAGTACTGCCTTGCTATGCTTATAGTATCTAGGCCTGCTAGTGTTTTACCTAGCTTCTTTCCTGAAGTCCCTCCCTACCTCTGGACCTGGTCTGTTCCTGGGTGCTGGAGTCAGGCTAGTTTCCCCACCCTGTCTCCTTGAATGACTGGTGAACTCTTGTATTAGCCTCAGGGATCTCCCTCATGGACTTGTTCTCAGTTCCATAACTAGCTGGTTGTTGAGTCCTGTCTCTTTGCTTCCACAGAGGTAACCTTGGAGTTTCTAGTACTTGAGACTGACCTGAACAGACTTCTCTCTGACCGTTGATTATTCTAGATGGAATCCTACGGACTAGCATTTTGTTACCTGATTGAGTTCCCAAATGCCTTAATAATCTTATGAAACTTATGGACCATTGCCCCCCTCCAAAATTCTTCCAAACAATCCTAGATTATTTAACAAATCCCCAGAAACTCCTCTACGAGTGCCAGGTTAAGAATCACTGCTTTAAACTGTCACAGAAACTTGATGATACACTGGAGCGAGAGCCAAAGATTACAGGAAAGTGGTATATTCCAAAGTTTTTTGGGGGGAAAAGGTAATTTCCACTCTAAGCAAATTTGTGTAATTTATCCCCTAGTTTGACATTGTCCAGAGACTCAAATTGCATTGAAACTGTCATGGGGTAAAAATTTAATACAAAACTGTAAGTGGAAAATAATATAGCAGTTTTATTTATGTTGCTAAGATTAAGGTCAGAGTATTTTCTCTTGGAGTTGAGCATTTTCTGGGTTGGCAGGAATATTAAAGTTCATTTTGTCCAACAGCACTGCTGATGCCTGAATCTGCTCCATGTTGGTCAGTTTTCTTGTTGCTTCAAAGGTAGCTGTCACATTTTTAATGTGTGAGGACAAAACGATGGTTTTTTAATCAATTGGTTTAAGAATTTAAATGTACTCTCTTTTTACATAGGGAAAGTTTAGCCTCGTGTAACCCTAGGTGTTTTTCTCACAACTGTAAAGAATATGACACAGTCCTTTTTTCCTGACCTATTTCTCTCTAGATTCTAAGATTTGGCTTCTGCGGTTGTTGACACGGCATCGTTCTTTTTCTTTGCTGAGAGATGCTATCAGTTTTTGAATGAGAAATAAAAGATCATTGTTGGAGAAGATAAAGAAAAACTGAGTCACTTATTTACAAAATGCTTTTCTCTCTGTGACAACCAGCATTCACCACCTAAATTAATAGCATATTTTAGAAATCAGCCTTTTATACCATGGATATTTTAACTCAACAACTTGGATAGAAATGTAGTGAAGAGAACAAAGTATTTCTGCATGTTAGTTCCAGGAATTCTGGTTATACTTTCCATCTGTTTTCATCAAATCCCTGGATTCCAAATGTCTTTATCCTTTCACAAATTCTTCCTCCCTCTTTTACTGTCACGTTGAAGTCTTTGGGAAGCCTTACTTTATGTATGAGGAAAGATCGAAAATGAATGAGGCCGACTTTGTCCACAATATATATGCTAATGAATATTGACCTTCGGAGCAGTCAACTTGGAAGCCTGCACGATTATCCCAATGTTGTTATTGCTAAAAATCACTTAAAAGTTTGTTTCAGAACTGGTTTATGAGCCACGGAATGCTGTTCCACTGGCCAATGGGGCTAGATCTACGGTTAGCAACCTTGTTTGACATCGGGATCACCTATGAAGCTTTAAAAACTTGGTGTCCAAGGCACATCTAGAGAGTCTGATTCATTGGTGTGGAGTGTGGCCACGTAGAATTTTGGGGGTTTCCCTCGTTCGTTGCAGCCAAGGTTGAGAACCATTGGGTTAAAGGTTTAACAAGGTTCCGAAGGCACCTAATAGCTTCTATGCCACCTAAGAATGCTTTAAAACCAAATTTCACAGCTTAAAGCCATTCAAAGTGAGGTAATAGAATAGCCTGTCAGGTAACTTACCATGGCTCTCTAATTCACCATGATTTCTCCAGTCCAGTGGCTCATTCAGCACTGTGTCCTGTAAGCACATTGCCCAGAAAGCTGCTGAACTGTCTTTAATAAAGGAAATCTAGAAGGGAAACATATTCACAAGCAAGGCAGTCTTATTAATTTGACTTTCAATTGACTAGGCTTAGATTTTTATTAGTTTGTTGAAGAAGATTGCTTTCGTTCTACACTGTTTTCAATAAGCGCGTACTGAATTAATGTGTTTTTACCACATAACAGCAATGGAGGGGTTTCTGTTTGCTTTTTCAGCAGAGGGAGAGGAGCAGCGAAAAATACTCTTTTTATCCCATCGTCTTAGCTTATGTGGATTTGAGATTTTGTTCCCGCTTCATGGTGCATGCTCTTTCTATAAACAATTTCTCCATCATGCCGATTTCTTATTAAATATGTCTTACAAGATGGATACTATCTAACACTCCCGAAGTTCCGAATGATTTTACAGAAATGCTTGATGTGGTAGAAGCATTTTCAGCTCTCCCTCAAATTAATGAGGTTCGACTTTTACCACGTGGATAAACATATTTATTTGATCAATATATTTGATGGAATTAGATTTAGGAGCAGAACTCATTCACTTAGGGATGATAAAACACAAAACAAAAGCACAATAACTTACAGATAAGATGGATGATAAAAATGTAATTATAGAAAGAACAAGGGAAAGTTGAAATGATGGCCTATGCGTTTTCCATAGGAAGAGAAACTTTTAAGTAACAAAGAAACAAACAAAACCCATCACTGTGGAAATCCTCCATATCTATGGATGATGAACCCCAAAGAATCCTCAAGTCCACTGGTGAGGCTGGTATCCTTACGCTCTTGGTGCTGCTGACCTTGTTCTCTATTAGTGCAAGTAAGAATGTTAAAGGGGTGTTAATGAATTTCATGATAGCTGTTAAGAACTACCAGTGAGAAACTGGTACAATCCCAATCCATAAGTAAGGCTAGAGGGAACTGAAAAAAAAAATGCTGACCTGCAGGCATCTCCCAATTCCCACAAACCCTTGTCCTTCAAAAATTCCGTATAATTCTACTGTCCATGTAAAATTTCCGAAATGACTCAGGTGAGTTCAACATTTCTTATTTACCAGAGTGATAAAGAACTTAAAAAAGTTAGATGTGGGGGCACCTGGGTGGCACAGCGGTTAAAGCGTCTGCCTTCGGCTCAGGGCGTGATCCCGGCGTTCTGGGATCGAGCCCCACATCAGGCTCCTCCGCTATGAGCCTGCTTCTTCCTCTCCCACTCCCCCTGCTTGTGTTCCCTCTCTCGCTGGCTGTCTCTATCTCTGTCTAATAAATAAATAAAATCTTTAAAAAAAAAAGTTAGATGTGTTTCATGCATGTACTTCACAACCAATGTCTTATCCTCTCTATTCTTAAAAGATATCGTAATAACCACTGCTTATTGAACTTACATTATGCTAGATGACAGGCGCTTCAATCTATTAGATTGAAGCATGAAATTACCATATTTGACCATTGTTCATCTACATAAATAGCAGTTGCATATGGTTCAGCCTAACACCTTTTTTCAATTTATCCTTAGAACTACACTATGAGGTAGTTACTATTATCTTCCTTTCATAGATGAGAAAACTGAAGTTCAGAGAATTACTTTATCCTGAGTCCAGAACAAGATAATGGCAGAGGGATTATTCAAACCCAAAATGGCATGATTCCAAAAGTGAGTGATTTTCCGGTTAGTACTGTTTCTGGCGTTTTCCAGTTCGTTTAAATGATGTAAGCCTAAGGTACACCCAAGCTAAGGGTTCAACTTTCAATCATGCGAGAATAGAGCAGTATTGATGAATATAAGTTATTTCAGTTACACTAAATTGGAAGTTACAAATTAAGAAGGAATGACAAAATATGAGAGTATGGTTGCCAAAGAGAAATGTAAATTTTGCACTAGCTGGCATAGATCTAAATGTTATCTTTGGCGGTTGCTAAAATTTAGCAACTATACATACTAGGCATATGGGGATGAAACCATTCCCTAATTTACTATGTGACCTTGAGCAATTAACTCTTTTCTCTCAGCCTCAGCTTACCCATATGGAAGATGAAGGGTTCGGCTTCACCAAACTTGAAGATAACTTCCACATGGAATATTCTGTAATTGGTCACATTCTTTGGATTTTAGCGCTTAGATTCTTTCATGTAGTATTCACTCAACAAATACTATGGAGTACATGGATTTTTAAAATCAACAAAAAGCAGAAATTTTCATGTTTTTATCTTGTTAATTCAAACAAGTATTCGAGAATCTGTGTATTTACCATCTTGCCACCTTGCCTGGGTCTAGTTGTGTGTATGTGTGGAGGGGATGGGTAGGTGGTTCTCAGAGTCAATGGGGAGACAATAAAGGGATATCATCAGAGGGTTGAAAAGATCAGGTATGCATATTAGAATATATAGAACATAGGATATCGGGGGATGGCATGGCCACACCCTGAGTTAGGAAACACTGAAAGATTGAGCTGAGGAGAGGGTGAAGAGTTTCAGTTTGGGATACGGTAGGTTTACCTCACTGCTTAGGAGACATTCAAAATGGGGATGTCCTATTAGACTTTTGGGGCTAGAGCTCAGGAGGGAAACATTGGCTTGTGATCCATGTTTAAGAGTATTTGCTGACAAACTGAGGGCTTCAGAGGGGAGGGGGGGTGGGGGAATGGGATAGGCTGGTGATGGGTAGTAAGGAGGGCACGTATTGCATGGTGCACTGGGTGTTACATGCAAGTAATGAATCATGGGACTTGACATCAAAAAAAATTTTTTTTAAGTATTTGTTGACAAATTTTCTTTCATTCTTTGTTTTGTATGAGGTTTGGCTACACATCAGAAGCCATTTATGGGCAATATTCTATTTGTGGAATGCATATCCTAAGAAGCAATGTCAAAGGAAGGGATGGAGAGGAATTTCAAGAGAAGATGCTGAGAAATTAGCAAGGACATTCCAAAGCCATAATGTGGAGAGAAAGCTGAGATTGGAAGCTAAGGGTACATAGTTATGAACTGGGTCATAGGAATATGAATTGGGTTTCAGGAAAGTTCTACAAGGTCCTCCAATTCCCTTTTTCCTCATTTAATGCAAATGCTATTTGGCTGCCTGTATATATGTACAGCCTTTGCCATGCAAAGTCACTGCCTAACTTCAGACATCACTATAGCAGTTGATGTGAAGGGTACTTGGGGGATCAGGGGAAAACATGACAGACCTTCGGAAAATCAAGTAACTGGTAATGAGGGACACTGACAAAATGGTTTGGAGAAGGAGAGGATTATATTATCACTGCTAATTATAACTAAACCTTTAGTGTTTTCTTCTGGATAATAGGATGAGAAGTGAGAGTACAGGAGGCCAAAAATCAATATGCCCTTTTCTCTCTTTACTTTCAATCCTGTTTGTCTTGCAGTTGCATTAAAGTTTCTGTTTAGGTCATTCTTTGTGAAAAGTTCATTGTCTCTTAAGTCCCTTAGACAGTGAGGAGTGAGCTTATAGATTGGACAGTCAAACTGGAGAAGGTACCACAGTGGAAAGGCCATAAATGGTGAGCGTGGAGAGAATGCCCAATCTTTTCTTTAATTAGTATTCAATATTAAGGTGATGGTAGAGGATTTTTATCATGTCATTTCATCATGACGCTAGAGAGCTTGAAGTATATTAACCAAATTGCTTATTTCCCTTAAGTATTTAATTTTCTTGTCTGCGGTTATTACTTTGAAGCATTTAGAGTGTTCTTGGCTCTGTCCATTCTCACAGAGGGTGATAAGGGCGTATCTATAGATTGAGACATGATTTTGAAGTTCTGGTTTTTCTATTGAAGTTAATCTTAACTGTTACCTCTGGAAATGTGTCAAAAGCATGAAGTCAATGAATCCCAGGCAGTAAATATTGTTATCCCTAATCTATAGAAGAGAAACAAAAAGAATGCAAGGCAAGGTGATACTTTATAGAAGATTAAATTTGGGGAAACAGTGTCAGGATAGCCTGAGCCACATATAAGCTTTAATAGAGTACAGAACAGAGAGATAAGTAAATACCTTGTCTTTGCCAATATTCTGAGAAAAAAATCAGGCCAAGGATTTTACACTCTGCCAGAGTAAAAACTGTGTGGTGTCTATGCTGTCTTAGCCAAAGTTTCTTCCTAGGCCTTGGTTGGGAAAAAAATGGAAATGTCGTTGCAAGAGAGCGAGGGCAACACGGACACCGAGTAGTTAGAGAAGAGAAACAGAAGTGAAAGAAATTTCGTTTCCCTCTTAAGCTCCTGACAGATTGGCTCTTACAAATACCAGAGGGAAAATTAAAATAATTAGAGAATTCTTTTTTAAATATTGTGTCCTTTAACCTCCATCTCTTTGATTTTGTTATCTGTTTTATTATTTATTATTTGTTATTATTTCCTGTATTACAGGAACACCTTGTCAATTTCTTTTACATACTTAGTCACATAAACCCAATAACCTTGAAATGTTCCTGTATTTCAGCTGTCACTCTGGTTATGGGTATTCTGTTGTTACTGTTGTTGATCGTCTTTCCCAGATATTGAATAGACATGCAAATTATTTTAGATTCACATAAATGGGTTTGGCTAATCAAAACCACAAAGAGATACCACCTTATACCAGTCAGAACGGCTAAAATCAACAAGTCGGGAAACCTCACATGTTGGAGAGGATGTGGAGAAAGGGGAGCCCTCCTATACTGTTGGTGGGAATGCAAGCTGGTACGGTCACTCTGGAAAACAGCGTGGAGGTTCTTCAAGAAGTTAAAAATGGAGCGACCCTACAACCCAGCAATTGCACTACTAGGTATTTACCCAAAGGATACAAACATTGTGATCCGAAGGGGCATCTGCACCCCAATGTTTATAGCAGCAAAGTCCACAATAGCCAAAATATGGAAAGAGCCCAGATGTCCATCGACGGATGAATGGATAAAGAAGATGTGGTGTGTGTGTGTGTGTGTGTGTGTGTGTGTGTGTGTATTGATGCTGCGTATACAAATATATGCAATGGAATATTACTCAGCCATCAAAAAGGATGAAATCTTAACCATTCACAACGACATGGATAGAACTGAAGGGTATTATACTAAGCGAAATAAGTCAATCAGACAAAAAAAATTATAATATGGTTTCGCTCATATGTGGAATTTAAGAAACAAAACAGAGGATCATAGGGGAAGGTAGCGAAAAATTAAGTAAGACGAAATCAGAGAGGGAGACAAACCGTAAGAGACTCTTAACTGTAGAGAACAAACTGAGGGTTGCTGGAGGGGTGGTGGGTGGGGGTACGGGGTAACTGGGTGATAGGCATTAAGGAGGACACTTGATGTAATGAGCGCTGGGTGTTACATGCAACGGATAAATAACTGAACTCTACATCTGAAGCTAATGATACACTGTATGTTAACTAATTGAATTTAAATAAAATAAGTTAAAAGAAATTTTAAAAAATGAATGGGTTTGGCTAAAACAGCATTCTGGCATTAAGATCAGAATTTACCCTACATGCTTACAATGTTGTGGGGACCAACTCATTCATTCATTCATTCATTCATTCATACAGAATCATTGATTGGGTTTCTTCTATTTGCCAGATTCTCTCTAGGTATTGAGAGATCGATGCCATACAAATCCTGCCTTCAAAGTGATAATCATCTGTTCAGAATAATTTTGCTTCTAAGAGTCTATGTAAGTACCATAAAACAATTTTAGTCTTCCATATTATTTCTCTACCACAGTTAACCTTTCTTTTTGAAATGCGAGGACGTTCAAGAGAGTTCACCTTGAAATCACAAGTGATAGACAGCAAGCAAACTCCAAAACCTGACAGTAAACAAAATGAATGTTTAGCAATGAGTTTTGGTTTCCTGTTCCTTCTATTTTAAAATTATAGTGAGGTTACATCATAAAAATCTTCTCTAGATCCCAGACTTGAAAACCTTCAGTGTCGTATTCTCTGCCTAACCCAATTATCAAAGCAGTCCGTTTGTTCTAAAATTAGAGATGGAAAGCCACAAAATATTTATAAGAAGTTTTCTTTATGAAAAAGTACCCTAACTACTGTCTGAACTACAATGGTGCCAAAAGCTTGTCCTAAGGTTAATTCAAATTTAGAAAATATTGCCTCAGTCATCATCCAGAGACCGGACTCCTTTGAGTCGAATTGCATTCAGATGAGCTCAATGTTTGTACTTGTCCATCTGGTGACCCTGCATACTTCAGTGACTTGTGTCTAAGCCACTTATATCAGCAGTCCCCTGTCATAAGCCCAGACGTGGGCATCTGACCAGAGAAATCTGAAGTCATCTGAACTGTTTTAGGATGGCTGATCGTGAACAGGAGAGATGGGTCTTTTTCTGCTCCCTCATATTGAGATAGTTAATATAGTCAGTCAGCATGTCGTCTCCATTTAAAAATAAACATTTTTGGGGGGCACCTGGGTGGCACAGCGGTTAAGCGTCTGCCTTCGGCTCAGGGCGTGATCCCGGCGTTATGGGATCGAGCCCCACATCGGGCTCCTCTGCTGGGAGCCTGCTTCTTCCTCTCCCACTCCCCCTCCTTGTGTTCCCTCTCTCGCTGGCTGTCTCTATCTCTGTCGAATAAATAAATAAAATCTTTAAAAAAATAAAAAAAATAAAAATAAAAATAAATATTTTTTGGTACCCTCTTGTTTCTTCTCCTATCTGTGGCAAATCTTGAACTTTGTTGTCTATAAATTTGGTTGGGAGCTCACACCAGTGCCTGTCCTTTTGGGTCCAAGCCAGCACATGGAGGAGTCAATAATCAGGAACTATTCTCTCTGTGGAAAGCCAGTGATGTCTTCGAGGGGTTGAGCTTTATTAGAAAGGAATTGCTCATCAGTTCTTCCTGGTTGCTGTTTGGGCTAGGCTTTCCATTTTGCTTCCACCTAAGCCATTTTGGTGCTGCCTCAAATCAGCGAGATCAACCGATTTATCAAAATGTGATGCACACAGAGCCTAGGAGCCAGGACGCTGAAGCGAATATTGGCACTTTTCTCTTTCATTTCTTTTTTCTTCCTTTCTGTGGTGACAAGAAAGAAAAATACTCTTCACCGGCTGAAGGGTTTTCATACCATGGTCCTTGCCAAACAACGTAAGCCAGCAAGTGTGTACAAATCTCATCCATACCATGGCTTATCCAGTTATGCTGCTGAACACAAAGCAGCTTACTGGGCAGCTTAATATTTAGTGAGGTGCCATTGGTTTCCTTTTAGCCCATCAGCCTGAGAGACAAATCACCCATTCCAAGGAGCAAACATCTTTTCCTCGAGCAACCTTGCGGTGACCTTGGCATGACTCCTCTCGATTTGGAAGTAATGATACCCAGGTCCCATTAATCTTCCCCATGATGTTGTCTGGCCTCCTGTAATGGTTACCAACCCTTGAGTTGCTCTAAGGAAATGAAGCATTATGCAAATTTGCACTCATTCCACTGAGGTCAACCTTTTCAGAACTTCCCCCAAAGAATAATGCTTCATTCATGCTTACTCCTGCTTTATGAATGGGGCCTCTCAGGAGCTGTGCCTGCCCTTTCTCGTTTGCTCTGTAGCCTGTATGACCTTCCCTGAGAGAAGGACTCCTTGGTAGTGTAATTATGATGACAAACCCGGTGTTGTAAGTTGATGTCTACATCTGCATAGACATTTAGGGTACTGATGGGATTAAGGCAGAAAAAAAATAAAAGAAATAGATGTACCTTTTTTTTTCCTGGAGTAATTAGGGAATTCATCTGGCTCCTCGTTCTCTGAAAGGCAAGATCTCACTCAAGCCACAATAAGCTAAAGCCATTAAAAGAGCGAAGTTTTCCTCACACTTCTCACTTCCAGAATGGTTAAATGCTTGTAAACTGTTATAGGATGAGCAGAAACTTTATTTCTGAGATATTTTCATGTAGCTGTGTTGTGTCAGGATGAGCAAAATTAATCTGTCTTGCGATGTTGTTTTTCAACCTTATATAATTAGTCAGAAATATTATAAAGCCATGCCCAGCCTTAAGAACAGCACATATTAGACAAGAGGTCATTATTTGCATTTCCAAAGCCTTCTTCACTTGACTAAAGAATTGCAGAAAGTTTCTCGAACTCTGTAGTGCATCTCTGCATTTTTTTACAGAATATTAAATGTCTGACAGAAAGACAGATAGAAGAATTGAAAATGTGTTCAGAACCACTATTAGCTGAAGAACGAAAACATAACACATAAGAGAGTTAATTTAATAAAGTCAACAGAAGATTACACTCAATTTGAAAATACTGATTTATACATAACTTTTGAGAAATTCAACTCCTGTGTTACAGAGAACCCATGTCCAGCTGATGCTTTGGCCCTGCCAAGCCCTGATAACAGACGACAACTTGGAATAAAGATTAAACATCTCTAGGAATTGCACAGACCAATCTCATGGTATATATTATAATGGTTAAAAGAACGGACCTGCAGGAATCTGGGTGGCTCAGTCGGTTAAGCGTCTGCCTTCAGCTCAGGTCATGATCCCAGGGTCCTGGGATCGAGCCCCGCATCAGGCTCCCCGCTCAGCAGGGAGCCTGCTTCTCTCTCTGCCTGCTGCTCCCCCTGCTTGTGCTCTCGTGCGTGCTCTCTACCTCTCTCACAAATAAACAAATAAATAAAAGCTTTAAAAAAAGAAGAAGAAGAAGGAGAAGAAGAAGAAGAAGGAGAAGAAGAAGGAGGGAACTGAAAAGCATATACTCGGTTTTGGAACCCAGATTTTTAACTATCTGAACTTGGGCAAATTACTTCAACCCTAAGTTTCTTCATCAGTAATGTGGGACAGTAATAATAATAAATAATAATAATAATAAACATTTCTGGCGGCCGTGATGATTAAATGATCTAATCCATTTGAAGTGCTTAGCCTGGCCCATCGTAACCACTTAATAACTATTAGATATTATTGCTTTTATTATCATCTTCATCATCATCACTTTTAGATACATTCCTTGCCTTAACTTCATGGTACTTTCTAAGGCCGTAACTTCCAAACTTTAGCCTACCTCCGAATCACTTGGAGGCTTTGCTAAACCACAGCTTGCTGGACCCCACTCATAAGGGATTTGACTGAGAAGGCTGGTGGGGGAGCCCAAGAAATTACGTTTCTCCCAATTTCCAGGGGCAGCTCATGCTGCTGGCCCAGGGACCGCACTTTGAGAACCGCTGTTCTAAGGTATTCAGAGCAAGTTTCAATGTACCTCTTTTATAAATGGGTACGTCAATATAAGTGTGCATCGAACAATCAGAACTCATGGCATATAATCTGAAAGCGTCTTTATTTTTCCTCCTACTGTTGCTTTAATATGTATTCCGCGGTGAAAGAGCTCCCCTTTCTTGTGGATGAAAACCTGAGCAGATGTAGACTTTCAAAACATTCTCAATGGAGCAATTTGTCAAATATTAAGGTTTCTGAGCCAATGCTTTGGCACCGATGAGAGAATTGCCTACACAGAAAAATTTTAAGCGGGTGCAGTCAGCCATTCCAGCTAAAAACACAAATAACAGAAGCTTCAAATGTTCTATAAAGAAACTTTTCAGTTGTAAAGTAGAGCCGACTTGCTGGCTTGCTTTCTCTTCCTTCTTCCTAATAGAAAGGAAAATCTCTTTAAAGGAGCTGAAATACATGGGGGATGGCTTCTGAAACACTCTATAAACAAAGACGGTTACACAAATGATTTGAAACTGAAGTGCTTATGACCGGTGGCTGAGAGAAACTTCGAGGCCTTTTGCAGCCAAACCAATCCAAAATGTTAGAATGATATACCCACCCCAGTCAGTTTTCACTATATGATAATCTAGAGCAAGTAGCAAAGACATTTCTACCCAAAGGCTGGAGATCAAACCAGGGTTAGATAAAGCCGTGATTGATACCACTTAAGAGGTAGAGGGAAAAGTACCTGACGTGACCTAGGGTGAGTTGAAATTCACCTGGGGTTCAGGCAAAAAACAAGCCTCTATCTTCAAAGCATTCCCCCCAATTTCAGGGAATCACATAAATATAAAATAGGAAAAAATGACAATTTAAGTGCTGAAACTGGTAATCTAAATATACAAAGGCAAAACAAAATAATTGAGAAATTTTAAAAATCTTCGCGTATTTTCATGTAGAATCATGAGAAATAAGATGCAGGGGAAAGACCTAAGGAGTATAGTTTCATTGTCCTTGCTCAAGAAAGAAACTTTGAACTAATTTTCATTTCTCTGCAAGTCTGTATTTCAGGTCAGACTGTGTTTATAACACCTCAGCCGATGTTAAGCCCCTACTATGTGCCAGGCACTATGCTACGTGCTTTACCAATCATATCTTATTGAATAATAGAAATAAGTATGTATTAATCAGGGTAAGTGATATGAACTATTATAATAAAGAATTCCATAATCTTCCTGGCACGATATAATTTTTTTCCATTCATGTCTCAATCTATTCCGATACTAGTAGATGGCTTTCCATAGAGTTCTCCAAGTAGTGACTCAGGGACATAAGCCTCGTAGGTTTAGGGATTCCCCATTAGATAAGGATTCCTCAGAATTCTGGGCTAGATTCTGTGCATTCCACTAGCCAACAAGCCGAAGGAGAGAGCGTGAGGATCACAGGGGCTGTTTCACGGCCAGACCTGGATGTGAGAAAGATCGGTCGATCGATCGATCGATCGATAGATAATTTCTGCCCATATTGCATTGCCAGAACCCAGTCAGGTGTCACAACCCAATTTCAAGGGAGTCTGGAAAATAGTCTTTCCATATGGTCATGCAAAAGAAATAGGATTGGTTAGCAACTAGGTAGATTCTGACACAACATGAGAGAAACATTTTACACATAAGGTAATTGAAGCTTACTGGGCTTCAGGCAGCTGGGAGTAGCTATTGGATCCAAGAATCAAACGCAAGTTATGATTCAATAAAGTACAGATTTTCCAATACCACCTTATAAATCAACAACTGAAAAATAGTCTTACAGTGTTCTAGGTCTTCCCAAAAGCACATACGGGGGTAGGGTGTGGAATATGATGATGAGAATAGGAAACAACCATTGATTTGGGGTTTCTAGAAGTTTCCATCACAGACCATCTTGCATTGTTTAAAGAAAAGTCTAAGTTGGCCAAGGCATGGGGAGGTTAGATTCAGGGAAGCCTGTCCTCAGTATTTATTGCTGCCTTAATCTACCCAGAAGACTGCTAACTGTCTGGAACAATTAGAGGATGGGTCTCGGGCTGGTTTGTTATACTAGCTCTCTTCCTTCCAACAGTTGTTTGACAGTATTTTTTTTTTTTATTGCTTTTCATTCTTCCTCTTTACTCTTGTACCGCCACTGGATGGCTATACAGAAATACTTTAGCAAATGCCAAAGCATCTCTGCCGGATGCAAATCAAGGTTGCCATGGCAGCCCAAGTCCTACAGGCAAATATATAACTTCATGTTTCCTACTCAATACCATGCCATATGTTCTTCCCAGAAGTCAGGTGTTTGCTACCAGCTCTCTTTGATCTCAGCTGGTCTCACAGGGATGGGGAGTCTCAGAATGTCCAGGCCCTGAGAGCCACATGGTCAAATTTGTACCTTAGCCAAAGCAGGAAGGAGGCAGCATTTGGTGGGAGGCTTTCTGTTCCCTTTTCTTCATTCCTTTCCCGCCCTGTTTCTTCAGCCCAAACCCCATCGTTCAAGCTTCTATCTGCTGCTATTCTTCTCAAGATGGCTTCTAAGTAGTTCCTAATACCCTGAGTGTAAATTAGTTCAGTGTTTCTATACCTGCTAGGAGCATTCGTGTTTTAAAAGTTGGTCCGTCTTGCTTCATTGACATATAAATTTGCTCTTTTAATCCATAAATCTATAAATTAATTAACTTTTTAAGACAAAACCAACCCGGTCGTCATGGAAAAAAACCAACTTGTAAAGAATCCTCTTTAGAAGTGTTTGAGTCTGGTAGCTTCTATGCAAAAAGATTTTTAAGTAATAATTTGGTGTTTTCAATGATTTTGGATCTATTTGAGTTTTCTGTTTCTTCTTGAATCAGGTTTGATGCAGGACATTGTTTAGTTTATTTCAATATTTAAATATATTGGCATAAAGTTTCTGTAGAATTATCTTGGGACATTAAAAAATTCACCAGTGTATGTATATTTCCTAATATTGTTGACCCCTTCTCTTGTATTCAATTTTGATAGAAGTTTGTCAATCTCATTAGTCTTTGCATGGAACCAACTTTTTACTTTATTGATCTTTCCTATTGTATTTTTATTTTTTATTTCATTATTTTTTGTGCTTATCTTTATTTTTTTCTCATCAAATTTATTTGGGCTTAACTCATTTTTGTATTTCTAATTTCTTAAATTAGATGCTTTGTTCACAGACACTCAACATTTCTTCATATCTAAACTGAGCCAGGTTTATATCTAAATACCTCTTTACCTCTATAACTCACAAATTCGGGTATGTAATATAGTATTTTAATTTTCACTCCTTTATAGTTATTTTCTAATTTCCATTTTAAGGGGGTTTTTTGAACTCTAAATTATTTAGAAATACGTTTTAAATTTTCAAATGAGAATTTTTTACATTTATTTTTATATTGATTTCCAGATTAATTGCACATAACAAAAGACATGATCTGTTTAGCATAAATTCTGAGTCAGTTGAGCCATACTTTCGGGCCAAGTACATTGTCAAGTTTTGTAATGTTCAATGTGTGCTTGTAAAAAAATGGGCACTCAACAAATAGAGAATTCACATTTTGTATAAGCACACATTGAACATTTATGAAATATGTGTGTATGTATACCCCGTACCTCAAAAAATCGACAACGAACATTTTTTATAGGCACACATTGAATATTTATGAAAAATGGCATGTACTGGAAGCATACAGGTTAGATGGATAGATATACATACAGAAAGATAAAATCTCAATACATTAGATCAAAATTGGAAATGAGCTGTTTAAATCTGTTTTATTAATTTCTGGTCTCCTTAATCTTCTGCATACAAAGAGAGGTACAGTAAAATCTCCCAGTGTAATGATGGATTTTTTTCTTTCTTATTTTGTTCATTCTGTTTTACATATTTTGAGGCTATGTCATTAGATGCACACAAGTTTAGAACTGGGATATTTTCCTGGTACAATGTATCTTCCCCCCCCTTTCTTTTTTCCCCTCCCTCCACCTGGTTCAATGCATCTTTAATCACTCTACTGTCTTTATTTGTAATAGTTTTTTTTTGTTTAAAGTAATTTATCTAATACACCTATATCTGCTTTTTGAAGTTATTTTTGCAGTGTAACTTTTTCTGTCCTTTTAATTTTTCTGTATTTGTATTTTATTTATGTCTCTTGTCAACAGCGTGTAGCTAGATTGCATATTGTCATCCAATCTTACAAACTCCTTTTTTTAAAGATTTTATTTACTTATTTAAGATAGAGTGAGTGAGAGAGAAAGAGGGAGCAAGAATGAGGGGGTGGGGGAGGGGCAGAGGGAGAGGGAGAAGCAAACTCCCTGCTGAGCAGGGAGCCTGACAGATCCCGGGACCCTGGGATCATGACATGAACCGGAAGGCAGACGCTTAACCGACTGAGCCACCCAGGAGCCCCTAATCTTACAAACTCTTAACTGAAAAGTTTGGCCAATTTATATTTATTGTGATTGCTGTTGTGTTTTTATATATTTCTACTATCATTTTTTGTGCTATTTGCCCTGGTTTTTCTGTTTTTTCTTCTTTCCTGTTTTTTTTTTAATTGAGGTCATTGGTTTTTTTTTCTCCATGATGTTTTTCTCATTTTGAAATTACATATTCTATTTCTAATCATTATTTGATTACTTTTAAGTCTTAAATACATTCTTAACTTTA
Organism: Ursus maritimus; assembly: GCF_017311325.1. Taxonomy (NCBI): domain Eukaryota; kingdom Metazoa; phylum Chordata; class Mammalia; order Carnivora; family Ursidae; genus Ursus; species Ursus maritimus. The sequence goes on along the minus strand of NW_024423319.1, from coordinate 32,502,936 downwards.
CAAATTCTCAAGTTCATCAGCATCTTTAACATCTTCCTGAAAACTGAGCACTTCAGACCTCTTTGAATTTGATCACCTGTCCCTTCTTCCATTTTATTTTTAGCCCAGAATTCTAGCTTCATTTTACCTTAGCTTTCATCCCAAATTAATCATTATTATTGTAAATATTTAATTGCTATTTCTTATGTTGTATCCACATATTTACCACTTTCTTTGTTTTCCATTCTCATACATCTTGGTGTTTGCCTCTGCGTTTTGTTTCCTTCTTTCTGTAATACATCTTTGCAAAGTTCCTTCAGTTGGAGTCTGTTGGTGACAAACTCTCCCCATTTTGATTTTCTGAAAATGTGCCTTTTTTATTTTACCCTTGAATGATCATTTCTTTTTTTTTTTTTAAAGGTTTTATTTATTTATTTGACAGAGATAGAGACAGCCAGCGAGAGAGGGAACACAAGCAGGGGGAGTGGGAGAGGAAGAAGCAGGCTCCTAGCGGAGGAGCCTGATGTGGGGCTCGATCCCATAACGCCGGGATCACGCCCTGAGCCGAAGGCAGACGCTTAACCGCTGTGCCACTCAGGCGCCCCGAATGATCCTTTCTATATGAAGAGTTATATATTCTCCCATCCCTATGGAGTTATTGTTCAGCTGTCATCTGCCTTCTGCCAGTACAACTGAGAATTCTTCTTTTGTTCCATTGAAGATAATCTACTTTTTCTTTTTGTATACTTTAAAAATCTCTGTCTTTGGTGTTATACAGTTTCATTAGAATGTGTTTATGTGTAGATGTCTTATATTTCTCTTGCTTGGAAATTTTTATCTTCCTGAATCCAAAGATCCATGTCTTTTATCCATCCTGGAAAATTCTCAGTCATCGTCTCTCTATATTCTCCTCCCCCCCCCATACATGCGTTTCTTTACTTTCCTGCTGCACTTCAGTTATATGTATATTGGACCTCACAGTCTATCCTCCGTGCCTCTGGACCTCTGTGTTTCTTTCTTTGTATTTCTCTGCTGCTCTCTCTACTTTCTTCAGCTGATATCCGTGTGCTATTTAGTCATGGCACTGCATTTCATTTTCAGTGATCATATTTCGAATTTCTCGAAGTTCTCTTTGGTTCTTATTCAGATTTCTTGGTCTTTTCTGAGTTTCTTATTCTTGCTGGTTTTTTTTTTAATTTTATCTTTTGTTCTTTAAGCTTTAAGACACTTATCTTACATTCTGTATCTTATTTCAGTGTCCGAAGTACTTGAAGGCCTAACTGGACTTCTGCAGGTTGCTTCCATTTCTTGTTATTTTCATGATATCCTGCTTCTTTCATGTGTCTAAATTCTATGTGCTCTGTGGACTAGGTGAAGGATGTGTCCCATGTGAAGGATCTGTGTTTACTTTTACCCATCAGTTTCCAGTGCTACAAACCTGAGACCACTTGGTGTCAATTTCCTGGCTTGTGATTTCTTAGCCCTGAAATTCTCAATGCTATGAATTCTCAGGGGAGAGTTTTTGTGTTTGTTTACTTTTCCTTAATCAGAGCCCAAGCTAAGATGGACGTATTTCTCAAGGTGTCCTTTTGCCAGCAGGTCAATTGTTTTCTAAACTATTCTACAGGAATAGCCCTGAAAGGACCCCACTTAATGCTGGGGTTTCATTTTCAATTTCTATTTTACTGGGGCCAAAGCCTTGTCTCCTGTTCTTTCACGGAAATTAAAACTCAAGCTTTTTCATTACAAAGGTTTTTGAATATTTCCAGGGCACCCATAGAATCATTGTCAGCTTGCAGTTATGGTTTTCAGATCTCTTTCTCTCTTTCTCTCTCTTTTTTACCCTGGACATATTTTATACTTGTGAAATCATCCACACATCTAAAAAGAATGTTATATTTTATTAAGTATTTCTCGATCTTTTGTCTACAGAAGTTTTTAAGATACCAAGTCTGTCATATTGCTGCAAATGGAAGTCTCTAATAGTTCTTTATATTTCTATTAGTTAACACTGTATTATTTAGTGTAATTTTAACTGGATATGTTTGCATCGTTTGTCATTTATAAGTGACTTGTTTTTGTCCAGGAGTCTAGACATTTTGTACCTCCTATTCTTCCATAGCCCATTCCTCATTTTCGCTGTAAATTCAGATTCAATTAATGATTTATTGACTACCTACTACATGTCTGACTCATTTACATATGTGTTCACAGCTAAAACTTTTGAAGACCCTGTGAAAAAGACACTGCGAACCTCAGGGGGCATTTCCTCTAGTTCCAAGAAGACCATCCCTGACTTTAAATAGATTGAGCAGAAAATGGAGCCTCAGAGAAGTTAAGATTTTTCCCAAAGTCACAAAATGTGCCTAGGGTCACACATACAACAAATGGAATTATTAAATGTATTCTTTTGCTCTACTATGCATTTCCCCTCAGAAATGAAAGAATGACAATGCCAGTGTTTCAATTAAATTGACACTGACTAATGCCACTTTTCTTTGTTCAATGGGGGTGAGGATCTTAACAATTAATGACTTAACCTACTATGAATAGAAATGTTGAATCTCTGAAAAGAAAGGCACCTGACAGATAGCCAAAGAATAACAAAGCCTCACATTCTCCATAAGGCTCACGCACTGACATGCAACTGAGTACATTTAAACTCCTTTATAGAGATTTTATGCTTCACAGATGCTGAAAGGACATCCTAAATCTAAGCTTTCAAGACACATTTTCTTCCCAAACCCTAAAAAAAAAAAAAGACTTTAAAACTTTTATTGTAATTATTTCAATTAGAATGAAGGTTTATCTGGTTGATTTTTTTCAGTGTTGTTAACTTTATTCTTAGTGTACTAAACTCCTATTTTAGCTAACTTAGGACATTTGTAACTACCAGGTTGTTTTTGGACTTCTGTGTCTCTTGGAAGCTTGGATGGAATTAACGACAGATGTACTCATTTAATAATAGAGGCAATCTTAACAATCTTCTTGAAAAAAAATACAACTACACTGCTGTTATTTATTTAATATAATCAGCGATGAATATATTTCCAATTATTTGATGAATTGTAGTTTTGAGGAACGTGGGATGGTGATACAGAATTCAAGATGTTGTTTAGAGCTCTCATCTTTCGGCATTCTCTGTTTTCACAACTCGATGGAACACAAGAATTGTATAGATGTCCGGGACCCCTTTTTCACATTTGAATAAATTGAAGTCTACACTTCCAGTATCTTATTTTTTTCATCGCAGCTCTTTGGGAAAAGATGGTTGTACATATGTTTTTACAGAGCGCCTGCACTAACTCGGTGCCTCCGGAGGAAGCCGGTGCTCACGGTCTGGGACCATTGCCATGCTAGAGGTCATAGACGGTTCACCCAACCTTGCTCCTCGCTGTGGCCAACAGAAGACTGTTCAACCATTTGGTAGTGAGTCTGGGTCATGAATTGTTACGCAGAAGGAAAAATAATAATAGCTAACATTTATTCGGTGCTTATTGTATGTTGGATATTTTGCACATATTCACCTCTTCGCCCTCACAACAACCCCTGAGAGAAGTACAGAAGTACTCTTTATCATCCCCACTTTTTTTTTCATACGTGGGAACTGAGGCACAAAGAAATCAAGTAACTATCACATAGCTAGTAAGTGGGAAAAGGGGAGATGAGAACTCAGGCAACCTGGCCCACCTCTTTGGCGCTGTCCAATACTCCCTCTCAGAAGCGTGGGGAGTCAGATGCCAGATGCCAGGGAAAAGAAAAAGACGCGTTGTAGTTCCATTCAAGTCACTTCAAATCCATTTTGAAGGGAGGCGATCTATGAGTTCAGGAACCCCAGGTAGTGTCAGAGACATCTGCAAAGCGGTATTAGGAACTAACGTTGAAGAAAGAAGGTGGGACAGCATATAGTAAAATGTGAAAGCAGCAATCCAAAAAGATTGTTAACAATTGTTAATTGTTGTTCTAATATTTGAGGGAGTGAGTCTGATGTCTTCAAAAATCAAGTGCTGATGATATGCCTGATTCTTCACATACTTTTCTTAATCCTCACGGCTGCCCTAGGAGGCTGACGATATTTTTTTTAAGTTTTTTTTTTAAAGATTTTATATATTTGACAGAGAGAGAGAGAGCACAAGCAGGAGAAGTGACAGGCAGAGGGAGAGGGAGAAGCAGACTCCCCGCTGAGCAGGGAGCCAGATGCAGGACTTGATCCCAGGACCCCGGGATCATGACCTGAGCTGAAGGCAGATGCTTAACTGACCGAGTCACCCAGGCATCCCAGGCTAGTGGTATTTTGACCTATTTTACAGATGACAAAACTGAGACCATAAGGAATAACTAACTTGCTCAAGATCATGCAGCTAAGGAAGTTGCGTGACTGGGGTTTCAGCCTAAATTTTCTAGACTTCAAAACCTTTGCAGTACCATCTCATGCTGCTTTTTAGGTGGAAACATTTCAGATCTACCTCCTTAGTGCTTGTGTATTTGGAGGACGCTCACTAAGTTTGTTTTTTTTTTTTTAAGATTTTATTTATTTATTTGACAGAGACAGCCAGCGAGAGAGGGAACACAAGCAGGGGGAGTGGGAGAGGAAGAAGCAGGCTCATAGCAGAGGAGCCTGATGTGGGGCTCGATCCCATAACGCCGGAATCACGCCCTGAGCTGAAGGCGGACGCTTAACCGCTGTGCCACCCAGGCGCCCCAGCTCACTAGGTTTTGATCAGGTTTGCTCTCATTCAGTAGTCTCTTACTGCAGTACATTCTTGAAATGACTGGGGGGATCCTAAGGGAATGTTTATTCTCTAGGGACGTGGATAACAAGACCCCAAGCCTAACCGTTGTTATTCTGTGGGAATAAGAAGGACCTGGTTCCTAAGAGCAGGGGCTCTCATACTTTCAGCATCTGGTCTTTTATTGTGCTGGAGTATATCATGTCCCCCCCAAATCATCTTGATTTTCTTTACTATCTCACTAACCAAAAACACATTCTGAGCCTATGCACACATCTATTTTCAGCCTATACTACCTTTATAAGCTATTACTTCCAAAAGTTTACTCCCTGTTGTGTGATAACGATAACTCATTGATTTGGCAACACCGGGGCAAAGCCTGTCCTTGATCTGCTGAAAACAAGCCCTTTCCTATCTGTGTTCATTTTAGTTAGGTAGGGGTTTGTTTTTGTTTTTTCAAACTCCAAATTTTATAAAACTCTAATATCTGATTTCAAAAAAGTCAAGTAAAGGTCCAGTAGTATTTTAAAATTCAGAGAACCTTTGTGTAAGGCCATTATTCTTCATCCTGATCTGACTATAATCAGGCTCTTAATCAAAAGGCTTGGCATTTTTAAATGTCTATGCTCCATCTGCTCATAATATGGGCAGTAAAATAGACTTCTGATGCTTGTTACTGTAGGTTGCCTCGTGCTTCAGTAAATATGAGCTTAATGAAATATATAGCCAAATTTTTGAATCCAATCCAAACTGTTAATAATTTGCCAGACTAGCATTATGCCCATTAAGGAAATTAGAAGATTCAATCTGCACTTTAACTCGGAAATAAACATTGCAAAGCCACTCTCCAATTTTCTGGTATTTTCTTTTAACCAGTATGCAGTTGACATACGGGATCAGATGTCCTTCCTGGTGAGATGAGAAACTAGGTTAAATAATAGACACACGATGGAAAAATCCATCCCCATCCCCTATTCCCTTCGCTTCTCTGAAGTTTAGGGATCTTACACTTGGGATCTGTGCATTATTTCCACAGGGTGATGAAATAAAGAGGACATCCTCTCTCAAGTTGATAATGATCAGGCATTTCTATAACCCGTTGAAACTTTTCAAGGCAGAGGCAGTAAAAGTGAATGCAGTGATGTAAGCAGAGAAGGGGATGATTCTCTTCTTTGTATCCCCTCGCTGGGCACAGCTTCTAAGACTGAACCCAGACACCCATCACTGGTAGGCAAAACAGCCTACTTGCGAAGAATGTGGGCTGCAGCGTTGAACGATGAAATCGCAGCTCTCTCACTTCCCAGGTTTGCTATCTGTAGCGAGTGCTAGAACATTTTTCCAAGCCATAGTTTCATAGTTTGTAAAACAGAAAAATAATAGTACCTCTCATAGGATTGTTTTGAGGATTAAATAAAATAACCCACGTTCGTAACCTACGTAACCACAAAGTCTGACATACGGTATGTGGTCAATAAATATCAATTACTATTATAAATACTAAACGTATTTTCAATGAAGGAGGAAGAGAAGTGGAAAGGGGTATTAAACCAAATGCACCATCTCGCTGCCCTGTCATTTCATATGTTCCCCCATGGAAGGAAGGGGCAGAGTTTGCTATCTCGCAGAGCAGCATTGCGGAAGCGTTGGTGAATGGCAAAAGTGGGCATTCTTGACAATGTGTGACCATGCACCAAGGTCCTCTAAAACTGTGTGTAAAATAAGAGTATGTAGGCACTGGGGCATGCGTGTGCACACACACACGCAGACGCACACACACACACACACACACTCACACTCATATTCGCAAGCTGTAGTAAGAGTCCTTTTTATAAAGAGTAAACCTGACCCCTATTTAAGACCATATAATGGCATCCCATTACCCTTAGGATCGCAGTGGAACCGGTTCATGAGACTCATAAGGTGATCTGTCTTCTTTCTACCTCTTCTGTCTCCTACCATTCTGGTCTTTCTTCGCCCAGCTGCTTTTTATTGCTTTTAAGTGATTTTAAGTGATTTTACAGAATGTGCCATATTTTGTCACCTTTGTATACGCCATCGCTGCTTTAACTACTCTGCCCCTGTTCTTGGCCGAGCTATTACTCAGGCTTTAAACTCCATTTCCCTGACTTCTTCAGGAGAAGTTTTCCTGATGCCCTAGGCTAGCGTATCACATTCATAGATATGCTATGATAGCATAATGTATACCTCTATCTTTTATCAAAACTTACTATGGGGGCGCCTGGGTGGCACAGCGGTTAAGCGTCTGCCTTCAGCTCAGGGCGTGATCCTGGCGTTATGGGATCGAGCCCCACATCAGGCTCCTCTGCTATGAGCCTGCTTCTTCCTCTCCCAGTCCCCCTGCTTGTGTTCCCTCTCTCGCTGGCTGTCTCTATCTCTGTCGAATAAATAAATAAAATCTTTAAAAAAAAAACTTACTATGAACTGAATTATGTTTGGAGATAAGGCCTTTAAGAAGGTAATTAAGGTTAAAGAAGGTCATAAAGGTGAGGCCCTATTCTGATAGGACTGGTGTCCTTATAGGAAGAGACACCAGAGATCCATCTCTTTCTCTCTGTGTTTTCTCTTTCTGTCTCGCCACGTGCACAGAAAAAAGGCCATGTGAGGACCCAGCAAGAAGGCAGCTGAAGAGAAGCCAAGGAGGCAGCTCTCACCAGAAACCAACCCTGCTGGAATCTTGATCTCAGCGGCCTTCTAGTCCATAGAACGGTGAGAAAATAAATTTCTGGTGTTTAAGTCACCTAATCTGTGATTTGTTGTTATGACAGCCCAGGCCGACTAATACAACATGATCGTATTCAAATTGCTTAATTATTTAATGTCAGTGCTCCCTGACTGCTTTCAAGTACCTTATGAGCTAGGGACCATGTCTACCTCATTTATTTTTTTACACGTCCAGGGCCTATCAGACCACTTGGCACATAGTAGGTTTTCAATAAATATTCGCTCAGTGAATGAGATGCTAGTCCCTCTTTTTTTTTTCCTTTAAAAATGATGGGGTCATTGGAGAACACGTCTTTCTTGTTCACTGCTATATGTCAAGCATACCCAACAAAGGAAAATCCATTCATTTCCACATTTGTCAAATACATATGAAGAGCAAAGTGCAAACCTGTGATAACCAGAGAAGGAAGCCAGAGATTCGGTTCTGGCTCACGACCTTTTGCTATGCTTCTTTTCTGACAAAACCCAAACAATGGCGCCCAACAGAAAGACATTTTTGTTATTCCTTTACGTGATGGTCAAGTAGATTCCTGGAGGGTAAATACTGTGGAAATATTATATGCCGAAATTGCCAGCGTTAATTTCAATCTTGAAAAAGCTTTTAATAGGGGTGAATGATATCTCCTTATAGACATCCTTAATAGGCCAGGATTTAGATTTAAATTTAGATAGTTTGGCTGGAGAATCAGCTGCTTATTATTTGATGTTTTCTCATCTATCACTCCTAATTTACACAAATAATAATAGCTTTCTTCAAACTAGCGTATGGCTACTGGGTAATGCTCCCCCTCACCCCCATCCTTCTCATACTAGCTCTTGTCACCATCAAGAAGAGAATAAATAAATAACCTTATTAAGAGTAATGCTATCCTCAACGGCTTCCCAGCTCTGGATAGTAATGAGGAGATGCTTCGTCTATCAGACAATGAAATGCAGCCTGTGAGTTGCATAAAATACCTACTGCAGTTTACATGGTTTAGGGATGCATTTAACGAGCATTTTCATTATGGTGTGTTCCAGAACTCTCTGTGTATCTTTTTAAGATTTAAAAACAAATTTACTTTTGGGTAATTTCAGCGTGTTCCAATCTTTTCAGACTCTTTTCTCAGGAAAGATGGAATGTTTGTACCATCATTGATTCTCTCGCCCTTTATCTTGGGGGATAGGTTGGCTGCGAGTACCCATTCTGCTCTGCTCCTCCGTGCTGACAAGTGGCAGGAAAAACTCGCAGTGATCCAGTGACTCCTGAGACTGGTTCCCCTTCTCATATGCCCAGTTTGGGTGCTGAGCCGGTTCAATTGTCTTGTACAGTATTGTGAATCCTATTGGGCCACGGCTCTAAGCCACACCTTCTCATTTCTTTCTTTCTTTCTTTCTTTCTTTCTTTCTTTCTTTCTTTCTTTCTTTTTCTTTTAAAGATTTTATTTATTTATTGGACAGAGACAGAGACAGCCAGCGAGAGAGGGAACACAGGCAGGGGGAGTGGGAGAGGAAGAAGCAGGCTCCCAGCAGAGGAGCCCGATGTGGGGCTCGATCCCAGAACACCGGGATCACGCCCTGAGCCGAAGGCAGACGCTTAACAACGGAGCCACTCAGGCTCTCCCCTTCTCATTTAGTTCTAATTGTTTCATTAGTAAAGGTAAAAGTTTGTTCTCCATATGCTGATCTCTATGGTCTTAGTTCTCCGTTAGACCACAACTAAGGCAGGGGAAAGAGATGTTATTTCCAGGGTGCCTTCGTGTACCCCAACAGGTTGTCATGAGAATTAAATTAAATAATATAAGTAAAATGTTAGTAAAGTGCCCCACATATAGTAGGTGACCAATAAATGGTATTTCCGAATCATTCAGGTAATTATGGGTAGGCAGTATTCTTTCATTGAACTTAACGTAAATGTTGCCATGTTCCCTGGATGAAGCACCATGGAAATAGAATGTCTTATTCTATTAATCTTGGCTCTTATTGAGTCTATACAGGCTTTGAGAAAACATTGGACAAGGGTTTGAGGGGAAACTAGGATATGTGAAGAGGACTTAATCTTTATATCCTAATGCCTGGAAATCATAATTTGTTTTCAGGCAGAGAAAGTTGAATCATCTGGTCCAATACCTCATTGTATGGAAGGAGAAACTGAGGCCAACATAATTTAAGAGATTTCCTTCAAGTCCTACAGACACTGGCAGAGAATTCAGATTCTTTCCATTGTACTATGCAGACCAGAAAGTGACCATAAATGACTTTTTATTAAAAGTTAGGCTACTAGAAAATTTCAGCTTTCAACTTTCTGGCACGAGTTGCCTTAGAACAAGTTTGAGATCTAGGGGCGCCTGGGTGGCACAGCGGTTAAGCGTCTGCCTTCGGCTCAGGGCATGATCCCGGCGTTATGGGATCGAGCCCCACATCGGGCTCCTCCACTAGGAGCCTGCTTCTTCCTCTCCCACTCCCCCTGCCTGTGTTCCGTCTCTCGCTGGCTGTCTCTATCTCTGTCAAATAAATAAATAAATAAATAAATAAATAAATAAATAAATCTTAAAAAAAAAAAGAACAAGTTTGAGATCTAAATGACCACTTAATTCTGAGATGAGGTCTACCGTCTTTCTGGATCAGGATATCTATGGCAGTAAATATCATTTGGACCCAGCCTGGTAATGATCATGCATTTTTATGCTCTCAGGATCTGACTAGCCTAAGTGTGGACCCATCATCTCCCTTAACACACAGAAACATCCGTAGTTACTAAAAAGTCATACTTGTGAGAATTGTGTCTTTCAGTTTTCCACCGGGATCCTGGCCCGGGCTTTCCTCCTGGCCTAGCTTGCTCCAGCCTCATGATCTGTAATCATGTATATAAAAACCTTAGAAAACACCCATTCTGCTCAACTAGGCTAATTATCAGCTCAAAACAAAAACAAAAAGAACAAAACAACTCACTACTCCCTGTGACTATCAGTATTACTGGACAAAAGCACTTGACACCCAGGGAGATGGTGTTGAAGATTACCACTGCCAACTTCGATCTAAGATCGCTCAAGAGGCAAAGCAAAATGAGAATGAAAGGTGGTAAAGCTGACATTTAAAAACTCTCTGATATTTTTGAAAACTGCCCTCTTGCCATTTACTTCTCAGCAGACAGAAGCACAGAGCCATCACTGTGTCCTTAAATACATATTTAAGGGAACATAGCCGCTTGCTTATATTTGTTTTTTCTGCAAATGGGAGACCAGAAATGTTTTTCTTTCCAAATTGATTATTTATGGTACAAATGGATCTAAATCCGTAAGCATTAATACTCACCATTCATTACAAATCACACCATCTCACTGAGCAGGAGAAGACTACGTTAAGACACTGTATTATTTGTTCATGATGGCTTAGTACCAGAAATGGCCGACTGTTGAGCTATGAAACTTGGCAAAATTTGCTGTATGTCAGAAACAAAATACCTAAATATTTAAACATTTCCAGACTGACAAGACTTTAGACATGAAGAAAAAGTCATTCCTTATGAAGCCAAGTCAAGTCACAAGGTACCGTAGCCTTATTCCTAGAGGAGAGCAGTAAGAAAAATCAAAATATTCAATGTCATGCTTATTACTTGTGCGTAATTGTTACATCCTGTCTTTAGCAGAAAGCAAAGGGATGGGATCGTATTTCAATGACCCTCATGCTAACATCCAGTTCTACATTGTAAGGCTCTTTCTACATCCAGGCGGATAGCCCGGAGCAATACTGCTCTGCTGAATTAGAAACAAAGAATTCTATTTGAACAAGAAATTCTCTATAAAAGATACATTCATAAGCCTCTGCTTTTAGTAAGACATCTATGCTTACAGACTCATAAAACCTTAAAACTGAAAAGCATCTGAGAAAACATCCAGTCCACCCTGCTCGTATTTCTAGGTTAGGAAACCAAAGCCCGAACAGGAAAAGGAGTTGCCCATGGTTACACGGGTAGCCAGTGGGAGGCCTGAGATTAAAATCAAGGTCTTTTGATTCTTAGTCTCAGAGTCTTTTCACTAAATGTATGTTGCCTCTCTTCCCTTACAAAGGAAATACCCCATGGTTGTTAGGAATATTGGCTTGAGAGTTCAGATACATGAATTGGACGCCTTATTCTGTCCCCTTGTGGATGTGTCATTTAGGACAAATCACTTAAACTTGGATTCTCATTTTTCTCATTGTAAAATGGAGATAATAACAGTGCTTATTTCGTAGGATTGTTGTTAGGATTAAGTGCCTCAAATAACGTAAAGCACTTAGGAAGGTGCCTGGCACGTAGAAAGCTGTCAAAACCGTGTGATAGTGTTTTCTTATTACACTATTAAGGTAATTGGTTTAATCAAGACAGCCTTTTTTGGTAAGATATTTAAGAATAATACATGATATTTGGGAACAGCGGAGAAAGAAAGAATCAATGGAAATGTCAACAGAAGAGATTAAAAAAAAAAAAGCCCAGTGTATCGGCAGAACTCCATTATGTAAAGTCTAAAATCTTCATGGCTACCTCTGGTCTCTCAAGACATACCTGATGTCAGAAAAGGAGCACTACTGTTTCTACACAGTTCTTCTTTTTAAAAAAAAACAGATTTTATTTATTTATTTGACACAGAGAGAGACAGCCAGTGACAGAGGGAACACAAGCAGGGGGAGTGGGAGAGGAAGAAGCAGGCTCACAGCAGAGGAGCCTGATGTGGGGCTCGATCCCAGAACTCCGGGATCATGCTCTGAGCCGAAGGCAGACGCTTAGCAACTGAGCCACCCAGGCGCCCCTACTTCTACACAGTTCTTAAACTAATTACGCTTTGTTTCTATTTCTCCTACGTTTTAAATTAATGCATGTGTATTGCCACAGAGATCTATATAAAAGGATAGAAATGATCTACATAAAGGAATTCGTATACACACACACACGTGGATATAAATACATACATTATATGTATGCATACATTTGCAGCAAGACTTTCTTGATGTTGGAAGGAGTACATTGATTCACACTCTGGCACAACACTCCAAATCTCTAGATTGACCAGTAAAGATTTCACAGAATGGCACTGATCTGTTGACTAGCATTGGCCCTCACACCACATTTTGATTAGCACTGCCTAGACCATGACTTTAGGAGGTTCTAGCAACACACTCCTTTTCTAATTTCATTGGCTCTATCTAAATGACATGGCACCCACCTAAACTTTCTTCCATTTCCTTGAGGGCACATAATGTATTCTAACATAGAAAAGTTGGTGACTTGTCTGATAGGTCCATTCCTATCAGATGTCCTATCAGGACATCACTCATATAATTCAGTCTTCCTGGAAAATTCCATTGATTTGCCTTCTCTGATAATGGCAAAATAGTTCTTCCGGCAAAAGAATCTATAACATTTTTACTTATGACTTTATTAAAGTGGTATTAATCACTACCATTTGTATTTCAATATCTGCCCAATATTCTGTTTATTGTGTAGTTGACACACAGTGTTGCCAAATCAACATCGTGATTTGACAACTCTGTACGTTATGCTATGCTCATCACAAGCGTAGCTACCCTCTGTCACCATACGACGCTATTACAATACCACTGACTATATTCCTTATGCTGTACCTTTCTTCCCCATGACTTACTCATTCCAAAACTGAAAGCCTGTACCTCTCACTCCCCTTCACCCATTTTGCCCATCTCCTATTGCCTCCCCTCCGGCAACCTCCAGTTCTTTTTCTGTTTTTATGGATCTGTATATACTTCTTGTTTGTTCATTTGTTTTGGTTTTTAGATTTCACATATAAGTGAAATCGTATGGTATCTATCTTTCTCAGTCTGACTTATTTCACTTAGCATGATACCCTCCAGGTCCATCCATGTTGCCACAAATGACAAGATCTCATTCTTTTTTATGGCTGAGTAATGCATAGATAGATAGATGATGGATAGCTAGATAGAGATATAAATAGAAATATATACATAGATATCACCGTTTCTTTATCCGTTCATCTATTTTTGGACATGTGGGTTCTTCCATATCTTGGCTATTGTAAATAACGCTGCGCTAAATACGGGAGTGCATGTATCTTTGGGTAAATACCCAGTAGTGGAATTACTGGATCATGTGGTGTTTCTGTTTTTAATCTTTTGAGGAATCTCCATACTGTTTCCCACAGTGGCTGAACCAATCTACATTCCCACCAATGGTGCGCGAGGGGTTCTTTTTCTCCACATCCTCACCAACACTTGTTATTTCTTGTATTTTGATACCAGCCATTCTGACAGGTGTGAGATGACATCTCATTGTGGTTTTGATCTGCATTTCCCCGATGATGAGTGATGATGAGCAGCTTTTCAAGTGCCTGTTGGCCATCTGCATGTCATTATCTGCTCAACATTAAAATGAAATAGCAGTGAATGCAAGTGAAATGGAGAGCATGTGACAAAGAGAAAAGCCATGGCTTTGTTTCTAATTCTGCACAGATTTGTATATCACCTGGTTTTATCTTCTGCCTTGTCCCTAAGGAACTGCGGTCGATGCCTCCTGTAGTACTGAATTTCTGAATCGTTACTTCATAGAGGTGTTTCAAACACTTAGAAGAGCACCTATAGTTTTACCAGCACCAAATGAATGAGGATTATCTGCCCTTCTTCCCTACTTCTTGCTTTCTCTGTGAGGAGCCTACATCTAGGCTTAAAACTCTGGTTTCACAGTCGTCCATAGGAAGGGTCAAGATCTGAAGCAGCCTACAAGTGCACGAGTAGTTTGGTTACGACTGCCTTCCCTTTCCCTCAGAGAATCTCCTCACCTTTGTTTCAAACCTTTGCCTCCAAATTCTTTAGCACTGGGTAAAACTGACCTGTTTCATTAAACCAATAGACTCTACTCCTGGGTTTCACCCCTCACCCTAGAAACAGTTTTGTGGATAGAAATCCATTCTAGCTCAGAGCATTTCGAAGTCCAGTGGCAGAAAGTATTACCAACCTTTAACACCTAGCCCTGTCCTTCCCAAGCACTTCCCCAAGCCATTTACTTACCGTCGTTTTATAAATGCTTTTCATTTCGTTAGCAATATTTATTGTTAAGGTTGAACCCAATGAAAGCATAAGGACCAAGCAGCATTAACCCTTGAGGAGCTAAGACTCTAGAACCTGAAAAAAAAAATCCCGTGTGGTAATCATTCATGATATTTGCCAAATATTGCAATTCTCTTCTCCTTCTGGGAGAAGGCTCCGTCCGGGCCCTTCCGGTTGGGTAGGGCTGTGTGACCAGCTCTGGCCAATAAATTGTAAGTAGTAGAAACATGTGTCACTTCTGGCCAAGCACTTAATGAATGTATCAATTAGAGCTCGCTCTCCCTCTGCCATGACCACAAGCAATGCTCCAGAGAGTGGCTGTTCCATCATCCTGCGTCCTAAGAAAAGACAACATTGGACAGACCCCCAGACTGACCCTTGAGGAACATGTAGCAAGAGGAAGAGTGAAACCTTAATTGTTTCAAGCCCCTGAAATTTGGGTGGTTTTTTTTTTTTTTTTTACTGCACCATAACTTAAACCATCCTGATTGATACAGCTTCTTTCTTGCAGCCCTTCTAGAAGCAACCCTACTACCTATCTTTGCTTGCAAATATAAGTGGTGCTAAACATCTATTTTCTATAAACAATATAGCGTGGGCAAAAGGTAGCCCTGGGATTTTGCTTTTTTGAAAGTTGGATGTGATGTGAAAATTCCATTATGCTCTGCAGCTTGTTAAATGACATTCTGCCTTTGTAGCTTTCACTTAGAAATATATCTAGTAAGTCAAGGTTGTATATTGCAAGCTCGGCAGCAACCGACACGCAGAAAAATAATGAAAATGATGGTAGACTTAAAAGCAACCACATCAATAATTAATTTAAATATAAATTTAGCTAAGCACTCCGCATAACAGGCAGAGATTTGCCAGACTGAATTAAAGAAGCAAGCCCCAACTTGATGCTATCTCCAAAGTTACACTTTAACTTTAAAGACACAGATAAGCTGGAAGTAGAAGGATGGAAAAAGATACAACATGCAAAAAACAAGCTTTACAAATGTGTCTGAGGAAGAACCAGAAATTTACCCTGGCAAATGTTCTGTTTAATGAGGGGGGGGGAGGTGTTCAAGCAAAGCACAGGCTTTATGCCTTCAAACATTAAAGCATTGTCTTATATATTTGTTATTTAAATGCAGGTATTTTGCATCTTGAAAGAAAAAAATATCTGGAGCCTTAGAGAAAAAATGATCATACAGCAGAACCTCATAAAACAATAATATTTAGAGCTCAAAGAGGACTTGAAAATCATCTAGTCCAAGGTTTCTAAATGAAATAGACATACCACCTCCTGTATGTGAATGCCTTTGGATGGTACAGGACATTTTAGTAGTTACGAATGTAACAAGTTTCATTAAGAAATGCTGTAACTAGTACATCACACTCATGATTTCAGCAATATTCTTTCCTGCTAAAAACAAAGCTTACCCAAGAGTTATGTTTTACTTTAAAGAAAGTTGTCACGTAAACGAAAACAGAGGTAGTAGACAAATATGGCAAAAATCACTGAGCTGAGAGGAAAATGACTGAAGCTGTGAAAACACTGATTGAAGCCAATTCTCTTATGGAAAGAACTGAGGTTGGGTGGGGGGGATAGTTTGTGTAAGGTCACCTAGTAAGTGAATGGAAAACCTGAGTCTAGAACCTACTTCTTCCAGTGTTCATTACAATGCTTTCCCCCTACTTTACTATTTAAGAAGTAGCCTCCATTACCTGGATAGTTTAGAACATCTTGCTTTCGATGACAAAGAGTTAAGCTGACATGTCAACACGTTAACTCTGAAACTCTGAAGTCCTGAATCATCAAAGAGCAATTCTTTTGCCAATAATCAAGGTTTTTCACTAGCAAACCTTTTTGTATCTTTATTACCTTCCACCTCCATTAGGATATGAGCTACGGGCGGCAGGGACTTGGTCCATTTTGTTCACTGCTCTATCGTCAGCGCATAGAATGGCGCCTTGCCTGCAGTGACGGCTAATCTATTATTTGTTGACTAAATGAATTTGAAAGATCAAGGGGCTACTGTAACCCCAGGAATAAAGGTTATCTCTCTTGGCATATGCTTATGTGTCCTTAATTCAACGGAAGGAATTTTTCATTCATTCATTCACTTAAAACCATTTGTGCAGAATCTACCAGATGGCAGACACTGACCTGGCGTGAAAGGTACACTAGTGAATGAGACAAACATGATATCTCCCCTCACAGAACTCATTTGCTATGAGGAACAAATACGGACTGGCAAATAGGATTGAATGTGTTAAGTGCTACATTATAAGTATCAAGGTGCTATGGGAGCGTATAGGGAGAACACTTCACCCAGACTTGAACCTGAAAGACTTGAACCTGAAAAATGAATGGCAGTTAATTAGTGGAAAACAGCTTATGCTTTTTTAAAAAAAATATTATTTATTTATTTATTCGACAGAGAGAGAAAGAGAGCACAAGCTGGGGCACGGCAGGCAGAGGGAGAGGGAGAAGCAGACTCCCCACTGAGCAGAGAGCCCAACATGGGGCTCGATCCCAGGACCCTGGGATCATGACCTGAGCCGAAGGCAGACGCTTCACTGACTGAGCCACCCAGGCGCCCCGAAAAAAAGCTTATGCTTAATCACTACTGTAATAAAACCCCAGAATCAGCCCTAGCTAAAATGATGGTGTAAATAAAATGCCTTCCCCGTACCCACCTTTTTCCTAGAGTCTCTGACAGGCTTCTGCCTTGTGTTCTATTTCCAAAGGACCTTGCTCTCAACTCAGCCCCACAAATAGTAGTTGATAAAAGCTCGAGGCATTTCTTTTTTCGAAGATGTTCTAAACAAGCCTACAAGTACCCAATCTTTGTATCCTTCTCCCAACCATAAAAAGGAACTTAGCATGTTTTAATAATAACATGCTGACCTCATTATTTAGAGAAGTTGGCAAACGACAGCCTGCTGACCAGCCACATATTTTTATGAATAAGGTTCTTTTGGCTTATAGCCGTGTTCGTTCATTTACATGTTGTCTGTGGCTGCTTTGGCTCTATAATGGCAGAGCTAAGTAGTTGCAAGAGAAATCATATGACTCTTGAACCTAAGATAGTTTTTATCTGGCCTTCACTGAAAAAGTTTACCAACACCTAGTTTAGAACCATGGGTTTACCCTTAAAAGTAATTATTCCTTTGGCGCCTGGGTGGCTTAGCGTCTGGGTGGTTAAGCGTCTGCCTTCGGCTCAGGTCGTGATCCCAGGGTCCTGGGACGGAGCCTTGGGTCAGGTTCCCTGCTCAGCAGGAAGCCTACTTCTCCCTCTCCCTCTGCCTGCCACTCCCCTTGCTTGTGCTCTCTCCCTCTGTCTGTCAAATAAAAAAATAAAATCTTTAAAAAAGTAATTATTATTCCTTTTGATACTGGAAAATTACATTTGCAAATGTATTTAATTAATTTCTATACTTACCACCGTTTTCAGAACTATCACCTTCCCTCTATGTTTACTTTCCTTCTTTCCAAAATATGTATTTCAATAATTCCTTTCTTGGTCTTTATGTATCTGAAAATGACTTTGTTTTGCCCTTGCTTATACATGAGAAATTAATTGAGTATAAAATTTCAGGATTACAGTATCCTCCCACTCTCTGTACTTTGAAGGTATTATTTCATTGTCTGTGGACTCTTTGTCTTTCATTCTTTCTGAGAAATCAGCTCAGTGTTTTGGTATATCACTGGTTTTTTATTTGTGGTATCTTTTAAAATTCTCTCTTTAACCTTGATGTTCTGAAGTCTTATAAGATGTGCCTAGATATAAATTTATGTTTATTTAGTCTGTTTGGTATTCGGAGTGTGCTTTCAATTTGAGGAATTAGGTCTGCAGTTCTGGAACATTCTCAACCATTATATCCTCAAAGAGTTTTGTCTGTCATTCCACCCATTCCCCTTTCTCAGACTTTGATGAGACAAATACTAGAAACTCTTGTGCTGTCTGTATCTCTTGAATTTATCCTTCATATAATTTGAAATCTCTGTCCCTTAGTGCCATGTCCTGGGTTGATTTTCTCAGAAATAATTTCAAATTCCTTAATTCTTCATTCAACTCTGTCAAGCTGAGGCCACCTTTTATTTCAGTGAATAATAAAAGGAGTGAGATCCCTCTAAGCCCCTAGGCTCAAGCCTGGATCTGGCTGCACACCTCTCAAGAATTACTTTTAGTTTCTTTTCCTTATAACAGCGGGACTTCTGGCGTCTGAGCAGACAACCTAGAGGTGGCTTCAGGCGCACCCATTATTTTATGCTTTTATCCTATTTCTGGTTCTCAGTGATAGCCATATTATTTATTTATTTTTTGATGTAGACTTCGATGATTCATTAGTTGCGTATAACACCCAGTGCACCGTGCAATACGTGCCCTCCTTACTACCCATCACCGGTCTATCCCATTCCCCCACCCCCCTCCCCTCTGAGGCCCTCAGTTTGTTTCTCAGACATTTTTTATTCCCGCTACGTCTTTTTTGTTTTTCTCTTTGTGTATTTTATAAATCATAACTTGGTGTTTGGAGCAGAGAGGTAATTAAAACATGAACTCGCTATACCCTCCTAACCAAAGGTCTCTTTCCAGAAGTATTTGTACTTGATAGAGATTATTTAAGAATAAATGCCTTCAGGGGCGCCTGGGTGGCACAGCGGTTAAGCATCTGCCTTCGGCTCAGGGCGTGATCCTGGCGTTATGGGATCGAGCCCCACATCAGGCTCCTCCGCTATGAGCCTGCTTCTTCCTCTCCCACTCCCCCTGCTTGTGTTCCCTCTCTCGCTGGCTGTCTCTATCTCTGTCAAATAAATAAATAAAATCTTTAAAAAAAAAAGAATAAATGCCTTCAGGAATATATATGAAGGGTGCCTGGGTCGCTCTGTCGTTAAGCGTCTGCCTTTGGCTCTGGGCGTGATCCCAGGGTCCTGGGATCAAGCCCCACATCAGGCTCCCTGTTCCACTGGGAGCCTGCTTCTTCCTCTTCCACTCCCCCTGCTTGTGTTCCCTCTCTCACTGGCTGTCTCTCTGTCAAATGAATAAATAAAATCTTTAAAAAAAGGAATATAAATGAATAAGTTCATAACAGTGGCTCTTCAAGCAGTATGGCTTGTGGTTAGGGATTTAGGGGAAGAGTCTCTATGGGGTTCCTGACACTGTAACACGTAAACAACCACCTTCTTCGAAGGTGAACCCTGCAATGACATACATAGCCCGCTATTAACTGGGTTCTTCCAGCTATGTAAGATTCACTCGAACTCCGTTCCAGACCATACGGAACTTCAAATACCTTCTAAAGATTTCTATGAATGTTATGTACTATATATTCTCATGGTTCCCTTTACTTCAGAACTCTCGTTCTTATGTGTGCTGTCCATCTTTTATACTGTTCTGACTCCGACCAGAAAAACTCAGACAAAACAAAAAACTATTAACATAAAAAACTGTGGATACTTAGTAAGAAGGTTTACATTGAATTAATGAAACTATTTTCAAATTGAATATTAGATACCCTGTTTTTAAAAAGTCTTTCACATGCACACAAATGAATACAAATAAAACTGGGGAAATCTGACTAAGATCAATGCCAGTACCTTGGTTGTGATATTGTCCTATAGCTTCCAGACTTTATCACCGGGGAAGATTGGGCAAAGTACACAAGGGATCTCTCTGTATTACTTTTTCCAATTGCCCATGAGCCTATAATCATCTCAACTTTTTAAAAGTACGGAAAAAGTGGGGCGCCTGGGTGGCCCAGTCAGTGAAGCCTCCGACTCTTGATTTCGGCTCGGGTCATGATCTCAGGGTCGTGAGGTCGAGCCCCGCACTGGGCTCTGTGCTCAGCAGGGGGTCTGCTTGAGATTCTCTCCCTCTCTTTCTCTGCCCCTCCTCCCCTCAAATAAAAATAAATAAATCTGGGGCGCCTGGGTGGCACAGCGGTTAAGCGTCTGCCTTCGGCTCAGGGCGTGATCCCGGTGTTCTGGGTTCGAGCCCCACATCAGGCTCTTCCGCTAGGAGCCTGCTTCTTCCTCTCCCACTCCCCCTGCTTGTGTTCCCTCTCTCGCTGGCTGTCACTATCTCTGTTAAATAAATAAAATCTTTAAAAAAAATTTAAAAAAAAATAAAAATAAATAAATCTTTTTTAAAAATTAAGGAAAAAATGTCAGACAACTTTGCCACTGAGGATTCTCATCTGGTCATTCACCCCCCCCCATAGTACACAATATTCCAACATTTTGATGGCACCTCACTTTTTCCTTCTTTTCCCTTCCCTTCTTCTCCTTTTCAGAATAGGAAAGGAAGAACAACCACAACAAAACCATTTATTTCTTTGTAACATATAGAAAGACATTGGCCATTATCTTTCATCGTCTTGGCTCTATCTGTAACTCACCTTCCATCCTCTCTTTTTTAAGATTTTCTATTTATTTATTTGACAGAGAGAGAGAGAGAGAGCGAGCACGAACAAGCAGAGCAGCAGGCAGAGGGAGAGAGAGAAGCAGACTCCCACTGAGCAAGAAGCCTGATGCGGGACTCAATCCCAGGACCCTGGTGTCATGACCTGAGCCGAAGGCAGACGCTTCACTGACTAAGCCCCCCAGGTGCCCCATTACCTTCCATTCTTAAGGCCTTGCAAGTTATTTTTACTAAGAAGTTTTATTCCCAAGAATTCTGATGGCAGCTGCTGATATAATACAGGTTTTACTTCCCAGAATGAAAGTATTTACTGCCTCCCTAAAAGGTCCTGATGAAGAACTTAAATTCTAAGCAGGATATTAACTGGGTTGCAGTCAATCGATTCTGTGCTTCTGATTCACTGCTGACTGGTACTATCAGTGGTTCTGCCTTCACGGCGACTGCATGATTGGGAAAACGGGTGGTGTCACGTAGGAAAGTTCAAATGATTCCTTGGCACCTTATCTGATTATGGGTATACTTAGAGACAGACGGAGTTTGATAGAAAGAATGAAGCAAGGATTGGGACATAAAAGGAGAGGAGAAATCTTTGGAGCCAGAGGCAAGAGTGATACACAGTTTATATGAACACGCTAAGTGAAGATTCATTTGCCCGTAACAGAGAGTTCAAGCAGTCCTAGAATGGATGGTAAGAAAAGCTAATGAGTGCCCCGGAATGTTTCTTTGGGAGGCATGGGTTCTGGATAATAATGACTAACACCTCCATGATGTTTACCATAAACATTGTATATGTTTACAAACGGGTAATCTACACCTTATACATATCTCAACTAATTTAATCTTAATAACAATCCCATGAGGTGAGTACTACCATTATCCCAATATTCATATTAGGAAACAGAAGCACAGGGAGGTTAGGCAACTTAACTAAGGTCACACAGCCAGTAAATCTTAGGTAATTGACCTCTAGATTATATATTTTTAATACTATCTTCTTCTTCTGGATTTTGGTCCTGGATCTGCTACTTAATAGTTATGAGTCTTAAAAATATTAGTTATGAGTATTTAGGCAGGCTGCTTAACTTCTTTGAATCAGAGTTTCTTCAATAGTCAATTATATTGTCACAAGGATTAAGTAAGATGTTACAGGCAAAGAACTTCAAGTAATGCCAGACACAGCTAGCGCTCTGTATGCTAGCCACTATTATTATTAGTGGGGGTGTTTACGATGACATTGTCATTTTTGTCTTTCCCATTCCTGTCCTTTCCATCACTGACAGATGAAAGTAGATTATTAGATGGGATCCATAACTTACCTCCAAGAGAGAAGTAGCCAGAGGTCCTTTAAAATGAAGCCTGTCTGAACATTGGGAGGGAGGACTTCAACCCCAAACTAGGGACGTGCCAAGGTGAGTCACGGAAATGCTCTTATTGGTCTAATCAGTGGCTCCATATTAAATTAGGCTTAGAATAAATTGATGAAAATTAAGAACTCTGTGTTATATTTAGTTTTATTTAAAACTTGCCTTTACAAGATGCTTTAAAAATCTTTTAAAATATATATTTTTCAAGAGCAATAAGAATATGAAATGGATACATTTCACCCATTAGTTAAGAAATGCAAAATAAAGCAGCAACCAGCTACCATTTTTCCCTATCAGATTGACGCTGACTAAACCACTCATGATTCCTAGTTACAAGCATACTCATACACTATGTGACCTCTTTGGTGAACAATTTAGCAGTATCTATCAATATTTTTCATGCATGCCCCCTTTAACCCAGCTATCCCATGCCTAGAAATGTATCTTACAGCAATGCTTACCCAATTGACCAAAGATGCACGCACAAGGCTGTTTGCGGCATTGTTAGTATTTGTTAAAAAAAAACAAAAACAAAAAAAAACT
>NW_024423319.1:32479594-32480101 GCF_017311325.1 Ursus maritimus | reverse complement strand
TTAAATATCCATCAAGCCCTCAATGCTGCTATGAATATATGCAGTGCTTTCCTAACAGGCATCCTTACAGCTAAATTTCTCTGCTTTAGTAACTAAAAAAAAAAAAATGCTTCCTATCCAATGGACTTGTCTATTGCTTTTTGAATAAATCGCTGAGTAATTTCAGTGGTTCTATTATTGTTTTCATAAACCCGAGAAGAGTTACCAGAGGTGTTATGATACCACATAAATGTCAAGAGGTGATTGAAAGGAACCAGTTTTAGTGTTTAATCATTGCTCACGCTTATTTCTAGGCTATTTTTCCTACCCTAAGGGTTTAGCAGAATCATGTCTTATTTTCCAAACAGATTTTTCTCTCTGAAGTTTCTTGTGTTTCTTTAAACTCTGACTGTCCTTCATCTCACACCTGAACAGCTTAGTCATTGTCAAATTCCTCCAGTATTAGAAGAAGAAGAAGAAGAAGAAGAAGAAGAAGAAGAAGAAGAAGAAGGAGGAGGAGGAGGAGGA